>NC_058377.1:79054295-79397795 GCF_018350175.1 Felis catus | reverse complement strand
ATACTTCCTACTTTTTTTTTAATTAAAAAATTTTTTTTAACGTTTATTTTTGAAGGAGAGAGAGACAGAGCATGAGTGGGGGAAGGGCAGAGAGATTGGGAGACAGAATCCAAAGCAGGCTCCAGGTTCTGAGTCATCAGCACAGAGCCCAGTGTGGGGCTTGAACTCACGAACTGGGCCGAAGTCGGACGCTTAACTGACTGAGGCATCCAGGCGCCCCAATACTTTCTACTTTTTAAAAAATGTTTTATTTATTTTTGAGAGAGTGTAAGCAGAGGAAGGAGAGAGAGAGGGAGACAGAGGATCCAAAGTGGGCTTTGAGCTGACAGCAGTGAGCCCAATGTGGGGCTCAAACCCATGAACTGCAAGATTATAACCTGAGTTTAAGTCGGATGCTCAACCAACTGAGCCACCCAGGTGCCCCCATACCTTCTACTTTTTACTTTTGCATTTCCATTTAATTTGCCGGGGGGTTGTTCTCAACTAATGAAGTAAGAAACAACAAATCTTAGTTTTCTGTTACTACAGTTACCTATATATGTTATCACAGCATGGTCAGAAACTGGCTTCTTTTTGCAATACTTTTCCTAACCTGGGCTGACAACACTATACACTTTTTCTAATACCTTGGAGTCTGCCTCTCTACCCTTCTCCTTTCACAGGTTATTCATATATATGTAGCTAATACATACATGTATATATGTATTTAAAAATTTTTTTTAAATGTTTATTTATTTTTTACAGAGAGAGAGAGAGAGACAGAGCATGAACGGGGGAGGGGCAGAGAGAGAGGGAGACACAGAATCCGAAGCAGGCTCCAGGCTCTGAGTTGTCAGCACAGAGCCCGACACAGGGCTCGAACTCACAGACCGTGAGATCACAACCTGAGCCAAAGTCGGACGCTCAACCGACTGAGCCACCCAGGCACACCCCCTTTTTTAAAATGTTTTATTCTTTTTAAAAAAATTTTAATGTTTGTTTTTATTTACTTTTGAGAGAGAGAGAGAGAGAGAGAGAGAGAGAGAGAGAGAGAGAGAGAGAGAAAACGAGCAGCACAGGAGCAGAGAGAGAGGGAGACATAGAATCTGAAGCAGGCTCCAGGCTCTGAGCTGTCAGCATAGAGCCGGACTCGGGGCTCAAACTCATGAACTGTGAGATCACGACCTGAGCTGAAATTGGACACTTAACTATGCATATATCTATTTTAATTTTGCTTAGGCAAAATATGTTTCCCCAAAATATACTTTACACTGCAGTTTAATGCATGGCAGACGTTATCCCTTTCTTTTCTTTTTTCTCATTCTACCCTGGCCTACATCCTTCTAGATCACTACATTATTTCTTTACTACTTTACTGACATTTGGTTTGTTCTTTCTTTAATTAACTGATGAACATTATTGCCAAACTAAAATTTATAATATTTCTATCATATTATTCCATGCCTAAATGTCTTACGAAGTCTCCCTTTGCCTTTAGGATGAAATTAAAATATCCTATGTTGCAGGAGATGGTAGAAAGAGTCATAGAGATCTGGGTTGAAATTTCAGCTTTGCCACTTACTGATATTGTGATTTGGGATGAATTTTTCAACTTCTTTGAAGAACGGTTTCAATGTCTGCATGATTATCCCTCCTTATAAGAGTGTCAGAAAAAGTAAATGAGGTAATGCCTGAGATACAATAAACTCAAAGTTAACATTCATTCCCCAACATTCCCATGGTCTTATTTTTAGTCCTCTCAATATTCTTAAATTTTACTAAACCTTTCCCAGATACATGTCATTCATTACGTATTGTCTCAACTTCTATGGTGAGTATGAAGAAAAAAAAATGACAATGTTTCTGAACTTAAAAATAGCCTGTTGTGATTATAATCACTACAAAGACAAGGATGTTGAAGCTTAGGGAAGAAAAGGAAGATTTGCAAAGGATAAAGCAGATCAGGAGGCAGGGGCTATAAGGCAAAAGTCATTTCTTGAGGGAAATTTTTCCTAATATAAATAAATGGCTAGCAAGGATTTTTATCATAACTGGATAGATTGGGCTGTTTAAGAAGCATGACTTTCACAGGAAGTGTTATTTGGAAGGACTAGACCTGATGAGGGAATTCTTAATAAAGTTACTGTACATGGTAGGGAAATGGATAACAGCAGTTGAAATACAGACAGTTGGATGGATCAGAGAGTAATCTGGCAGGTAAAGTTGATTGAATGATTGATTAGATGGGAATGTAGGATGATAAAAATGACTGTTTACAGGTTTAGGGATTGAGCCACTTATTGGATGAATCTTGCTTTACTTTTTCATTGTATTTCCTTATCTCTTTGTGGATATTCTATTCTTAATCATATAGAATATGACATGGCCTGATTTACATTTTTCCATATTCTCCTTTTATAACAAGATTGCTAGTAAATGTTTGATTAACAAGTAAATGCCTAAAAAGAAGAAACCTGTTTAGAAGCAAGTGAGATCTTACAGGTATCATGTACTATCTATGATATTATATAATCATCCAATCTCACTGAATAATACCAAAGCTTAACACACCTGTGATTAATAGAGTTTCTCATTGTACTTCCAAGTATTTTCATGTCTCTATTTTCATCTATTTGATTTCTTTACTCAGAAGGTTAAACTCAACTGGACACTACAGTCATTGGGAGGGGTATTTCAGTCAACCTACACACAGAAACTTGACCTTACTTGGTGAAAGAACAGAAATGTGACTATCATTTGGTGTCTCAAGTCTATGTGTTACTGCCCTCAAAGTAGTAAAGAACAACTATTCAGCAAAAAGTTATTGGGCCAGGCACTATGTAAGTAAGTGTGATATAAAGATGAACACAATATATAATTGCTGATCAGCAAAAAAGCTTATATTGGCAGAGCAATAAGATGGAAGAAGATAATTATAACACAGTGGGGTAATGGAAGGTTGGTTGGCATGAATACATTCCAAGTGGTCCCCATTCCCATTCATTGGTACAAAACATGCATATACCAACTCCAAGGTTATATTTTCTGTTGAAAATAGGTCACTTTATGTAGCTGCTACCAATTATTTTACATTGACATGTGAGTTGAAGCCTATTTACTGTCAGTGTGGGATTCATATTGCAGGAGTGAAAAAAATGTTGGCAAAAACAAAGACCCTCTCTTTAATATTATTGACTCAACCAAGTTCAGATAAGTAATTTTGATATTTGTTACGTATTTTGTAAGTTGTTAGTAGTGTAAATAACAACTGGAATCTTGGTATAGCTACATTATCATAAATGCAAGCCCCATTAGGTGAGTTCTTAGTAAAATTTATATATATAAATATATATGGTGCATATATATATATATATATATATATATATATATATATATGATGCAGGTTGTATAAGAAATATGTTGGGACAGAGATAGTTAGATGAAAAGTTATTTCCCATATTTTACAAAGGGGCATCTCATAATCATGTCCTATTACCCACATCCTCAGATTTCCCCCCTACCTATGGAAGCTGTACCAAGCCATCAGCAGTGCTGTCTACTCCATTTGGCAACTCTGGGTTTGGCAGGCTCATAAATATCCTTAACTGCAAAGAATTTGGAAATGATTTTCACAGATTCATTAAAGTGGGGTAGATATAATACTGAATCAAAGCTGAGAACAACTACGACTGTCTTTGTGTGGTGGTCTGCTACTCAGTGATTAAGTCGTAGGTCACATGTCCTTAGAGTCAGGGCACTTGCTTGTATATAGGTTGTACTCCTCCCCACGTATGTTACATCATTGAAAATAGAATTTTGAGGGCAGATGGATTATTTGAAGTATCAACCCTTTTATAGGCTTAGTGCCAAGGAAAGATATGCATGCAGGAGATCTGAGGAGTAGGGGTCAGAATGTAAAAAATAATGACCCTAGAATGTCAAGGGTTTAAGAGAATAATGCCTGTTCTCTAGAAGGTACTTAATAAACATCTACTGAATGTAGGAATAAAAATCTAATTTCAAGAGTAAACATATAGAGCTTGTTTTCCCTTAGGTCTGTAAGTCAACTCACTTGCCAGGTAATAAATTGGAATGGAGAAACTAAATTTTGTGTTAATCTTATCAATTCAGCATTCTGTAACTAAGTGATAGATGCATCTCAAATATGATTCATTCTCTATAGCTTATTTACCTGAATAAATGTTTTTGTTATGTACGTGTCTTTAAGGAACTTCAGTTTTGTGGTTCTCCAATATTGATTATATACCAGGTAGATCAAAATCACTAATGGAGTATGTTAACAGTACACATGCCTGGAACCTGTTCCCTATACATTAAGGCTTATTAGATCTGAGTTGAGGCTTTATATTTATTTTTCAACGCTCACTGGATAACTCCAGTGCACTGCCAGGATTGGGATTTATCTCAGCAACTCAAATTGCCATTCCATTTATCTCAGTGCCTCAGAGAGATCATTTGCTACTATTTGCGTGAATTTTTGTGATGGAGACTCACTGTTTTCCAAACACATATTTTCACAAAACACTTTATTGGTTCTGGAAAGTTGTTTGGAATGCCAACTTGCATAGAGTTAGAGTATCTGTGTGCTAAGCAATGCCTTACATGCTATAAAATACAAAACAAATTTAAAAAGTTTTTTTGGGGGAGATTCTTAAATGTAAATAAGAATAATCATTCAGAAAAGAGCCACGGATTTGTCAGATAATCTGTACTTGCTTAAAGAAAAAAAGTTAAAGAATTTAAAATTATGATTATTTAAAATTTTAAATTAAAAATAAAGGATATTTTAAAAATATATTAATAAAATCAAGTTCCTGCTCTTTTTTAAAATTTGTTTTTAAGGTTTACTCAGTTTTCAGAGACAGAGACAAAGCATGAGTGGGGGAGGGGCACAGAGAGAGAGAGACAGATTCTGAAGCAGGCTCCAGGCTCTGAGCACAGAATCAGCACAGAATCTGATGTGGGGCCTGAACCTATGAACCACGAGATCATGACCTGACCTGAAGTTGGATGCTTGACTGACTGAGCCACCCAGGTGCCCCAAGTTCTTGTTCTTTATTTTGTTGATATATGTTGTTATTTGGGGAGATCAGACCTAATCAACTTCATATTAAATGTGGAATTGTGCATAGACAGGTTTTCCTTTGGGAAATTTTCACATACATTAGAGAAAAATACCCTATTGCAAAATAATAGAGTCTACAAAACGTATTACATCATTCCCGAAATTACTGCGTATTATTAGCATGTCCTTTATTTATTTTTATTTTTCTAGAATATCGCATGAGTTCTTCTATATCTTTAACAAAATTCCATTTCTCAATATTCCTTAAATTATAGTTTCCAAAATAATCTCACAACATATATTTCTTAGAATTATCAACATCCCTGTTCTGATAACTGAAAACCACAATTTTTATGGGCATGAAGAAATGAAGGGAAAAGAAAGATATTTTGGTTCAATTTATACCCTCTTGATGGGTTGTCATCTTAAAAATGTGGCTCTGTCCTCAGTACAAACTTATTATTTAGTATTGTTTGTCATTTTACAACCCTATTAAAAAGGTATTTTAAGAAAGTAATGGATGGGGTCAATGAATAAAGTCTCAAATCAGACATATCTGATGATTTCCTTACACTTAGAGTGTTATTCATTATTTTTTTTTAATTTTGGACTAATATAACTTAATGAGCCCAAGATGCCTAGGTACTTGAATACATAATGGGGGGTTCTAGTAGATTATGCTCTTGTCCCATCACCATATGTCCTATGCTGGGAATTGAACATGATTTTTCAAACTTTAAGGAAATGATATTTTTTAAATTGCTTTTTCTAATATGAAAATAGAGCAATTTTAGATGTTCACCTCCATGACACCAATATTTCTAACTTCCTACATCCCTGAAGTAATTCATTTCCCTCATCATTTCACTGGTAAATTAGTTCCATTAACTGTCAGAGCTTATTTGGTTCCCGAGTACAATTTTCATCAGTTCCTTTAGTAGCAAAGTGACTTATTCTTTTGAAGTATATACAAGTTCTTAGATGTCCACCTTTATTTTTTCTAGTTCCAGACTTGTTTTTTTCTCCCACTCAAAGTGAGGAGAAAAGAGAACAAATCTCTCCAATATTTAATCAGAATTAAATTCATTAACTTAAAGAAAGAAAGTGAGCTATTGAATTGGATGATAACATTTGCATATTATTTTATAAAAAAGATCTTTGAAGCTTGAAAATGATGACAGTAACCCTTGTAAATAATCATTTAATAACACTGACCCCCCCCCAGAATAATGATTCTAGTAGTAACTATAATAACAATTAAATAAATGATAAAATCTTTAAGTTTTGATATCTGAGAATCATTTATTAGGGCAATCAAAGATTTGGTTCCATTTAAGAAATAAATAGCAAAAAATTATTCACCTCAATCAACTTAATACGTCACATTTTATTATTGGAAAAGGACCTGTTTGGAAATTTGAAAAAAAAAAATGGTTCACTTCTTCACTTTATGAATCTTAGTACAAATGTGTCCCATTGGCACTTTGAGAAATCATCCGATAAAGACTTAGATAATTGTGCTCCTTAATTACATGTTTTATCATATTAGCTGGTCAAACATTGATAATTAATTGAAAATAGGGAATCAAGGTTTGAGAAGAAAATGGCAGTAGATAGAGGTATTAAAAGGTATGTGTGTGGTTTTTTGTTTTGCTTTGTTTTGTTTTTGTTTCCAAAGCAGCATTTAGAAAGGTAACATAGTTGAAAGCAAAGTACATTTCACACCTTGAAGGCAAGATCATTTAGGAATTGAGGGAGACTCTTAGAGTGTACCATTTATGCTTTGTGTTGTTGATACAATGACATTGTGGGTGGTTTAAAGTTTATAATTCTACCTAGTAAGGAGAGAGAGTCACATCTACTTCAGGATGCAGAAAGGGAATATTTCTCAGTTGGTAATGCCCATTAATAAATTAAAATGTTCTTAGGTGTATCTTAGGTCTAGACTTGAAGTTTCTTCCTATATTTGGAAGCACGGTGATATCTCTAAGTGGAAACTAATCAGGAAAAATCGGTACTTCGCCACTTTTCTTGTCTCCTCTATCAGCCAGAGTTCAGTCATGAAAACAGAAGCCACCCTAGAATGTTTAGGCAATGAATGTTTGCACACAGGAAACAAGCTGCTTACAAGACAACTGGCAGGGCTGGGGAAGCGATCAAGGCATCTTACCACTAGCTCACAGACTTGGGAATAGAATCTATAAGTTGTTTCTACTATATGTCAGGAAACTGCTCAAAAAAGGTTCACAGTGACCCGAAACACTGAAGAAGGTGAGATCCACTGGTAGAATCCATGAGCAGGTGTAAATTCACATGTCTGAGAAAGCCCACGGCTACCTGGCATTGCTACAGGAAACATAGCACTTCTGCTTTCTAAGCTTTCTCCTTAATCTGCCTGTAATTGGTGCACGATAACTTGGAAAGGTGCCTGAAAGATTCTAGGGAATATAGTTAACTAGGCTTTTAGACCCTGCAGTGGAGGGAGAGAATTCTCAGGGGATAATACTGAAGGGGATAGATTTGACTTGGATTGCAGAAAATGAAACAAAGTTTCTTTTCTTTCTTGGCAAGAATTCCCCCCCCCCCCCCCCGCCTTTTTTTAAAGAATCTCTTAAGCACCTTTGCAACAATTGTCCCTTCTCTACAATATGTACTTGTTGGGTGCCTATGGGGCTCAGTTGGTTGAGTCCAGCTCTTGACTTTGGCTCAGGTCCTGATCTCACAGTTTGCGAGTTCGAACCCCATGGACCCTGCTTGGGATTCTCTCTCTCTCTCTCTCTCTCTCTCTCTCTCTCTCTCTCTCTCTGTCCTATCCCCTGCTCATGAGCTCTGTTTCTCTCTCTCTCAGAATAAATAAACTTAAAAATATAAAAATATGCATTTGCTGTAGACAAACATGCTGTACAATATGTGGTAGAATTAGATATGATTAAATCCGAACCACTGCCTTCTTTTGAGTATGCAAATTATCGGCACCAGTATGAAGAAAATTTTAATAGTGCAGCATTTGATTAGCAAATAGTTATAAGTGATCATTTTCAACTGTGGCACAATCCTATGTCAGAATTCATGACTTTCGAAGTACACATTTTAATTACAGCTACTTTAGTTACTATATTGTGTAAAATCCACCATATTTTTGAGCTACAGTTTTCTTCCACATGTAAAAATGAGAATTTACCACCCAGACTAAAGATTGCAATAAATATCAAATAAAAATATAAATCAGGACATATTTTCACAGCACCTGTCATACAGTAGGATAGACTAATTAGTGTTTTTTTCGTTTTCTACATGGCAAATGGCAATATTATTGTGTAAACAGAAAACAAAAGCTGTAAGTTCAAAATATGTACTTAAAATTTGAGGAACATTATGATGCTTTCGGTGATGAAAGCTTAAAGTATCTTCTTTCAGGAGTACTCAGTGTTAAATACAAACGACCTTTGGAAAAAGTACAAAAATGTTATTCAAGAAAAAAAACAAACAAAATTGTGGTCTCTCTTAGGTATTCTACCACTGTCAGGCAACTTGCTCAAAAATTTCCAGATGTCTTATATTTTATGTAATTCACACAGAATCCCAAGAGGTAGATCTTCCTACCCTTACTTGTACATAAGAAACCTGTCGTTCAAAATGGTGAAAAGATATGTTCAATGTCCTATATCTTATGAATTACAGAACTCTGCTTTAATTCTTCCTGGCCCCAAGTCTTGTACTGTTCACACTTTCACTCAGAGCTGGCTCAGAGTATACATGGTAATGAGAGGCATTGCAAGAAGTATCAGGAAGACTTACAGTGTCCATGCTGCTTAGAAAGTCTTGAAGTTATTTTCTATCTATAAGCAACAGTAGGGTAGACATCAGATAAAGAGGGAAGATAATTACAATTACAATAAGAGACAATAAAAGTTTTCCCCAACTTTCCCTCTAGTTCTGTATGCTATTAGGGATTAAGGGATGAATGAGGATGTGGGCAAATAACTAAAAAGATCCAGTAATAATTAAGTCAGTCACACAACCCTGAAGGACAGAACACAGAACATCTAGTTGTGGTCTTCACTGTGACTGGAATATTTGTAATAAAGAGGGACTATTGCAAAGATTATGAAGCAAATATTGAAAGACTCCCCTCGTTCTTAAATTTTATGAGGTAACTTTTATAACTTAGTGTGAAATACTATTATTTTTCCATAAGGAGAAGCGTTATTTTTCTAGCTTCTTCTACCAACCACTGAATTAAGGTACCCAAATACGGTTTTACATTAATTGAAACACTTAATTTAACTCTATGCCAAGAGTACTCCAAAATATTATGAATGAGTGAAAAATATTATATGGATCATTGTTATTGATATTCATGAGCTGAGAAGTAAATTTAAATTACCCAAGAATAATCTTTGAAGACTGGCTTCCCAGAAAAAAGTTGTCTTCTTAGAAATGTCCTTGAAATCAGGGTGCCTGGGTGGCTCAGTCCGTTAAGCGTCTGACTTTGGCTCAGGTCATCATCTCACGGATTCTGAGTTCCAGCCCCACATGGGGCTCTGTGCTGACAGCTCAGAGCCTGGAGCCTGTGTCAGATTGATTATGTGTCTCCTTCTCTCTCTGTGCCCCTCCCCTGCTCACGCTCTGTCTCTCTTTCTCTCTCAAAAATGAATACACATTTTAAAAAATTAAAACAAAAAAAGAAAATCCATGAAGACAGGCTAAGGCAACCATTCTTGGTCAAATACAGGCTTGGTTTGCTGTCTCCTGATTATTTTAAGAGGCGCTTACTCTAATTTTAATTGTGAATGCCAAGCTGATAGAATGGGGGTGGAGTCAGTTTTGCCATGATAAGTTGGCTCCTGTTCTATCTTGGGTATAATCACACAGTGGCAGGGGACAGTGCTTCTGTAATCATGTCCCACAAAACAAGGCTTGATTTCTCTATGGATACTATCTGCACTAGATTACTATGCACTCCTCTCAAATGAAGAGAAAAAGGTGGAACGTCACTTAAGTTATCCCCTAAATAAAAGGACTCCAATAGACCAGTGTGTGCCTCCTGATTATTTGAGTTTTCTGCATAACATAGGTATTTGAATAATCATAAAATTTCATATCAATCCTCACTGGCAGCCATTAGTCAAAATTATGGAGATGTTAATGCTCCTGAATAATGGGAAGAAATTCAGAATTTCAAGTTTCAGATACTCTATTAAATTTCTCAATACCTAGACAAAAACCTTTAACAAAATTTTTTCTCAAGTTTTCAATCAGGAATACTATTTTAACAAGTTAATTATTGAATCTACCATGATTTTGACTTGCAAATACCAAACTAAGCATACTTATTTATTAAATTTAATTGATATCTTCAAAATAATTATGTTTTATTTTAGTATTAGATAATACCTAAGCCAAGAATAATAATAAAAAAGAAAGAGTTGGTAAGAGATTGAAAGGTGGATAATTATTGATGATTTAAATTCTGGATAGATCTAGTATGTTTTATACATATTTGCATAATATTATGAACCATCTGTTTAATTACAAAACTGGAGAAGTATATTAATAGAAACCAGGGGTGGTGAGGTGGCTCAGGCAGTTCAACTCAGGTCACGAAGTGAGTTCGAGCCTTGCATCGGGCTCTCTTGTCAGCGTGGAGCCTGCTTCAGATCCTTTGTCCCTCTCTCTCTGCTCCTTCCCTGCTTGCGCTGTCTTTCTCTCTCTCTGTCTCTCTGTCAAAAGTAAATAAACATTTTTTTAACCTTTAAGTTGCAATGTCAAACTCACTTGTTTATAGTTGCAATTCAGAAGTCTTGATTATGTTTATATGTGTGTATATATTTGTACGTATGTATGTGTACATATGCGTATGTATTTGTATGTATGTGCATGTGTATATATACACATACACACACACACACACACACACATATATATATATATATATATATATAACCATGGCTTCTCAGTTCTAAGAATCTTTCCTACCAACAATTATCACCAAATATATTTATTTTAAAGATTTTTTTCCTGTAAATCTCAACCTTGATTTTTCTGTCTCATTTTCTCTCTCTCTTTCTCATACATATTCAGATATTATTATGTATCATGTACATAATCAGTTATTATCATTACATAATTAGAAAATGATTCTCCTTACATACTTTATTCCCTAGGCTGACAAGTTTTATGTTTTAGGAAAATCTATTGCTGGTCATAGTGTTTTGTCAAGCACAGGTTTCTAGCAAATAATTAACCCATGTGCCTTCTCAGAATATTAGTCTTCTCCATGTTGTCATGATAGAGCCTGTATCTTCCTCTTCCTTTGTGCCTTTCATTTTGGAATATAAATGTCTAGACTGTAGGCCACAGTATGGCTTCTTTTTGAGAGTGCATGTGTGGAGGATCTCTGAGTGTTTCTTTTTATATTGATGACCTACAGATACTGTGGTCCCTGAGGCAAACGTTAATGTAAATATTTATATTCCAGTATGAAAGATTTATAGGTATCCCTGCCTCCAACTCTAAACCAATAATTACAAGTCCACAAACATATTGTTTAACAATGAGCAGGCATTAAATAAATATTCACAGTTCACTGTTATTTCCGGTTCAACCTTTGGAATGTACAGGTCATATTTCTCTGGATCATTTCCTCCTACTGATGTTAATGGGCTGTCCGAGGCATGCAATAATTGCATGCATGTTTCTAGGTGAAGCAACATGTCTTTATGAAGAGACAAATAAGCACTTGTATCATGCAAACTTTTTTATCAATATCTTTACACATTTGTGTCTTGGTGGATGTGATCTGCCTTATCCTCATCCTTTTCCTGTCATGTCCTTTTTCCTTTTGAATATGTGGATTTTAAATGTATACTTTAAAAGTTCATGGTTACATTTTTATGCAGATCTTTTCTCCATGGATTACTTTGGGCAAGTTTGTTTTCACTTTTATATGTACAGAATTTTTCAAAATTTATAGTTGCTTTAATTTAATGAATTGTTAAAATTCTTTCCTCCCATGACAAAAAATACAAGGTGTGTTATAAACTTGGGCTTTTAATCAGTAGTTATTATGCATACAATTTTGTCTTTTCATTTTACCTTTCATGTCAGAATCTTAAGGGATTTTGAAGATTTTGTTGTAGAAACACGGCATTTGTGTAGAGAGACCCAGGCATTTTTGTAAGGCAGGTTCTACCACACCTAGGAATTAACATAATGTTTTGCTTTGTAAATTAGTTAATTCCAAGTTACAACTAAACAAAATTACTTTAACAGCATCAATATGGGTGGACTAACAATTACATTTGAAATGTTGGAATAAATCATACAAAAGCAACATAATAAAGCAAAGAATTTTTGTATGGTTTATTTATTTATCTTATTTTATTTTATTTTTTTATTTCTTAAGAAGGCTTTATGGCCAGCACAGGGTCCAGCACGGGGTCTTGAACTCATTACCCCTGGGATCAAGACCTGAACTGAGATCAAAAGTTGGATGCTTAATCGACTGAGTTACCCAGGCAACCCCTATATGGTTTATTTTTAAAGTATTTAATGATTGAGCTCCACACACAAGCATACACTGAAGGGACTTTTAAAACTTCATGAGCAACTAAGCTTTCAATCTCTATGCTTGATGATAAAAAATGTAGAAAACCCCATGACCTTATTTAAAGAGCATATCTGGTTGGGAAGATGCAGGGCAAAAATTTATTAAAATGTAAATACTAAGGTACAAAGCAAAGCAATAACATAGGAGATAGCATATTTAACAGTTAACTGAATTGCATAAGCAATAGGAAACATGGCTTTAGAGAAGACAAAAGTCCAATGCGGACAGAGAAATTGCTTCCTATGGCAACAGCCCTTGCTGCCCCTAAGGACCATTATGACATTATCTGGGGTCTCCCATATAGATGCCCATTTGTCCCACGATATGGCCAACCCAGAGAAACCTCTCAGTCTTTGATAATAAATGTTTTCTTCTTTTAAACTCTCCCAAACTGCTTGCTCTCCCCCTTGAAGCCAACCATCAGCTTCCACTATACCTGAAGACCAAGTAAAAGTCTCTTCACTTCCAATAATCCCACCTTCATAGAACTGCTTGTCAATCAGACTCACCCTTTCTGTTTTTACTCCAAATTACCAACACTGAAACCCTGCTAAAACAAAAGTGATGACAATAAAGTCCCTTGTCACAGTCTATGAATAAACATTGTTTGTTAATTTTGTCTTGGACTTAGCTTTTCCTCAACAGAAATATTGACCAACTTAATTACTTACGTTGACTTCTTATTGCTGTCAATGATTCATCAGAGTTGCATTATGTTAATTTCAGAATAAAATTTCTTCTGAATGGTTATCTGCCCTGAGAGTAGAAATCAGATCATTTTTGAAAATCATTCTTTAATGATATAATTTTTTAAATTATCAAGCCTAACTTAAGAACCTAAAATTTTGTTTCCTGAAATGTTTAGACAACAAAAGAATAAAAATTTTGAAAACTCTTTTATTAATAATGCTAACTTACGGGGCGCCTAGGTGACTCAGTCAGTTAAGCATCTGACTTTGGCTCAGGTCATGATCTCGCAGTTCAAGGGTTCGAGCCCTGCATCAGGCTCTGTGCCGACATCTCAGAGCCTGGAACCTGCTTCGGATTCTGTGTCTCCCTCTCTCTCTGTTCCTCCTCTGCTCATGCTCTCTCTTTCTCTCTCTCTCTGTATCTTAAAAATAAATAAACATTAAAAAAAATCATGCTAACTTAAAAAAAATCATATCATTAAAAACAATTTTTGAAAAGAAGACTTATACAGATATATAATAAACCTGTATTAAAGTTTTTATTTAACTCATTAATTCAGTGCAACAACTAGTAAAATGTAAGGAATGACTCTTAGTAAAATCTAAATAACAGGTATATTTGTAGATCAAGAATATTGACGGGCATCTTGGAGTCTCAGTTGGTTGAGCGTCTGACCCTTGGTTTCTGCTCAGGTCATGATCTCATGGTTTGTGAGTTTGAGCCCCGCATCAGGCTCCACACTGACAGTGTGGACAGAGCCTGTCTTGGGATTCTCTCTCTACCTCTCTCTCTGCCCCACCCCTGCTCACTCTGTCTGTCTCTCTCTCTCAAAATAAATAAATAAAACTTAAAAACAAAGAAAAAAAAGTATTGAAATGAATTTGCAAATGACACAAAACTGGCTTTTCTTTGGCTAAGGAGTATCTATTAAATCTCCATCAAATTTATATATATGATTCTAAAAAAGAGTAGTTTGCTTGTTTTCAGTTGTATATGTGTTATAATTTTTACAGATTTAGAAGATAGCTTAGTAAACGATAATTCATACGCATGTTCCTATTTAGATAATACCAGGAAGCTCCAGCATTTCAATGAAAGAATATTCAGTAATATTTTTGCTTATTCCAAAGCTTCACTATTATTTTTTTTAAGGTTTAGCTTGGTGCTATGGCCAGATATCTCAAATTAGTCTCTCTTCTTCTGTTTTTAAATTTTAATTCTACGATTAGCATAACATACAGTGTTATATTAGTTTCAGGTGTACTATATAGTGATTCAGCAATTCTATGCATTACTTAGCGCTCATCAAGACAAATGTATTCTTAATCCCATTTGTTTATTTCACCAATCCCCCCCCCCACACTCTGGTAACCATCAGTTTTTTTTTTTTTTCTTTATAGTTAACAGTCTTTTTTGGTTTGTCTCTTTTTTTGTTCTTTGTTTTGTTTCTTAAATTCCACATATCGGTGAAATCATATGGCATTTGTCTTTCTCCGGCTGACTTATTTCACTTGACATTATACCTTCTGTATCCATCCATCCATACTGTTGCAATTGGAATTATTTCATTCCTTTGTATGTATAATATTCCATTATAAATACATACCGCCACTTCTTTATCCATTCTTCTACTCATAGACACTTGGGTTGCTTCCATAATTTGACTATAAATAATGGTGTAATACACATATGGTACATATACCTTTTCAACTTAGTGTTTTTGTATTCTCTGGATAAATATCCAGTAGTGTGATTGTGATTAGTGGATCATAGCGTACTTCTATTTTCATCTTTTTGAGGTAATTCCATACTCCACAGTGGCTGCACTGGTTTGCATTCCCACCAACAGTGCAAGAGAGTTCCTTTTTCTCCACATTCTCGCCAAAACTTGCTGTTTCATGAGTTTTTTATTTTAGTCATGCTGACAGATATGAGATGATATCTTACTGTGGTGTTAATTTGCATTTCCCTGATGATGAGTGATGTTGAGCATCTTTTCATGTGTCTGTTGGCCATTTCTATGTCTTCTTTGGAGCAATGTCTCTTCATGTCGTCTGCCCATTTTTTAATCGTGTTATTTGTTTTTTGGCATTGAGTTGTGTAAGTTCTTCATATATATGGAGTAGTAACGCTCTGCTGGATATGTTATTTGCAAATATCTTCTCCTATTCTGTACGTTGTTTTTCATTTTTATATTTTAAGACTTTTTTTATTTTTGGGGGGGGGCAGAGAGAGAGAAGGGGGAGAGGGAGAGGGAGAGGGAGTGGGAGTGGGAGAGGGAGAGAGAGAGAGAGAGAGGAGAGAGATATTCTTTTTTTTTTTTTTTTTAATTTTTTTTCAACGTTTTTATTTATTTTTGGGACAGAGAGAGACAGAGCATGAACGGGGGAGGGGCAGAGAGAGAGGGAGACACAGAATCGGAAACAGGCTCCAGGCTCCGAGCCATCCGCCCAGAGCCTGACGCGGGGCTCAAACTCACGGACGGCGAGATCATGACCTGGCTGAAGTCAGACGCTTAACCGACTGCACCACCCAGGCGCCCCAGGAGAGAGATATTCTTAAGCAGGTTTCACACTTAGTGCAGAGCCCAGTGCAGGGCTCAATCCCAGGACCCTGGGATCATGACCTGAGCTGAAATCAAGAGTCTAATGCTCAACTACTGAGCCACCCAGGTGCCCCCCTCCCCTCCGCCACCCCCCCAGGTTGTCTTTTAGTTTGTTGATTGTTTCCTTTGTTGTGTAGAAGCTTTCTGTTTCTATATTGTCCCAATAGTTTATTTTTCCTTTTGTTTCCCTTGTCTCAGGAGACATCTGGAAAGATGTTGCTATGGTTGATGTCAGAGGAATTATTGCCTGTGCTCTCTTCAAGGATTTTTATGGTTTCAAGTTTTACATTTAGGTCTTTAATGCACGTTGAATATATTTTGTGTATAGTGTAAGAAAGTGGTCTAGTTTTATTCTTTTGCATGTAGCTGAAAAGTTTTCCCAATACCACTTGTTCAAGAGACAGTCTTTTTCCCATTGCATATTCTTCCTTTGTCAAAGATTACTTAATTATATAATTTTGAGTTAACTTGTAGGCTCTCTATTCTGTTTGATTAATATATGTGTCTCTTTTTGTGCCAATACCATACTGTTTTGATTACTACAGCTTGGTATCTTGAAATCTGGAATTGTGATACCTCTAGTTTTGTTCTTCTTTTCAAGACTCCTTTGGCTATTTGAGATATCTTTTGTGGTTCCATACAAATTTAAGTATTATTTCTTCCAGTTCTGAGAAAAAATGCTGTTGGTGTTATGATAGGGATTGCATTAAATCTTAAAAATATATATAATATTGAAAAAAAGTGAAAATAACCAAGAAGAAATGATATACTTGAAAAACGCCCTTAGTTAGATTATACTTAATTAATCTCTGTGCATAATGTCTGTGCTTATTTGTTAATGCTGATGAAATAAAAATGATGAGTGGGCAAGGCTACAAGAAGATACCAAAGAAATTATAGGAGAAATATTTGAATCAGAAATTTAGTAAAAAGTAAAAACAATTTAAAACTATCCTGTGGGTATGACTTAGTATTAGCATAATTTGAGTTCTAGTTCTTCTTTCTTATTATTAAAAAAAAATAATGTTTATTTATTTTTGAAAGAGAGAGAGAGACAGAGCACAAGTAGGGGAGGGGGAGAGAGAGAGGGAGACACAGAATATGAATTAGGCTCCAGGTTCTGAGCTGTCAGCACAGAGCCTGACACAGGGCCTGAACCCACAAACCGTGAGATCATGACCTGAGCTGAAGTCAGACGCTTAACCAACTGAGCCACCCAGGAACCCCTGAGTTCTAGTTCTTGACACTTCCAAACATCATAATTAAGCCAAAGTCAATAGTAAAGGACCTGCTAAAGATCACAAAGTAAACAGATAGTATCATGAAAAGGCATATAGTAGATGATACTTCAGTATCACTTGCATTAATATGAGACCTTTCTAAAGTACTCGCATATATTTATTCATTTAATCTCAACAGTCCTATGAGACACCTCCATTACAGATGAGAAAACATGTGTGAAATGAAATTTATAAAATTTAAGTAACTTGCCATTTGGAAATTTTAAAATTCCGAGGTAGTCAGAATCAGTTCTGTCTTTCTATATTGGAAAGAACTCTTACAATTCATGTAAATGTGTGTCCAAGGATACTCTTTTTTTTAAATATATATATTATCTCTCCATCTCTTACTATATATATATATATATATATACACATATATGTATGTATATATATATATGTGTGTGTGTATATGTGTGTATATATATATATACATATATATGTATATATATATATGTGTGTGTGTGTGTGTGTATATATATATATATATATATATATATGAAATTCTCCCATCTCTTAATGTATATGTGTATATGTGTGTGTGTGTGTGTGTGTATGTGTGTATCTCTTTATATAATCCCTCTATATTTAAAACACAGAGAAACAGGAAGGAGAGAGAGAGAGAATATAAGAATATGTATAAAATATTCTCTACATATAATACATATATGTAGATACTTAAGTAAAGAGATAGAGATAGAGAGATAAGGATAGTTATAGAGAGATAGAGATATATTGATTTATGGCACCTCAAACCACAAGTAAATGACACAAGTCATAGTTACTTGGAAATCATTTGGCACTTTATTGACAAATAAACTATGAAAACACCCTTACTGTCTTTGAGGACTATCAGCATTGAATTCTCTATATACTAGCAGCAAGACTTATTAATAAGACAATGCTGAGTATATTATTCACAGCAATAACTAGGAACACTACTTCACAAAACTTTGTGATATTTCCCATGGGGAGAGGGAAGAAAGCCTGAGGTCAGAAGTTATTAGAACTGGAAGTTTGACTTAAAGTAGGTCTTCCAAAGTGAAGACTTTATTGGGATCGAGAATGGATTGTGAGTCAATAGTCCAGAACTGATGAAAACAGCAAAGTGAAAATTTTGAGGAAATTCAAAGAATTGCAGGAACCAAGCTGTGTATTGATGCTTACCATTGAAGAGGCGGTGGGTCTTCTGGGAAGTTCCCACAATGAGTGTTCAAACTGTTTGCATCCAGGAAGAATAAAGAAATAATAATGAAGATAGTGGAAGAGAAATATCATGTTAATATAGGCAAATAAACATTATTCTGATTCTCAGTGTCTAGGGAGAGTGGGAGGGTAGAAAGGTTTAGATTTCACAGTTTAGAATTATATAGAAGAGACAGAGGAATAAATAATTTTAATTCATCTATGTGTATAGTGTAGTGTACTTCTGGGTAAAACTTCCCTAAAGACTAGGAAGATAGATTATAAATCAGCCTGGTAAAGTCTCTTAAAGAATGCAATATTTTGAATTTCCAATTGAAGATCCAACTGTTTGTATTGTCACCTCATTGAAGTATTTGAGAATGTTTTTATAGCTGAGGGTCTGACCAGTATATATGATTATGAGTTGTCTCCTTCTTGAGTATTTTTGGCAATTTATTTTCCTGCCCTGACTTTACATCTAACTTTTAAAATTTACCAGTAGGGGATTCTGTGTCATGTCACCTTTACCTATATTGGCGAAATGTAACAATCCTGCCTACAAAAAGATTCCTTAGTATCAATGCAGAAGAGAGGCGAGAACAAAAACTATTGTAAGTAAACATTAACAGAGTTATGTGTATGTAAGGAAGCATGAAAGTGATTATGAAGTTAGAACAAAATCCCACATGTTGTATATAACAAAACAACAGAAAGAACAGTAATTTCTTTTATCTTCCTAATAGACAAATGACTGTACCTTTTGACCGTCTCCCATTTATCTCATAAGTGACCCCTAATCTAATTCCAGAGGTTATGTCCTTATGTATGTAGAGGTGATTTGGCCTGAATTTGGAGGTATCTCTACATAGTAAAAACTGGTGATGGGGTTAATCCCTAGAGAGATTAATCTCTATTCCAAGATTAGAGTATGAGCTTGGATTCAGTATGCTTCCAAGGCAACTTTAAAGAAAAGAAAGAAGGGGAAATGGTATGCTTATCTTTGCCTTTTAAAAATGGAGAGTCATTTTCATTGATCCTTATACATATGATTTATTTCTATGTTACTCTCAGATGTCATCTGAATGTGTACATAAAACAATCAAAATAAATTTAACTCACTCTGTGGCCCTTCCCTGTGTCCTTGCTTGCTTTGTTAAGGATTTTCTGTATATATATTCTAAGATATTATTATTGATAGGGGAGCATAAAAAGAAAGTAATGATAGAATCAGCATGGGGCTATTCAGTGCAAATCTATGCAAGGAAGAAATGTGATAATTTGATGACTTAATAATTTTGACCAATTCTTTGCAAGGCAAATTTAATTTGGAGTTTTTCACCAAGATATGTTTGTACGGTACTTTGATTATGCTGTGCTGCTTTAACTCCAAGCTGTAATTTCTCAGCAGTTGATAAGTCATTTCAGGTATTTAAAAATGCTTTTGATCCTCCCCATGCTTAGATGAAGCCATGCAACATTGAAATGATCAATTTATGTTATTTTTACAGGCAATGACCAATAGTGTTCTTTTTTCCTTTTTGCTTCATTTTTGCTCATTGTGGTGGGTGGCAAGTTGCTAGGCATTCCAGATGCATCTATTTATCAGCATCTGCAGTGAACACCTGTGAAATCTAAAGATGCTCCTTACTGAGTATATGATTTCCTAACCCAGAATATAATAATGAAGCTTTAGTGTAGTGTCTTTATGATGTTAAAAATTCAATGTCTGTATTCTATTAATAGTAATACTTTAATAGACTGGTTATCATTAAATTGTAAGAAATGGTAACTAGAAATATGAGTTGTATATTTATTTCAAAACTCAAAATTTAACATGTCAAAAGCAAGTGGGCTACATATAAAATGAAATTTCTTCAAAAATCAAATAGGCCAAATATAATCAGCTCTTCAACTTGGGAATTCAGGGGGGGATGTATAACAGCCTTGGGCTGTAGAGACCTGGGAAAACTTGCAGCCTTTTTAATGCATAATTACACAAAAGCATATTTGCAAAAAATAATCATTTGAGGATTGGTAGAAGGTTAATATATCTAGTGAAAATAATTGGTGCTGAATATGTAGGACTTTAGAAATGAGACTACCTTAAAGTTTTTGAGCCAAATATCAGCTCCTTATGAGTATATAAGCATGGATTTCAAATATTAATCATAATTTTCTGTCTTCTGGAAAAGACTGAAGTGCTTTATAATACATGTGTTGCTTAATCAGTGGATTAGACTATACTCAACAAAGTTGCTATTATAAGAAAGGGATGTTGGTGTGTAAAACTTTAATCCTAACACATGTTTTGAGAATTGAATTCTTAGATAATTGTAATTGTCTATGCTTTGTGGCCAAGTTTTGTCAGAAGGATATCAGAATCAGCCCTGCATTCTTGCCCTGAAAACAGTAGTAGGAGGTAATTTTGGTGGGAAGATTTAAAAAAAAAATGTTTATTTATTTTTGAGAGAGAGAGAGACAGGACGTGAACAGGGGAGGAACAGAGAGAGAAGGAAACACAGAATCTGAAGCAGGGTCCAGGCTTTGAGGCTGTCAGCACAGAGCCTGAGTAAGAGCTCAAACTCACAAACAGCGAGATCATGACCTAAGCTGAAGTCAGATGCTTAACTGACTGAGCCACCCAGGCACCCAGGTAGGAAGATTTTTACCTGCAACAGTACATGAAATAGTAAAACATATTTAAATGCTGTATGCATATATACATATGTGCACATATATACAAACACACGTAATGTATATTTTAAACAAAATAATTTAAATACTAAACTATCTTTTTCTACCTTTTTACATGCAAACTTCAGTAGGAGGCCCTGAAGCTAGACATTTTAAATGATTTTTTTTCTTTGTAATTTTCTTTTGTGGCCAACTTGATAACTCTAATATAATTATGTTCCTATTTTTTGATTTGCCAAAATCAGTATCTTTACATTCGTTTTGATGAAAGATAAATAGTAAGGTCACTTATCGTAGCCACTCTTTTGTCAATTTTTAATTGACATTATTTTTTTTTCTTATTGGTTATGCTTATAACTTTAGGAGAGTCATTCAAAATTGTTTCTCTAATAAACTTAAATAACATCTCACTTCATACCCACTACGTGTGTGGACACACATATATGTAATATTTATATGTAGATCATTTTTTTTTATTTTAGAGAGAGTGAGGGAGGGACAGAGAGAGAGAGAGAGAGAGAGAGAGAGAGAGAGAGAGAGAGAGAGAGAATCCCAAACAGGCTCCATACTCAGTGTGGAGTCCCATGCAAGGCTTGGTCCCACAACCTGGGATCATGACCTGAGCCTAAATCAAGAGTTGGACACTCAACCGACTAAGCCACCCAGGTGTCCCTATATATACCTAATTTTATATTAAATGAGGATATTAGCATCCCTACAATTTCCTCTACCTCCCCTCTTCCTTCTATTTCATAATTGCTATCAGTTATAACTTTGCTTTTGCGTTCTTAAAAAAAATTTTTTTTAAGTTTATTTGAGAGAGAAAATAAAAGCATGGATAGGGGAGGGGCAGAGAGAGAGGGAGAGAACCTCTCACTCTTGTCAGTTTTTAATTGACATTTTTTTCTTATTGGTTATGTTTATAACTTTAGGAGAGTTATTCAAAATTGCTTCTTTAATAAAACTTAAAACCCTTAAACCCCTGACACAGGGCTCAAACTCACAAACCACGAGATTGGGACCTGGGCTGAAGCTGGATGCTCAACCAACTGAGCCACCCAAGTGCCCCTGCTTTTGCATTCTTAAGCTTTACAACATGTATATTGCCTTATAACCATAATTAAATCATTGCTTATTTGTATACATGTTAAATCTACAGGTTGAAAAAAGTCAATGGATAATATTTACATTGTTGTAATTATATTATTCAGGCTCACTGTAGACCTAAGTACTGCTACTGGATCTTTCGGAAGAAATGAGAAATATTAATCTACATTACCAAACTAAACCGCTCCAAGGGGATTTCAATGGTGAAGCATTAATTAGTTACCTTTCTTTAAGCTTCATCAGTGGTTAAGAATCACAATAAATTTTAGTGTTCTTAATAATGAATCCAGATATTCTTAATGTTTGTCACTTGTTTGGATTTATTTTATTCTTCCTGAAGTTTCTTTTTATTTTTTCCCCCTTTTATTATAATAGCAAGTATCTTTGTCATCTATCTAAGATTATTTATTCTTTTTTTTAAAATTTTTTTTTCAATGTTTATTTATTTTTGGGACGGAGAGAGACAGAGCATGAATGGGGGAGGGGCAGAGAGAGAGGGAGACACAGAATCGGAAACAGGCTCCAGGCTCTGAGCCATCAGCCCAGAGCCCGACGCGGGGCTCAAACTCCCGGACCGCAAGATCGTGACCTGGCTGAAGGCGCTTAACCGACTGCGCCACCCAGGCGCCCCAGATTATTTATTCTCTTAATCAGAGTATATGTTACATGGTACCTACTCTCTTTTTTAAGTCACTCGTCCTGCGGAACTCTCACCTTCAGCTTCAATATGGTCTATTCAAGTTCCACAGCTGTTATTATGATGTCTTTTCCAAACATACTCCTTTGTTAAGAACATTATTTTTTGTAGCTAACATTTTCCTCTTTCTTGGATTATTTTTCATTTCATGATATTACTTCCTCATCTACTTTTTCTTTCCCTCAGAAAATATGTATAAGATGGAAAAAATTTGAGTCCTTGAATTATTAACCTGTTCTTATGTTACAATCCCACTCAAAGTGGATACCACAGAGTAGAATAGAAAAGTGATTAGCATTAAGAAATATGAAGCCAGAGGGGCACGCGGGTGGCTCAGTTGGTTAAGCATCCAACTTTAGCTCAGGTCATGATCTCATGGTTTGTGGTTCGAGCCCCGCGTTGGGCTCTGTGCTGACAGCTCAGAGCCTGGAGCCTGTTTCGGATTCTGTGTCTCCCTCTTTCTCTCTGCCCCTTCCCCACTCATGCTGTCTCTCTCTCTCTCTCTCCCTCATAAATAAATATATTTTTAAAAAAGTTAAAAAAAAAGAAATTTGAAGCCAGAGGCTGCTACTTACATTCGAGCACTGCTTCTTCCTGACCTCAGAAAAGTTACTTATCCCCTTGGTGCTTCTAAGTCCTCATCCAAAATGCAGGATTATTAATGCTATCTTACTCCCAAGATTAAACCAGGCAGTACATGCAGTTTTCAAAAAAGCCTTGCATGTTGTGAGATCATATAGTTATTAGCACATATAGGTATCAAGTTAAGTGCAAGTGATTATCTCTCAAAATGGAAAAGCCAGAGTATTTTGTTGTCTGATATGTGGTGCTGTTAATGAAAAATCTGATCGTTTTGGCTCTTATTCTTTTGAGTTAACCTATTTTCTTTTGTTTGTTTTCTCATCTTAAAACTTTTAGGGTGGGGGCGCCTGGGTGGCTCAGTCGGTTGAGTGTCCGACTTTAGCTCAGGTCACCATCTCACAGTTTGTGGGTTGCAGCCCTGCATCGGGCTCTGTGCTGACAGCATAGAGCGTGGAGCCTGCTTCGAATTCTGTGTCTCCCTCTCTCTCTGCTTCTCCCCCGATCATGCTCTGTCTCTCTCTCTCTCCTTCAAAAATAAATAAATAAATAAATGAATGAATAAATAAATAAATAAATAAATAAAAAGAAAAAAATACTTTTAGGGTGTGTGTGTGTGTGTGTGTGTGTGTGTGTGTGTGTGAATGTGGCTGGGTGTGGAGATTTAGTTCATCATGCTTTGCATTCAATGAACCTGTGATAGATTTGTGTCTTTCCTTTGGAAAACGTTCTTCCATTATTCTGAGACTTTATTCTTGGATTTTTTCCTCCCATTTTCTCTTTGTTTCTTCTGTCCAAATACAGAGAAGTAGTTAAAAAAAATTTTTTTTAAATGTTTTTATTTAGTTTTTGACTGCGAGAGAGAGACAGAGCATGAGTGGGGGGAGGGGCAGAGAGAGAGGGAGACAGAATCCAAAGCAGGCTCTAGGCTCTGAGCTGTCAGCACAGAGCCTGATGCGGGGCTAGAACTCAGACTGCAAGATCATGACCTGAGTCGAAGTCGGACACTCAACTGACTGAGCCACCCACGTGCCCTGAGAAGTAGTTTTTTTAAAATAAAGATGTATTTAATAGTAAATAAAGAGGGTGAGACAAAACTCTTGGAGGTGATGGATGTTTATGGCATAGATTGTGGTAATAGTTCTACAGGTGGATACTTATTTCCAAACTCATCAAGTTGTATATATTAAATATATACTGCTTTTTGTATGACAACTATACCTCAATAAAGTGATACATGTTTATATATCACCCCCATAGGTCTGTCCTAATACCTACTTCATTTCTTTCTAATTACAATTTTAACCAAAATTAAGAAATTATATATATTGATTTAAGAACTTGAAGATCTATTGAACACATGCTATGTTTCAGGTATTTTCCTATGTTCTGGGGATACAGCTATTGCTCAAGATAAACGAAAACCCAGCTCCCATGAGTCTAACATTCTACTTACAAATGATCATTGATCAATGATAAATGCTGTAATGAAAATAAAGTCAAAATTATGTTTAGGAGTTACTAAGTATTTCCTACTCTTTGTGTTTGGTGTATTGAATATTTTCTCACATTAGAAAATTTTCTTGGGGCACCTGGGTCGCTCGGTTGGTTAAGTGTTAGACTCTTGATTTCGGCTCAGGTCATGATCTCATGGCTCATGAGGTAGAGCCCCGTGTCTGGCTCTGTGCTGATAATACAGATCCTGCTTGGGATTCTCTTGCTCCCTCTCTCTCTGCCCTTCCCATGTGTGCATGTGCGCTCTCTCTCTCTCTCTCTCTCTCTCTCTCTCTCTCTGTCTCTCTCAAAATAAGTAAATAAATATTGAAAAAATAAAAAACAATAAAACAGAAAATTTTCTTAACTGTTGCTGTGATGCCCTTATAATATTTCATCCTATATACCTGTGGTTTTCCACCAGGATCTCTTTTGCCCTCAGGGGGTATTTCTCAATATCTTGAGACATTTGTGGTTGCTATGAGTGAGGGGAGCTCCTGTCATTGAATAGGTAGAGGTCAGTGATGCTGCTTAACTTCCTGTCATACCCAGTATGGCTGGAGCAACAAATGGCTATCTGGCTCAAAGTATTAGCACTGTTGAAGCTGAGAAACCATACTATAGACAGAGTGTAAATTAAAAAAAAATTTTTTTTTGCTTCTTCTTTCCTTGAATTTGCTAGGGAGGAGTTTTTCTTTCTGTTTTCTGCCATGGATCTGGGCATCAATTAACATAACACTCGGCTTTTCTCTTCATTTCCTTAATACTTTTCCTCTCTATTAGAAGTGACTTTTTTGCCTAGTGAGTTTGCCTGGTGAAGATGGACGTGCAGAACTCTATTTCTAACTTCATTATACACTTGACAGGGTACTTTCAATTGTGGGGGGAGGTGGTAAAGGCCCCGGCAATTTTGGTGTTACAATCACAAACAACTTGACAGTTGGTGCATAGGCAAGTTACTTTAAAGAAGTAAACAATGAAATTTTTACAAAGAACAGATGGAAATTAAAGTTTCTGATACAATTAGCACAGGGGAGTTTAACTTTTGCTTTACTAACCACATGAGTGTTTCCTTGGCAGTGTGCACCATGCGTGGTCTAAGGTAGTTTTACTTATTTATTGCATTTTATTTTTCATGTGTAATTAGTTGCTTTTGATTTCTGAATCATGGACAAGCAGCGTTAAGCCTTAGCCCATTAATACCTGTTTTCTGGTCAGAGGCTGTTTGTATAGAGACAGCGCTGCAGCATGAAGCATCTGGAAAGGTAGAGATTTCCCTCCTTCCCTTCTGTCCTGGGTTCTCAGAAAAGGTTCAGGTGTCTGAGGACAGTAGCTAGACACTGGGCATTTTAGCTTGTGCTAGGAAACACCACACATATTCCCCTCAACAAAGTTATGTGATTTGTTCATGGGGACATTAGGTCCATGACCTTACTTGAAGTATCCCTAATCAGAAAAGGGTGAAACCATATTTAAGACAGTTCCAGAAATACATGCCATGATGAACAAAATTGGCACATGTTGCTATTCGTTTACCTTAACACATTTGAATCAAACTAATATTCAGTCTTAAACCCTTCATTTGCTTCTGGATCCTGACCAGTGACTTAGAACACAGGGACTTTTTAAAGTTTATTTATCTGTTCTGAGAGAGAGAGTGCAAGCAGGAGAAGGACAGAGAGAGAGGAAAAGAGCA
Source organism: Felis catus (assembly GCF_018350175.1). Taxonomy (NCBI): domain Eukaryota; kingdom Metazoa; phylum Chordata; class Mammalia; order Carnivora; family Felidae; genus Felis; species Felis catus. The sequence goes on along the minus strand of NC_058377.1, from coordinate 79,371,091 downwards.
TCCCAAGCAGGCTCCATACTATCAGCATAGAGACTGACAGGGGGCTCAAACCCACGAACTTTGGGATCATGACCTGAGCCGAAATCAAGAGTCAGACGCTCAACTTACTGAGCTACCCAGGAACCAGCTGTAGACTTAAAAAAAAAAAAACAGATCTATTTTAATAATTTTTTAAAAATCCATACGTAAATTTCTTGAGCCGACTCACCAAAGTGCCAAGAATTGTGTGTGTGTGTGTGTGTGTGTGTGTAGTGAAACAGCTAAACAGCAATGGAAAGTAAAAGAAAATTCATAAAAGGCATCAATCTAAAAAATCTGAGTGTGAACAGCACTTATCTTTTGTTCTTGGAATTTTAGTTGATTTTTATGTTCCAGTCATTTGGTTATTTGTTCATAGACTTGTTCCACACCTTTTAGCCTCATCAGCCCCAATTCATAACAGACATTGAACCCGGAGCTACATCTCTGTATACTGTACTTCTCAGGTGTTCTTGCCACCTGGTTTCCTGTTAGGTTCGGTCACTTGAGAGGCTTGGTGGAAGATTTAGAGGGAGGGCAGAAGGAAAGCATGGATGTCTTTCCTTCTCTTGTCGTTACTGGTAGTGTGTCTGGCAGTGGTTGTATGTCCCTTATGTTCTGGTCCTTTCTGGGCAGCTGCTGTTAGAGCTCATGCTTGTCAGCCCATTATAGTTGTTGCCCCCACAGTAGGTTCCCGGAAACTGTCTTTCTCAAGCACTGTTGGTTTCACATCCCTCTTTCAAAAATTCCAAAAACTCTTCCAATAACTCTAAACCTGTACCTGTATTCAATTCCCTCATTTACCTGGAGTAGATACTATTTTCAGGAAAAGGGAAAATTATTTATAACTGCAATAATTTAATAATTATATGTAAAATAATAGGCTAATAAAATAAATCAATAAAATAGAACTGTAAAATGAATTAAACTATTTTTATTTTTTTCAGTAAAACTGTCAAACTCAAATTAGAGCTAATGATCACTACATATAATTAAAAGAGGTAAAAAATAGATGGTAGTCCTATTGCCAAAATAAAGGAACGTTTGGTATCTACTGGTTTAAGTTCAGAAAACAATGGATTAAAAAGTAAGGCTCAGAATTATATCTATTTTTCTATAAAAAACTTACCATAATGGAAATTATAGAAACTGTGCAATTAAAGGAAGGAAGTTTATATTTTCTTAAATCTAAATTATCTAATATAAAGAAGCTGAGTCTTCTCACTGGGGAGCGAAACTCTATACATACCACCTCCATAATGAAGTGAAACATGTCAAAGAAATCCATATTTTCCTGTCCACTAATATAAGTAGTCTTCTATTAAATGTAGAAATACTTCTGAACATGCTAATAGCTGTCATTAAAAATAGAATTCAGAGAAGAGTTGAATGCAGTTCTTTAGTTTTGATGACTCTAATGTGTCACTCTCATTACTAAGCAAGTAAAATAACATCAGTAACTCTTCTGGTAATATTTCTTCCTTGCAGATTTTTTAATAATAAAATATGGTCTCCCTTACTCCGTTGCCTGTGTGTGTCTACAACACTCTTCTTTAATCTCTCTTCCTCATTCCTTATGCTTTAACTACACTCTCCTTCTGTTCCTTGAGCAAACCAAGCTCATTCCTACCTGAGGGTCAACATACTTGTTTTTGGCTGTTCCTGCAACCCCTTGCCCTGACTCTTCACACGGCTGGCGTGTTCTCATTATTTAGGAATCAGTTCAAATGTTGCTTCATCAAAGGCTTTTCCTTGCAAATTGATAGTAATAAAAGTTTTACTCCCAAGGATCACCCATTATGATATATCTGGTTTATTTCCTTCATGGGGCTTATTTATCCTGTTGTGAGATGTTCTTATTTATGTATATTCTTATTTCTTTCTTTTCTTTCCAATAAAAATATTAATTCATAGAAGGCAGAGACTTGGGTTTTAGTTTGATTTCATATCCCTGCCACTAAGAATCTTGGTGAATATGTGAATGGTGACACATTTGATGCCTTCTGGGAAATGAACTGAGAAGAAATCTTGAAGAATGTATACAGTAATGGAAAGAACTTGTCCCTCTGGCCCTGCCATTAACTACAGTATGCAAAGTTCCATAAGATTATAACTTTTATGTATCTCATTTAAAAATGAAGATAATAATAATACCTACTTCAAAAGGTTGTTATGAGGGTTCTAGGAGCTAATCTTTATAGTGTTGAGAAGAGTATCTGGTGCATAGTATGTGATAAATAAGTAGTTGTTAAATAATAGCTCGATTTATATTTCAAAATCTTCAAGCTACGTCCTCCTTTTCTGTTGTTCCTTATTCACTGATCATAACTTCAATCAAGAAGTATAAAATTTGGGTCAAATAATTTAATCAAGCCTTCTTCTTTCATTTCCTCTGGTTTTGATGCTATGTGTATTGCTGCCATTATTCAGGCATGGATAGACTGTGTGTTTGAAGAATGGAATCATACTGATGCATCCTGAGTTCATGTAGTAGAAATCAGGCTCCAAATAATTTATGTGAATTAATGATACTAAAAACATTTATTAGGTGGAGTTTTCAAATATATTATTTTAATTGGAAGATCCTTTTTTTTTTTTTTTTGTCTTCATCATTCTCTTTCACTTTGTAATTCTAAGAAGGATCTTTTAAATTCTTTTTCTGAGAATGACACTTGTCTAAAACATTACACACTGGAATACTTTGTTTGGCACTATCAAGATCATACTTGTACAAAGCATTTGTCATCATATCTCAAGACCAGGAAAATCTGTGTTCAAAAACAGATCAACACTTGACAAGATTTGGACATCTCTGAGTGGGTCAAAATAACTTCTCAATTCTCTCTTACTAATGTTGTCTCTACTGACTTTAAAAGAGTAAGCCCTGGGCTGGCTCTGGGCAAAAATGTCAAGTTTAGATACTCAGCCTGTCATTTAACGTTGTCCACATTTTGTCCCTTCCTTTCCTTTATATTCTGGCACTGAATACAGTCATTAAGTGCCTTGTATTGTTTTGTTTCTTTTTCAGACTTATTGACTTATCAACAGTTCTCCAAAAACACATCCCTCTTGTTTGGCCCTGGTCCATTCTTCAAGCTTCTTGATCTTCCTCACCCTTGTATAGCCTAAAGAAAAATTAGTTTTTTTCAGCACTTGTTCATATTCCAAAATAAAATACTAATGCTTGGGTTATATAGCCTTTCTTATACAGTAAAACCTTGGATTGTGAGTAACTTGTTCTGTGAGTGTTCCACAAGATGAGCACACATTTCTAATAAATTTTAACTTGATAAATGAGCACTGTCTTGCAATTCTAGTAGTATGTGATGTTGAACATCACATGATCACAATTAGCCAATGGTTCTTCTCTCTCTTTCTCTCTCTCTCTGCGGGATTGTGAGTGACCGTCAATGCAATGTCACATTTCTGCAAAATCCTCAAAAGGAGGCAAAAGCAAGTGTTGTTGGATAGGTTCCTTGTTAAAGTTGCATGAAAAGAAAAAGACTCCACTGAGCCAATAGATAGCAATATTCCATTAGTGATAGTGAAAATCCTCCTGCACAATAACCCTCCTCTCTCTTGTCTCCCCCACACCAGGCATGAAGGCTTTCAAAGGTAAGTACGGGTTAATCTGTTTATTTTTCTTTATATTTTGTATTTTCTTTATTATTCTGTATTATATTACAGTATTGTAATCATTTTTATATGAATATTTTGAGGTTGTGGAATGAATTGTCTGAGTTTCCATTATTTCTTATGGGGAAATCTGCTTTGATATACAAGTGCTTTGGATTACAAGCATGTTTCCAGAACGAATTATGCTCACAAACTAAGGTTTTACTGTACTTCTATTCTTTCCTCTTACATTCTTTTTCACATTCTCTTATTTGCAGCACTGCCACAAAAGGGCAGGAAAATGAATATTTGAAAAAGAAAAGAATAATAAAACATTGATGTGAGTCTGTGCTAGAGTTTTTATTTATTTTTTTATTTTTTTAATTTTTTTTTCAACGTTTATTTATTTTTTTGGGACAGAGAGAGACAGAGCATGAATGGGGGAGGGGCAGAGAGAGAGGGAGACACAGAATTGGAAACAGGCTCCAGGCTCTGAGCCATCAGCCCAGAGCCCAACGCGGGGCTCGAACTCACGGACCGCGAGATCGTGACCTGGCTGAAGTCGGACGCTCAACCGACTGCGCCACCCAGGCGCCCCTGTGCTAGAGTTTTTAAAGATGGTCACCAATAATTCTTTCCCTCCCTACAAGTAGGCATGTGTCCTCTTATCAAGTGGTAGTCACTTCTGTCTTTCCTTGAATCTTGGCTGGCCTTGTGACATGTTTTGTCTAATAGAGTTTGTAAAAGAGACCACTGGCCCCATCCCACTCCTTAATAGTATTGGCAACTTTCACTTTCTCCCTTTGGAAATCAGCTGTCCTGGAAGTTCAACTACCCTGAATGTATGCTGTGAGGAGGCTGAGTTCAATGTAGCAGGTGTATCAGCTGAATGAATCTGAATTAATAACTCCGTATGATGTCACATGCAACAGGGGAACCACTCAGCTAATCATAGTCATTCCACAGAATTATGAGAAATAAATGACACTACTTACGCCTTGAAGTTTTTTGTGGGTCTATTACTAAGCAATAGACAATTAAAAGTGTCTTGAACTACTTGGAAAATAAATGTGCAAAGAGATTAAAAGTAAAATTCAAAGCATACAAGGATCATCTCGGAATATTTTTATGTTATCTGTTTATTATTATTGATTTTTTATTTAAATGTCATTAACTGCAAGATGAAACATCCTGCCTTCCTTAGCTCTAGGAAGTTGGCCAGCATTCTCAATCTCTATGTGCCTTAATATCATCCTCATTAAAATGGTAATAATAATATACTTGTTGTTAGCTAAAGTATATAAAGAGCTTATGATGTAATATATATAAAATGCTTAGAGAAGGGGCACCTGGGTAGCTCAGTTAAGCTTCTGACTTCAGCTCAGGTCATGATCTTATGGTTCGTGGGTTTGCCTTCATTGGGCTCTATGCTAACAGCTTGGAGCCTGGAGCCTGCTTTGGATTCTGGGTCTCCTCTCTCTGTCCCTCTCCCACTCACACATACTCTCTCTCTCTTAAAAGTAAATAAACATACAAAAATCATATAATGTTAAGTATCAAGTATGAAGCAAGGCTGCATAAATGTTCACAATATAATTATTCTCAGTATTCCCAAGAATATTAATTACAAACGGAGGAAAAGAAAAACAAGTGTACTAGAAAATTATTACTTTATATTAATCCCTAGATGAAAATATTCTTTTTTGGATTTAAGTACTGTGTAAGAAATTTCAAGTTATTTAATCTAAAGAATTGTCATGTTTTATTCTGTCTCTCCTTTTATTTTCTATTAAGGTACTTCAAAATTCAATTTATATTTAGTAACTGCAAATGTTTAAAATATTCAAACTACTTATATTTATTCTACTTCTTTTTCAAATATCAATTTATACTTTCAATATCATATTTTAATTCTCATTTATAATTTTGCTTTTATGTACTTACTATATATATTTACTATATGTTTTTTCATTCATTCATGAAGTATATTAAGAGCTATTATACTCAGTACTTTGTATGAAACACTAGAGATTTAAGGACATGACAAAAAATATAAAATCAAAAATCAAAAAAATCCCTGTATTTATGGAAATTATTTTTAAAGAGGTTGAAAGCTACCCAAGTCACTAATATAATATTACAACAATAAGTGTGACAGACTAATGCATGGTGCTCTGGGCACTTAACTAGGTTAAAAACCTACCCAGAAATATCAAAGAAAAGATTCCTAAAGAAGTAATTATTGAGCTAAATTCTGAAGAAGGTGATAACAAATGAAGGGTGTGTGTGTGTGTGTGTGTGTGTGTGTGTGTGTGTGTGCGCGCGCGCGCGCGCATGTGTGTAGTCTGTATGGGTCTGTGTGGGTCTGTATGTGTATTTGTAATTCAAAGTGTGAAAGGATATGTGGGAGTCTATGAGGCAGAGAGGAAAGTAGAGGCAAAACATATGGAGCTCTGTGTTCTTTAAAAGGTTTTTTTGGATTGGGGTGGGACACAGTTAAATATAATGACATTTGGGTTTGAAAAAAATCACAATATAGAAAAAACAGTTAAAAGTATAGATGCAACAGTAGAAAAATAACTGAATAACACTCATCCAGTTCATGCAATATTCTTTCATCATTGAGAATAGTGAATTAAAGACGTATGGGTTAATTTATAGTAATACCTGTAAGTTGTTAAGGGAGATACAAAAATGCAGCAAATAATTATAAATACACAAATGTATGTTATATATATATATGTATTTTATTTATATTGTATGTTTATTTTTCTAATTTAACTGTGTGGTCATACAAAAATTATTGCACTTCATATGACTTAAATGTAATTTATTTATTATCACTCGTTGAATGAGACATTCATAATACGATTGATGCTAATTTCAACTTTTATGTAGGTGGGCAAATAAAAGGTACATTTTGGGGACAAAGTCAAACAATTAAAAGGTTGTTTTTAAATTAACTGGTTATGCCCACACATACTTAGTCAATTAATTTTCAATAAAGGTTTTAAAAATACAATGGGGAGGGGCGCCTGGGTGGCGCAGTCGGTTAAGTGTCCGACTTCAGCCAGGTCACGATCTCGCGGTCTGTGAGTTCGAGCCCCGCGTCAGGCTCTGGGCTGATGGCTCAGAGCCTGGAGCCTGTTTCCGATTCTGTGTCTCCCTCTCTCTCTCTGCCCCTCCCCCGTTCATGCTCTGTCTCTCTCTGTCCCAAAAATAAATAAACGTTGAAAAAAAAAATTAAAAAAAAAATACAATGGGGAAAGAAGAGTCTCTTCAATAAATGGTGCTGGGAAAATTGGATAGCAACATACAATGAAATTAGACCCCTATCTTACAGAAACATCAATCAAAATGGATTAGAGACTTGAACACCAGACCTAAAACTGAAAAATTAGAGGCAGAAAACTTAAAAGGTGAGATCCTTGACATCAGTCTTGGCAATGACTTTTTGAATTTGACAGAAAAAGCAAAGGCAACAAAAGCAAAAATTAATAAGTGGGGCCACATCAACCTAAGAACTTTTGCACAGCAAAGGAAATCATCAACAAAATTAAAGGGCAACCTATAGAATGGAGGAAAATATTTGCAAACCACATTTCTGATAAAGGGTTAATATTTTAAATATATGAAGCCCTCATACAGCTCTTTAGCCATTGAAACAAATAATCAAATTGAAAATGGGCAAGGGAAATCAATAGACATTTCCCCAAGAAGACATACAAATGACCATCAGGTTTATGAGAAGATGCTCAACATCATTAATCATCATGGAAAGGCAAATAAAAACTGCAATGAGATATCACCTCATACTTTTTAGGATGGCTAACTTCAAAAAGGCAAGAAGTAAAATACTGGACATGGTAACATGGGAATCCTTGTACACCGTTGGTGAGAGTGAGAATTAGTATAGCCACTATGGATCATCGCACAGAAGTTCCTCAAATTAAAAATAGAACTACTATATGATACAGCAATCTCACTGTTGGGTATGTATGCAAAAGAAACAAAATCACTATCTCGAAGAGACTATCTGTATTCCCATGTTCATTTCAGCATTGTTCACAATAGTCAACATATGGAAACAACTTAAGTGTCCATCAATGGAAGAGTGGATAAAGAAAATGTGCTGTATATATGTATAATGGAGTATTATTCAGTCTTTAAAAAGAAGGCAATCCCTCTGTTTATGACAACATGGATGAACTTAGAAAGCATTATGCTAAGTGAAATAAACCAGAGACAGAAAGATGAAAAGATGAATATTGCATGGAATACTGCATGATATAACATTTATGTGGAATCGTGAATTCTTAACAATGAAAAAAAAAGTTGAACTCATACAGAGTAGAATTGTGGTTGTGGGTGTGTGTGTGTGCATGCATGTGTATATGGAAGTAAGAGGGGGAGATTGGTCAAAACGTACGGGTTTCAGCTATAAGATGAATGACTTTTGAGGTTCTAAGGTACAGCACGGTCACTATGATTGATAATACTGTATTACATAATTAAAATTTGATAAAAGATTAGATCTTTAGTATTCTTACCAAAAACAAACAAACAAAAAAAGAGAAAGACAGCTAACTATATGAGGAGGTGGATGCATTAGTTAACTTGATTGTGTTTATATAATGTGCACATATATGAAATCATCACATTATGCACGTTAAATATAATTTCATCTGTCAATTAAACCTCAATAAAACTGGAAAAATAATTGGCTAGTTATGAATTTGTTCAATTTATGTCTTTTGAAAACCATATGCAAACATGAGGCAATATTTAGGTATGTTTGCATACCATATACAAATGAAGGATTGTAATTTCCTTGATATTGTAAATTTGTGTAGATGTTCTACACCATTTTTTTCTTTTTTCTTTTTTATTGTATTTAAATCCAAGTTTGTTAACATACAGTACAATAATGATTTTAAGAACAGAATTTAATAATTCACCAATAACATATAACACCCAGTTCTCATCCCAACAAGTGCCCTCCTTAATGCCCATTGCCCATTTAGCGCAACCCACCTAATACCCCACCAGCAACCCTCAGTTTGTCATCTGTTCTTAAGAGTCTCTTATGGTTTGTCTCCCTCTGTTTTTATATTATTTTTTCTTCCCTTCCCCTATGTTCATCTGTTTTGTTTCTTAAATCCCACATATGAGTGAAATCGTATATTTGTCTTTTTCTGACTTATTCCACTTAGCATAACACCCTCTAGTTCCATCCATGTTGTTGCCAATGGCAAGATTTTAGTCTCTTTGATTGCTAAGTAATATTCCATCGTGTGTGTGTGTGTGTGTGTGTGTGTGTGTGTGTATGTGTGTGTATACACCACATCTTATTTATCTACTCATCAGTTGAAGGACATTTGGGCTCTTTCCATACTTTGGCTATTGTTGATAGTGCTACTATAAACATTGTCATGTAAGTGCCTCTTCAAATCAACATTTTTGTATCCTTTGGATAAATACCTACTAGAGCAATTGCTGGGTCAGAGGCTAGTTCTATTTTTAATTTTTTGAAGAGCCTACATACTGTTTTCCAGAGTGGTTGCATCAGTTTGCATTCACATCAGCAGTGCAAAAGAGTTCCTGTTTCTCTGCATCCTCGCCGAAATCTGTTGTTGGCTGAGTTGTTTATTTTAGCCATTCTGACAGGTGTGAGGTGGCATCTCATTGTGATTTTGATTTGTATTTCCCTGATGATGAGTGATATTAAGCATCTTTTAATGTGTCTGTTAGCCATCTGCATGTCTTCTGTGGAATAGTGTCTATTCATGTCTTCTGCCCATATCTTCACTGGATGATTTGGTTTTTGGCTGTTGAGTTTGATAAGTTCTTTATAGATTTTGAATACTAACCCCTTATCTGTTATATCTTCTACCATTCCATCACTTACCTTTTAGTTTTGCTTATTATTTCCTTTGCTGTGCAGAAGCTTTTTATCTTGGGTGCCTGTGTTGCTCAGTCAGTTAAGCGTCTGACTTTGGCTTGGGTCATGATTTCACAGTTTGTGAGTTCAAGCCCCACATTGGGCTCTGTGCTGACAGATCAGAGCCTGGCCCTGCTTCAGATTCTATATCGCCCTCTCTCTCTGCCTCACCCCACTAACGCTGTGTCTTTCTCTTCTTCAAATATAAATAAATATTAAATAAATAAATTAAATAAATATTATTTATTAAAAATAGATATTTATTAAATATTTTATTTATTAAATATTTATTAAATAATAAATATTAAAATAAATATTTATTAAATAAATAAATTAAATAAATATGTTGAATAACAGTGGTGAGAGTGACATCCCTGTCATGTTTCTGACCTTAGGGATCTCTCAGTTTTTCCCCCTTGAGGATGATATTAGTGGTGGGTCTTTCATATATGACCTTTATGATCTTGAGGTATTTTCCTTCTATGCCTACTTTCTTGAGGGTTTTTATCAAGAAAGGATGGATGTATTTTGTCAAATGCTTTTTTAGCATCTATTGAGAAGATCATGTAGTTCTTATCTTTTATTTTATTAAAGTATCACATTGATTGCTTCGTGGATATTGAATCAGCCCTGCATCCCAGGTATAAATCCCACTTGATTGTGGTGAATAATTTTTAATATACTGTTGGATCCAGTTTGCTAGTATCTTGTTGAGAATTTTTGCATCCATGTTCATCAGGGAAATTGGTCTGTGGTTCTCCTTTTTCGTGGGGTCTTTGCCTGGTTTTGGAATCAAGGTAATGCTGGCCTCATAACCATTTTTCTTTATTAAAACACTGTTGTCAATTATGTTCCCAAATATTTCCATCAAAATTTTTTTCACTATGTAAAATACAGGTCTCTGAATATACAGGATACATCTTTGAAGTAAAATAATATATGAGGGCCCTGGTGTGATTGCTAACCAAATATTGATATTAATATCTTAAATAGCCATATTCAAATCAATTCAGTCTGACATTTCATAATAGATAATCTTGTATTATGTTCATTTTACTAAATATATGTGAGATGGTATTTCCAAAATGGCATCAGTGTCCAGCTCATGGTTATTCTTTCACTGATTACATCATATTCCTTCAGTGGATCCTTACTGATAATTGTTTGCTCATAGGATTCTAATGACTTCAAAAATGCATAAAGTTCTAGAGGAGGTCTAGATCCTCAATGTTAAAACAGAAAAATGTGATCTTGGATATTTTCATCTACCAGAAAGAGTTAGATAGTTTGTAGTGCTTAGTGAATGTTCATTACAATTTCTTATGAAGCCTGTGTTGAAGCACACACAATATGACTTCCTCCAAAGCGCTGCTATTTCCAGTGTAATATTTCCTGAGCAATCTTTGTATAAGTCGAAAATGCTCTAAAAAAGAAAATCTTTTACAGCATTGAAAGTGCTTCCTACCTTCTGCCCTACATTGTAGTCTCAGTGTACTTGTTTCATTCTGTTTGAGCTGTTTTAACAAAAGTACCATAGACCGGGTGGTGTATAAACAACAGAAATGTGTTTCTCATACATCTTGAGGCTAGGAAGATCAAGAACAAGACACCAGCAGATTTGATGAGGGCCACTTCCTGGGTCCTCAGCGGCAATTGCCTCACTGTAAACTCACATGACAGAAGGTCTCTTTTATGAGCACTGATCCCATACATGAAGGTTTCTTTCTCATGATCTAAACACATCTCACAGGTCTCACCTCCAAATACCATCACATTGGAGATCAGCTTTCAACATATGAATTTTGGGGATAAATAGGCATTCAGTCTATAGCAGTACTTAAAGAAAGATGAACTTGAAATTAAATAGTAGAACTCAAGTAGCAGCCCAAAAAGTGTTAATGGTGCTTCATAATGTCTATGGTTGCCCAGTTGGAAATAATTTCCAGCTCTCACCCAATTTGGTTGTCAATCCTAGTCAAGTATAAACTATACCTTGGGTTTCCCTCCCCTGGACCTTCAGTTCCTGCTACAGGATAGAAGAAGAGCAATGTGAACAACAACAAAGGCATAGAACATGAAGTTACTTTTCACTGAAGGATGAAACACATTAAAGAAAATGTAACACTTCTATGCAACACCACAACAGTGAACACCATTCTCAAGTAGCTATCTCGGGACATTTTTTCCTAAAACACTGAATTAAAACAAAATCCCTTTAGAAATAGAGCCTATATATATATATATATATAGAGAGAGAGAGAGAGAGAGAGAGCACATGCAGTGTAAATGTTAATTTTCTTACTTATTAGTATTAAACACCCAGATGTGGAGGCTTAATAATCCACAATATTAACGTTGGACCCAGACTGTCCTAGGTGCAAAGAAGAGGATCATTAGAGAGTTATGGTAGGAGTGCTTGGGTGGCTCAGTTCGTTGTGTGTCTGATTTCGGCTCAGGTCATGATCTCTCAGTTTGTGAGCTCCAGCCTCACATCTGGCTCTGTGCTGACAGAGTGAAGCCTGGAGCCTGCTTTGGATTCTATGTCTCCCTCTCTCTCTCTGTCCCTTCCCCACTAGCACTCTGTCTTTCTCTCTCTCTCTCTCTCAAAAATAAATAAAAGTTTAAAAATTTAAAAAAAGAAAGTAATGGGAGACTCATTCTTCAGGTGCTGTAACTAATATTTTTACCAATTCCTGCAGAGAAAGAACTAAAAAATAATGTAGAAATTGTATAGGACTGTACAGTTTAACTAGGCTTAAGGAAACTCTATGTAACTATACAATTACACTACATCACTCTCAGAAATAATTTCATTAACATTAAATTTTGCAAGCAACACATACATTTCTTTATTTATACAAACATACATACACACATACATACATACATCTCAGGCATTAGAAAATGTATGGTAGGAGTTAGGTTGAATTTATCTTGTATATATCTCTGGATATAAAATATTCCTTTTTTTTAAATGAATGAGCTTGGATATAAACTTACAGAAGTAAAACCATAATGCAGAAGTTTCTTCACTTAGAAGTTATGAAACAAAGAAACAAAGAAACAAAGCACACACTGGTTGTATCTCCGATTCATAGTGAAAAGTCTTATTTTCTATCCATACTTATATATTATGGCTAGCAAGAGATATGCAATTTGTCTTGAACACATTTTTTTTATTGTTTTTTAACGTTTATTTTTGAGACAGAGAGAGACAGAGCATGAATGGGGGAGGGGCAGAGAGAGAGGGAGACACAGAATCAGAAGCAGGCTCCAGGCTCTGAGCCATCAGCCCAGAGCCTGACGCGGGGCTCGAACTCATGGACCGCGAGACGGTGACCTGAGCCGAAGTCGGACGCTGAACCGACTGAGCCACCCAGGCGCCCCTAAACACATTTTTGAAATTTCATTCACTCAAAGCAAACAAGTTGGTGAGATTTCTTAAACTGTGTGAATAGAGAATGAATTTCTGATGAATGCTTCATTTCTTCTTTCAATATGACTTGCACTTGCTTTGTTCTTTTCTATGATATTCTCTTCCAGTTTTAGGACTGTGTTATTAATTGTAGGATGTTCTCAGTGTTTGCTTATATACTTGCTTCCAGTGAAATCAACTTTTAAGTCAATGTCTATAAGTGAGTTTCTGTTCCTGCTATTTATTAGCTATGCTAATTGTTGACTGTCTCACTTGATTATAAGTAAGGTTGAGTATATGTTGCTGGGGCATTGATCCCTTCTCCTTTATGCTAATTCTCAGATCAAGGAATCTTAGTATTTGTCTCTCCACTGGACCCGGTAATTGGTTGCCCTGCTGCTACAGGGGATGGAGGCCATTCTCAACCTGAATATTTTCTTTGTTTTCAGCAATAAAAGGTACCTGATTATCTGTTGAGGACCACTGAGTACCTATATTGCCTCATAAACCATAGGTTTCACTGATTTTCAGCTTCATTTCCTTCTCATCCTTGTCCCATTTGTTAGATCTCATTTTTTCTGTCCCCCAAGTTGCTGAGAAAAATAATTTTCCTTATTGCCAAAGTCCTAGATATATCTGAGTATCCAAATTACTCCCTATGATTTTTGTCTAATCTTTGATTTTACATAAGGAAATACTGAGGAGAAATTTACATGTTCCTGGTGCAAGAGAAATCTTTGAGTCTTTTTTTTTTTTTTTCACCTGTTCATTATACAATGCATTGGGATTTGTGTCTGCATCTTTAGTAGATTTGGGGAATTAAATGAATCTCTTTTCCCCAACCGCACTCTTACCCTATAACCTTGGTCCCTGTATGCATTATGAATTTTCAATGTATTGTTTCAATATATAGGCTATTAACTATTAAAATGTAACAAAGAAAAGTTAAGTTTTCTTTGCTGAGGTAATAAGACAAAGCAATAAAAGAGTCCCAGGGGTTTTCTTTCATCCCAGCCAAGTGCTTTTAAAGCAGTTTCACCAGCAGCATGTATGCATTTTTCCAAACACTCACCAAACTATTCAACATATTACTAAATAAAACTGCAGAAACTTTTTGTGTCAAAAGAGTTAATTTCAACACATAAATTATCTCTCCACTCCACCATATTCAAAGGGGAAAGAAAACTTACAGATGATGCTATATATAGTTGAGCATTTCAGTAATGTGGTTGTGAGGTCAGTAGCATACACAACTTGTTAGAAATGTAAATTCTTAGACCCACCCCCAAACTTACTAAATCAGAAATTCTTCAGGGTGGAGTCCAGAAATCTGTGTTTTGACAGGTTGTGTTGGCCGTGAAAATGTGGCACTCAGATTTCCTCAGATCTCCTGCTGAAGGGAGCAAGATTAACTGATGGCCATCAGCAGCCCTTTTGGAACTGCCCCCATCTTTGCACAAAGGCTGCTCCCAGCCAATGACTGAATGGAGTAGATGTACTAAAGGAGGTGTGCTTGCAAGATGCTGAACTCCTTTACCAGGTCACTTTGGCTCATTGTGCTATGCTTGACAAAGCATTCTTAGAATTGTGCTGCAGTTTGAGACTTGTTCCATCTAATACTCTTTCCTTTCCCCTGTCTCTCACTGGGCTCACACTCACCTCCTGGTCTGAATGCTTTCTCCACCTTTTCTGATTCTCTCTCCTTCCTCCCTGTCATGCATTTTCTCCAATTCCTCTCTTGTACTTCTAATTTCATTTTAACATTAGCTTTTTAGAGGACCCTCACTAACCCGAGCTGTGCCAGAGATGATTCAAGAAAACAGGGAATACAGATGGGGTTTTGGAAGAACCTAAATCAACACTCACTCTCTTTAGGCTTTCTGATGTACACTGAAGTTTGAGAACAGAGCTGTAGACGTTTGTATTTCCATTACAGTTATCAAAAATAAGTGCATCACAGCCCTCATCCTGAGGAGATTACCCAGTAATTTGTACTTGAGGGTAGGTCCTTAGAGGATAACTGAATTCAAGGGGAAATTGACAAAAGTAATATTAACTTCAGCTAGTAAAGCAAACTGAAAAGGAAAGAGAATCAAATATACTATCTAGCAGCACAATCCATGCTGCCACAGAGTCCCGTAAAGAGAATAAATCAAAATAGAAAAGCGTTTGAGAATACACAGTTTCTGTGGAATAATGAAAACAAAAACGAATTCTTGTTTCAGAATTTTAACTGGATAATATCAAACTATACTTCTGTATGATCCTTTAAAACCCTATTATCCTGAATTCGTGTTTATTACATGACTCAGGATATTGCATTCGCAGTAAACAAAGTGCCAGCCATGACTATGTGACATTGTAAATGGGAAAGAGTCTTTAGAAAGCTCTCAAATACTCCTTGACACCATGTGAACATTGGAGTTTTACTTTTTTCACTTTATAAATCTTGCAAGAAGTAATGTGTAGAGATCCTATGGAATATATTGAGAGAGAGAGAGAGCAATCCCTGACTTGTAAAATAAGTAAGCTGAGAGAGTGTAAAGGAAGACTCATACAATGTTTTCTCATTTTTATGAATGCTGTCTGCCGATATCACTTGTTACAGACAGGTATGTATATTGTTAGACACAATTTCATACTGATTTTCTTCAATTACTTAAAACTTTGCTGTCATTCCTGTGGTCAAGGGTGGCATGCTGCGCTGTGTGCTGGCAACTTGCATACTCTGTAGTCGTGAGAACCTGAAGAACGTACTCTGGTCTCCAGGCATTTTCTCAACTAGAATTGATTTCATCATCTTGGTATACTCTTACATTTTTTTGTTTGTTTTGCATATTTGCATTTGCTTTTTTTTTTTTAAGTTAAAGTGGATTCTTTGCACAAAGGTATCATTGAATAACTCATTTAACAAATAGTGCTTTTTTAAAGCTAGGTTTACCACATTAATCATATTTGATGAAATGGTTTATATTCCATTCTCCTTGATATTTAAGTTGAATTGACATAGAAATTCTACTCTGAACCCCGATTTTCTCAACCCCGATTTTCCTAGATCAAACCTGCAACACCTTTTGTCTGAACTCTTTACTTAGCAATTCAGTTTCCAAAAGCAATAAAGCATTGAATTAAGAGTTGAGGTTCTATTGAACCTAAACTGGGCATTTGTATATGTCCAAACCTATTATTAAACACATTAAATATGTGCAGTTCTTTATATAGCAATTTTACCTCAATGAAGTTGTTAAAGAAAAGAGTTTAAGACTCTAATGTTATATTTACTTCCTGTCAATTATAAGTGATACTAGACTTTTGAGATTCATTTTCCTCATCTATATAGTAGATGAAAAATATAATGCTAGTATATACACTGAAGGCCCTCTTATTTTAATACTAATACTGCCAAAAGTTTGTGGGTTAATGAAAATTCAGATAAGTAGGAAATAAAACTTTAAAGGCACATATGTGTTTAGATTAAAATATATTAACTTAAAATATAAATGTATATGTAATGCCAATAAACAGTGTTTGTTTTTAACTTGGTTTTATTTGATGTCTGGTTGATGTTATATTAAAATGAACCATCACATGAAAGAGACATTTTTCTAGATATTGACTTTCTCCCAGTCTTTTGTATTTGCCTCTTCTGTGCTTACTTAACAAATGTTTAAGTGTCTCTTATTTATTGAGTCTATGTAAAGCATTCAAGAATTTTCATATGGAAAAATAAAAATACTTTTTGTACTTTAAAAATTTTTACTTAATTATAAATTTATAATTACAAATTTCATAGACTATGCAGATCTTAAATGTACAGCTTGATGTAATTTTAAATATGTATATGCCTTTGTAACTCTTAACCAACTCTAAATACAGAAAATTTCCTTCCTGAAGTTTCCTTTACACCTCTTACCCCTTCCATTTAATATCTACCCCCCTCAAAGTTGTCACTATCCTGATTTCTATCAGCATAGATAAATGTGACCAGTTCTGAACTTCATGTAATGGAATAATATAATAAATACTCATTTGTGTTCATCCTTTTTTTTACATAAAACATGTGGATAAATCACCAAAAATCTATTTTCTTGCACTTAAGTAGTAGTAGTTTTCTTAGTTTTTGTGTTATTACAGTGATAGTGGTAATCAGAAAATTAGGTTTCTCACCAAATCAAAATGAAATTTGATAAGTATACCTGATTTAGATGACTTGGTTAATGAGCCTTGGTACTTTTTGAGTTGATGGTATTTAAATGAGATTTTGAAATTTTGAGTTAATGCTGGAATGAGGTAAGACTTTTGGGGATTGTAGGTTGGGAGGAATATATTTTGCATGTGGGATGGATTTGACCTTTGAGGGGTAACAGAGGGTAGACTGTGGTGAGTTAAATAGTGCCTGCCAAAATGTTCCTCTACATGGAACCTTACAGTGTGACCTTATTTGGAAATAGGGTCTTCGCATGTGTAATCAAGTTAAGATGAAGTCACACTAGATTAGGGTGGGTCCTAAATTCAATATGACTAGTGATCTCATAAGAAGAGAAAAGACACTGATCTAGACACGGAGAAGGCCATGTGAAGACCTAGGCAGAGATTAGAGTGATGCCAAAGAATACCAAAGATTGCTCTGTAAGGATTTGTTCCTTGATCCTTTATAGGGAACATGACCCCATGGACACCTGGATTTCAGACACCTGGCTCCAACATTGTGAAAAGTAATTTCTTTTTTAAGCCATCAAGTTTGTGGTAATTTTCCATGGCAGGCCTAGAAACTAAAGCAAAATTTTTGTTTTTGTTCTTAAATTTTGTTGATTTTACTACTCGTGATGCTTTATGGCCCAATGCAATTTCAACACTCTCAAAAAGGTTAGTGTCATTATAAAACACCTGTTTACCGGGTAATTTTTCTAGCTTAAAAACATCCCATTTATTACAGGTTTCAAGGCCGAGTTTTTATTCCAGAACAAAGTCTTTTAAAATCAGGAATCAACCTATCACATAATTCTTATTCCCAGTCACTTGCTTCCTTCTCTTTTCATAAAACAGTAACCTTTCTCTCATACTTTCCCACCTGTCTCTCTCTGCCTATGCACATGCTGTCTTATCTGCCTGAATGCCTATCCCACTTTTCTCTACCAAGGCCGTACCTTACCATCTACACCTCAAAAGTTCTGGGTGCATTTTATAAAGCTTCCCTTAGGCAAGCTCACTGTGAAGGCTTCTTCCCTTTTGTGAGTTCTACATCTGAAAGATTGCTTCCCTCTCTGTGTTATTCCCACCCAAGAGCAGAATCTGATCCTCACCCTTAGTTCCCTTGCTTTCCATGGATGTATTATTTACCCTCTCCAAACTCCTCCTTGGCAATGGAAACATCATAGAAATACTTTCACAGCAACAGTTATTCTACTAACATCATTACAAGAAGACCTCTCTCCCAGAGTCTTCTGGCATAAGTTCTGTCTGGATGTGTGGCTCATGATATTACCTGCAGAGCTAATAAACTTGGATTTTCCTTCCTTCATGTTCCTGGGACTGACTTTCTTTCTTGCTTGCTTTCTTGCTTTCTTTTTCTTTCTTTCTTTTTAATGTTTATTTATCTCAGAGAGAGAGAGAGACAGAGAGACAGAGAGTGAGCAGGGGAGGAACAGAGAGGGAGAGACAGAATTCAAAGTAGCCTCCAGGCTCTGAGCCATCAGCACAGACCCTGAAGTAGGGCTTGAACCCACCGACTGTGAGATCATGACCTGAGATGAAGTCGGATGCTTAACCGACTAAATCACCTGGGTGAGCCATTCCTTGGACTTTCCTTTTGGTTTTCCCTAGTTTGGATTCCCTGTTTCCTGTACTTTTGTATTTAGATTCTTTGGTCATCATCTTACCAGGAGCTTATGATGTTCTAGGAAATGGGCTAAAGCATTTTCTCATTTAATAAACACAGTGCAATCTTATATGGTAAATTGCACTATTATCAATATTTACTTTAGCCAAGGCCACAGAAGTAGAAAAGTTGGACTTATCCCCAGATCAATTGAATGCAATTTAATGTTCTTAATCAGTGTACTGTAATGGTGTCAACAGCAACAGAAACTCTCTAGAGAGATTCCTGTTTGTTTTATTATTATTTTTAAAATTCATGTAGTAATGGCAACTTAATGTTCTACATCAGAAAGTAGTTCAAGTACAAAGAACTGGCTTTGATTTAAAGACACCAATGAATCCAGTTTCTGTTCTCTGAGAACTATTACAAGATACCTATAAGAATATATAAATGAGTGAGAAGGATGTAATATTTTATAGCAGTTTTTTTAAAGTTTATTTATTTTTTTTTTTTGAGGGAGATTGAATCCCAAGTAGGCTCTACACTGTCAGCTCAGAGCCCAGTGTGGGGCTCCCTCTCACGAATGGTGAGATCATGACCTGAGTCAAAATCAATAGTTGGACACTTAACCGAATGAGCTACCCAGGTGCCCCAACAGCAGTTTTGATAGTAAAAATAAATAGGAGACATTTTATAGGATTTGCTAAAAAAGATTCTGAATTTATATTTTCATATAAAAAGTATTAATATTTAAATTATTATATCGAAAATCCCATTTCTATAGCATTAGATTCTTCCAAATTTGAGTAATGAGTAAAATGTATTTGAGTGTATTTATTCCCTGTTGCTATTAAATCTTAAACATTGTGCTTACAAGAAAGTGTTAAATATTTTCACCAATACAAAAAATACTTTTGTTTTAAATTGGAGAACTCAAATTTATTCAGACTGAGAGGTAGATATAAAAAAATAAAATACAAAATATATGGTTTTCTAAATAATGCTAGATGTAGTATAGTAGACCAAATAAGGTACATATTTATTGGATATTTCAGGAAAATGAAAATGTTAACCTATATAAAGGTACTACATAGAGTAGAAACCATACTTTTCTTTATTCTTCACATTTCCATTTTTATTCCTATAGAATGGGGAAATATAGAGAACCACATATACTTGTTATCTCAGTAATTCAGCTGCATTTCAATTTTAGCAGCATATCTATCAGCTGAGGATACTTTACAAGTCTGTTAT
The DNA here is from genome assembly GCF_018350175.1 of Felis catus. Classification (NCBI taxonomy): domain Eukaryota; kingdom Metazoa; phylum Chordata; class Mammalia; order Carnivora; family Felidae; genus Felis; species Felis catus. Next base: position 79,351,030 of record NC_058377.1, on the reverse strand, counting down.
CATAGGCTTCCTCATTTGCCAAATAAGTGATAATGTGGCTAACTTTGTCAAGTAAGATTGATTTAGACTGCAAAAACCAAAGAGCCAAATTAATAGAGCTTAAGCAATACAGAAATTTATCTCTTTTGTGGTGCCTGGGTGGCTCAGTCAGTTAAGCATCTGACTCTTGATTTCGGCTCAGGTCATGATCTCATGGTTCCTGAAATAGAGCCCTGCATCAGGCTCTGCCCTGATAGCATAGAGCCTGCTTGGGATTCTGTTTCTCCCTCTCTCTGCCCCTCCCCTTCTCCCTCCCTCTCTCTCTCTCTCTCTCTCTCTCTCTCTCTCTCTGTCTCTCTCTTTCTCTCTCTCAAAATAAATAAACTTACAAAAAAGGAAATCTATAAATATCTTGTATAAATATAAATATCTTGTATAAATATCTTGTGTATGAAGTCCAAGTCAGTATGGATGTTCTACTCTATCATTCCTGGGGTGTTCTTCTCATTCTCATAATCCAGGTTGATGGCTACCACATTCTAGGCAGCAACGTAGAAGAAAGATAAAATTAAAAAGTTGACATATATTGACCAGAATTCAGTCTTGTGGCCACAAGAAAGATGCAAGGGAAGATTGGAAATATAATCCTTATCAGGGTGACTGTACACTCAACTCATTTAAGTGGCTGTGCAATGAGGCAATAGAGTACGTTGACTAAGAGTGCCAACTCAGGAGGTGGATTATCTGAATTTATGACCTGGTTTTGTCATTTATTTGCTGTTTAATCTTGAGGAAAAATACAAAACTTCTCACACCTTTATTTCCTCATGTGTAAGATACAGATGAAGTTAGAACCTATCTTAGAAGTAGTTCTGAAGATTTCATGAACTATAACATGTAAATTACATACTACATTTAAATAATACTATTAAGTGTTAGATCTTAATATTTCATCTTAAAACTTCTCTTTGTATTTACCAACTTGTAATGATCTGCTAATTAATGTAATTAAACACAGTACAGATTTATTTTTTCTTTCAAAAACCAACCAAATAAGTATAACACTGTACCCTCATATTATAATTTGCTAAAGATGGATGAAAACATCTTGGATTACCCATTAAACCATGGACTAAAATTTGGAAGTCACAAAAGTAGACCAGTAGATCCCTGACATGATCCACAAATGAGTTTTGTTTCTACTTCCTATTTAATTATAAAAATATATTTTTAATTCTGGAATTTCATGTTCACAATAACTTACTAAGTAATAAAAAGATAATCTAGATATTTCTAACATGGCCCATATAGGAGAATTGGACATTGTTTCATTTATGATCACTTTCATACCAAGATATATCATAATTGGTAGTGATTTTATAGCAGCTAAAATAGCACACAGTATATGCATACCCACTTTAAAAATAAAAAGAAATCATCTTGCTCTATATCACTCAAACCAATTATAGGCTTTGCAATGTTGAGCAAGTGTTATATGACTTCTATATACCTTAGTTTCCTGCAAAACAAAGATAATAATACCATCTACCACATGAATTTATAAAGCAAATGAAATGAGTTAATAAAGGTAAAGTATATAAAACATGCAGATATTATAGTTGTGTTTACCACTTGCCTTATTCCATCAAATGTAACATTGGTTGTAATAATATAGACATTTTTTTTATTACTCATTCACATTGGAGAGTTTCTTATGTCTCAAGGCTAACCTTATCTTCATAAGAAAGGTTAGCTTTAGAATGTTAGCAAGCTTCTCATTGAAACTAATATTTAAGGATGGTTCTCTTGGAGATTTTTAAGTATGAGATAGCACTTCCTAAAACATAATTATTAGAAATAGCATTCTTTATTTTGTGTTGAAGTTCTAATAGAAAGATATTATGTGTACAACAGGATGAGAGACTGTGTTTTTTAAAATATATATATTAAAGTAAGACAAGGTTATTCAGCACACCAAATTATCAACATGAAGTTTATTTATTGCCTGATAGTTATGTTTGTATTAAGACTTAGGAAATTATACTGGAGAAGGTTGAGTTGTCTGCTCCCAAAAAGATATGTCCACGTCCTAACTCCTGATATCTATGAATATGATATTTGAAAATGAGGTCTTTGCAGAGGTATTTAAGGATCTTGAGAAGGGATCATCCTGGATTTAGGGTGGGCTTTAACTACAATGACTGAAATTCTAATAGGGGAAAGAAGAGCGAAGTTTGAAACAGACACAAAGTGGGAAGCCATGCGAAGATGGAGGTAGAGATTGAAGAGATGCCTCTACAAGCCAAGGAACCACCAGCAGTTAGGAAAGAGGTGTGGAATGTATTATCTTTCAGAGATTTCAAAGGGAACCAACACTGCTAACTCCTTGATTTTAGACCTTTGGTCTTTGGCACCATGATAGAATAGATTTCTTTTTGAATTTTAAGCCAGCAAGTTTGTGGTAATTGCAGCCCTAGGAAACCAATGTGTGTATCTAATATATTTTTGATATTCATGTAGCACTGTGATTATAACAATTTAAATCAGCACTGAATGTTTAAAAAAAATTGTGGGGGCTTTAAATGGAGACCATCTTTTAGTGTGAACATTAGTGGTATAATTAGCAAGTACTACTAGAGAATGTGAAATGAGGCACTATAGTGTCTAAAAGAGTGGAAAATGGCTGGGAAGAAAGTGGAAAACACTTCTTCTAAACTCTCAGTTTATAGATGAAGTCTGAATTTGGACTTGGGCTGTGGTTAGTTTTTACTTTAGTTACATTTCCTTAATCTGTCATGCCTCCTGGTTAGTAGCTCCAATGAGAAATGTAAAACTTTTAAGAGTCAAAGGATCAAGTGGTATGTAGTTTACAAACTTAATGGTGTCTCCCTAGAGATATAAGTATCACTTAAAACCACACCCTAATGATTACAGAAATCATTTCCTCCAAGCTCTTGTAATGAACAAAAGCCGCATTTTAAAAGAAACAAACCAAAACAGTTTTTGTTTGGTCCCTTCCGAGGTCGCCAAGACACAGTATAAAAAGATCTCAGGGTCTTGCTTTTAGCCCAATTGAAACTTAGGAGTTTTGTAATGATAAAGTTTTCTCTTTCAAGGTCTTTGTGCACGCGTGTTTCTGCAACAAAAAGATATAAGGAGAGGTATTTTACAAGAGTTGTGCCTTTCAGTATCTGATTACTCTTTTACTCCATGGGGCACTTTGCTAACGTTTTCATTTTTGTCTTTATTTTCTGTCTTAGTAATTGATCCGCAGAGTAGCTGCTTTTGGAACTGATGCATTCAGACAGCTTCCGCCTGGTGGATAGGAGTTGCTAGGCAACCTCACCTTTAAGAGCAAGGTTGCTGGGTCTTCTCCCTCTGAGAGTCTTGTTTGGGGCGAATCTGAGGCAAAGATTACTTCCAACTCTTGAGTCTTTAGGCCTCCAAAAACAGATTTAGAAAGAATACTTGAGTACTTAAAAAAACATATCAATGTTTTATCTTCAGGCATTGGGTGGTATTTTTAAAAGACTTTTTTGAAAAATTCTAAATATCAGATCAAAGTTTTATTAAGATCTTAAAGTATGAGTTGAAAGCATGACACATTTATTTCTTATGTCTGTAGGTTATTCTGGCTGATCATTCTATTTCTTGAAACCGCAATTTCATAATTATTCATGTGAGTGTTATTACATTTAAATAACATTGTGGTTATGATTACTTCTTTGCCACAAGTCATTTTTTTTTTAAATCTTCAACCCTGGAGAAATGGCACAAAATAAATATTGAGAAATATACAGAGCTGTTGTAGTATTAGATGATTCAGTTTTATGGCTATGTCTATTAGGTAAGTATTGATTGTGATCTGATTACAGAGAATAGAGGAAGACTGAAATATTGCCATTACGTTCAGGTCATAGAGGTAGTAAATTTTTATCCCTGACCTATTGCCAATTCTCTACCTGAAGAGTTTGGAATAAGACATGATTTCTCAGGGGGAAGACAAGGGTGTAATTTTCTGCCATTGTGCATTTCCTACTACTTTAATGCCCATCATCTCAGGACAAGAGGAGAGAGTTGGCTGGCTCAGAAATAAAAAGCACGTTGTTAAATGTGTTTTGCTCTGTTGGAGCAACTTTGCTCATTCGTTTGTTTTCAACCTAGAACCCAATGAACTGATGAATTCATGATAGTAGTGAAAGACCAGAAATGGTACAAACATGATTCTTGCAGGGCATTCCCCAAAAGAATTTGGGCAGAAATTACAACAATTTTGTCCATTTATATAATGTGTGCATTATTTATTGTCCTCACACTCATTTTTATTCTCAGTGAAAAAAAATCCACTTCTGTATATTTTTATTGAGTAGGTATTTGTGAGGAGCTCTCAAACCAGGCCATTTGTTTATAATGGAGAGGGGATATGGTGACTTCGGAGAAAAATTTCTATGGCAAAAATATAACACTAACTAGATAATTAGGAAAAAAATACCTAAATTGCCCTTTTTTAACCTAAAATTTTCAGCATTTGGTAGAAGAGATCCAATTGGTGAAGTTACATAACCAAGGCAGATGGGATGAGTCTGAAAGTATGGAAATTACTCAGATGACACCAGACTTTCTTTCCAACCTTACTGTCCATCATCTGTTTAAGTAACCCCTGAAAAGTATCAATGATAAATGTGATAATAATGATTTTTTTTTAAAAATGAAATAAATTAGACTGTATTTAATACTGCTATGGAACTTGTTTTGCTGCATAGGCACTATTCTATTTTCCTTCACACTAGCCGGCAACTTAATTAGTTCAATTTGTTATTTCAAAGAATTCTTTGAATGTAAGACATGAATTCAAATTAGTAGATCAGGAATTTCTATTGAAACTATTGTGAAGCATACATATAAATATATTCATATACATATGAATTAAATAAAAATATATTACTAACAAAAGTACATAACAAACCTCATAATACAAGTCTTGGATTTCATACTGTAGAGAAATAAAGCTAGACTGTATCAAAGAGTTAGTTACATGTGAGATTTAGGACTGCTATGGATGGTAGTACCTGTTACCAGGGAAAAAAATTGTCCTAAAAGTTGGAAATCTTTCTCCTAAAAACTGAGATATGTATAAAACACTCAGTGGGAAAAAGGAGTATTAAGTAACAAAGTACACAAGAAATTATGTTAGAAAACTATGGTTCTACACTCTTGCTTTTACCTCTTGCTTATCTTTCCTATGTGTAATAATTGAATTCCCCAGAAAAGCCCTCATTTGTGTGCAAAGGCCAACCATTGACAGGACTTTCTTTGATCACAAGATTGTTCTTTAAATTTGTTAAAGTCCATAGCTTTTAAATTGAAAGCAAGATGAAGTGGCCTTCTATAATTCAGAAGTCCAAATTTAGTTTCATATTAAGTATATTATAGACTTTCTGTGATAAAACTTGAAAAGAATTAGAGGGTCATTTCTGCATGGAAACCTGTGCTCATAAATGCCTGATCCTCTTTGATAGAAGCCAGTTAGGAAGGCTTTTCAGCAGTGTGGGCAATACTGTAGAGTTGTAGGAATAGGTATTCAGAGAAATACATGTGTGTGTTAAGTATTTAGGTGAAGCAAATATTCAGAGATTGATGATACATTGGATTGCAGTGGATGAAAAGGGTGTTATTAAGGATGCCTCTAAGGTCTCTGGGTTATGTATCTTTGATTTGTTTAGCAAGGGATTTCTTGTGAACACACATGTATCTGATATTTGTCTTGTGTTCATAATTTGTATTTCCTACTTATGCTTTTCTCTCCCTTTTTGTTTTGCTCTCTACCATTTCTTTTCTTTATTATTTTTTGAGAGAGAGAGAGAGAGAGTGAGAGAGAGCACACAGGGAAGGGGGAGAGAAAGAGGGAGAGGGAAAGAACATCCCAAGCAGACTCCACCCCCAGAGCAGAGTTGGACACAGGGCTCAGTCTCAGGACTCTGAGATCCTGATCTGAGCTGAAATCAAGAGTCAGGCGCTTAAGAGTCAGAAGCCATGCAGGCATGCCTTTTCTCGACCATTTCTAATTTAATTATAGTCATTCCTTTGTTTTCACATTTATAATTCTGTTCCTATTTTCATTTTATGAGTGATTAACTTTTATTTTTAACAACCATTTTTTTTAAGTTTTTATTTGTTGTTTCTATTCCTAGAAAAGGCAAACCTTTTAACATTTTACCTATTCATCTCCTGTACTGACATTCCAAAATCTTATAATCTAGAGATCTTTTTGTCTCCTGCCCCACTGATTTAAATATTAAAAGGATGCTTCTTTTCAAAATATTTTCTTAAAAATTAAATCGTTATAAAAATGATATTATACATAGTTTACCCCAGAGGCCTGGGTGGTTTAGTTGGTTAAGCATCTGACTTTTGGTTTTGGCTAAGGTCATGATCGCATAGTTTCTTGGGTTCGAGCCCTGCATCAGGCTCCATACTGACAGAGTGGATCCTTCTTGGAATTCTCTCTTTCCCTCTCGCTGCCCTGCCCCCGTTCATTCTCTCTGTCTCTCTAAATAAATAAATAAATAAATAAAATATTCTACCCTAATTTTATGTTTTATCTATGTTATCCACAATTATTTTATGCATATCAAGTTGTTCATCCCTGTCCTTGAGTTTTGGAGGGTTGGGGAAAGGGGTCTTTATTCTGATTTATTTAATTAGAATCATTATTTGAGTATTCCTCCCCCCACCCCACTAGAAATGGCCAGATTCTCTAGGGCAGAATTTTTGACATGTTCATGATAGTGTTAAATGTGACAAGCCTAACAACTAGTAAATATTAGACACTAAAAACTCCATTGAAAAAAGGAATGAAAAAGAGGGCTATTTTATTTCTTATATGTTAAAAGAAAAATCTGATGTTCACAATATTTTGTGTTCATATCTAAGTATGTGTTTCTTTATTCCTTTTTTCCCCAATTTTAATACAATAAATAAGATACCTGATAGGAGATGGATTCACGAATCATTGGAAATACATGATTTTAAGATATTGATACTTGCCAGGGTGCTTGGGTGGCTCAGTCAGCTGGGTTTCTGACTCTTGATTTCTGCTCAGGTCCCGATCTGATGGTCGTGGGATCTAGCCCTGGGTCATTAGCACAAAGCCTGCTTGGGAGTCTGTCTCTCAGCCCCTACCCTGCTCATATACATGTGCACACTCTGTGTTAAAATAAACATTTAATAAAAAAGATGTTGATACTTGCCAAATTATCTTTTAGATTTTTTAAAAAATATTTTTTACTTAGAATATATCTAAATATGCCCAGAAATATTTATTTTTAAAATGAGTATAAGCATAAATTGGTAAACTTTTTCATTTAAAAAAATTATCTTCCTTTATATCAGAAAAATTATCTTCCTTTTTTAAAAAAAATTTTGAGTGTTTATTTTTGAGAGAGAAAGAGAGCAAGACACAGAATTCAAAGCAGGCTCCAGGCTCTGAGCTGTCAACACAGAGCCCAACATGAGGCTCCACCACGAGATCATAATCTGAGCTGAAGTTGCATGCTCAATCAAATGAGCCACCCAGCACCCCAGATAAATTATCTTGTAATATTTCTTTGGGTACCTGTTTCAGACACATTTAGGACTTCCTTCTGTAATCATAGAATCAAAATATCTGAGCTGTAGCCAAGGAAACTTTTTTTCCCCCTAACCACAGTTGATTCTGCTATTTTATGATTTATGATGTTTATTGACGTTATAATTGTAGGTCATATTGAAATATATAAAGCATTACATCTACATGCTTTACAGCATAAAAACAAACTACCAGGATTTATAGGGTGGGATGAATTATGAGCATAACAATAATTGGGAGTAAACCAATTAGAGAAGAGAGGTAAGGCATCTCAAAATCATGAGATGTTGCTAAATATTGAACTATTTCAATTTTAGCTTCCAAATTTGTACAGTGCTTTCCACTTTGAAATTCCATTGTAATAACTTCCTTTGAAATCTCAGAAAGCGGGTTGAACAGGGGAATCTCATATACATATATTTGTATGTATACAAATAGTATATACATATAGTTATATGTATAAATATGCTCCAGAAAGAGAGACAGATATGTATATAAAAAAGAAGCTATTTACTTTATCTCTCTCCCTCTCTGTCCTTATTTATCTATTATCTATCTACCTATATATCTGATTACTCATGTTAAGAAAAAAGTTTAACATGCTGTTTGCAAAAATATTTACTCTTCATATTATATAATAAGCCTGCCATTCACAGAGATTGGCTTCTGATCTCCCTATGAGTCTACTCAGGACACCAAAGGAGATAATGTTCATTATTAGTTACATGCTTGCTCTATAGTTCCTCTTAAAAAAAAAAAAAAAAAGTGGATTGGGATTAAATTAATTGTACGTGACCTATTTCTTGTAAGTTTAGTGTAGAAAAACAAAGTTATAGTGTGTTCTTATATTTTTCTTTTCTTTTAAGTCAGAACAATACAAATGAAAAAAATTTAAATAAAGAGCCAAAGGTTTCATCTTGAAAATAGATACATAATTTTATTGCATTCCCCTAGATAAAAATTTTAAAAACTTAATTTTGGAAAGCAATTAGATTTTCACAAAAAGGTTTACTCGATCTTGATAAAATCCTCACAGGGAAATGGATGGATTTTTAAAATGTGACATCTGAAATTTTTTTCATTTGAGTTTTTTGGATTTGTTAATAAAATTGTAATACAACATTTTCTTCGGTGAATTCTCTGCTAAAATACAAGACTTTATAGAATTTTGATTTTTTTATACATTTGATTTTTGTAAATGTTTCTACTGAGATGTGTAAGCCTTAAAACTCTCATTTCTTTTATAATGTTTTTTTAAACATATATGCCAGATGTTATTCTCCTAGCATCAGTAAGGCAATAAACTTTGAGTTTGTTTTTTACATGAAAAGAACTATTTTGTATTATAGGATATTTGTGCTGAGAATGATCCCAATGATCATCTAACTTCTTCACTTCATTGTATTATTTGTCAAAGAAAAAAATACATGTAAATTATTCACAAGATGACAGGCATTATAAATACAAAGAATAAACCCCTGAAATCCTACAGAGTTGAGCAGGAAAGCCATGAAGAATATGAAACCAAATGCTGTGGAGTGAACCTTTAGACCATAGATGCAGCTCTAGTATTTATACTTTCCACTGCCTCTCAAATGTCATGCACATTTACGTATAAGTGATTGAACAAAAAATGCAATATGGCTATAGAAGACAAACCAAAGCCATCTGAAACCATGAAATTATCCTGACACTTAGAATTATTCATCTATAAAAATAAAATTAATTCATTAACATTATCTTATGTCAGTCTTCTTTAGACTTCCAAGTTGGAATAACGAGGATACTAGTTAAATATAAGAATCTGCTAGTGCCTGAAGAATTACTATTTCTTTTGTGTAATTTAATGGATTTCAGTTTAAACTAAAGGTATACATGACAATATATAAGGAAGCATAATGAAAATATTCAAATTTTATTTGTTTTTATCTGAAGTATAAGATATCAACATTTCTACTAATTAATATTTAGTTTGACACTGGCGACCTCATTCCTCATGTCTTTTGCAGGTGGCTTTATTGTTGTCAGTCATCTTTCCACAACCCATAGTATACCTATTTTTGTCCCTCCTTCAGCTGAGTTAAGAAAAAGAAAGTATTTAATGAACTTGTTTGTAGGAACAGGCTTTACCTTAAACAACATATATTATTGTTGCAGCAGGAGTGCTTCTGACTCTCCTCTCTCTGTCAGAAAAACACTGATAAAAATATGTTTCTTCTCTTTTCCCTACTTTCCCAAACATATTCTATTAGACCTCGGATGCAGTTTTGATCCTTGTCACAATACAGGCCATGGGGAGTTTGAGTAAAATGATTAATCTGAAAGTAGGGTCCCATCTGTTAGCTTCTCACATGGGATGTTAATCTTCAAAGCTGGAAATTCATAGGGATGGATGTATAACTATCCTGAGATACAATAGAGTGTTCAAAAATTGAATGATTTATCTAAAAGAAGCAGCTTGAGTAAACAGGGATATTTATGAACGTTTGGTGTAGTAAATGTTCAATACCTACAGTAAAATTCACAGAATATATGTCAAGGTACCTAACTTGAAAATATAACTTGGAAAAAGTTCACCTAAAATTATTCATTCTATGCTTTCAAAACACTAATTAGGGTTATTTAGAATATCATTTATATTCATTAATCCCTAGTATAAAATACTATTACTGATAATAATGTTCCTCTTGAAACATAATTATCTGGAGAGAGCTGTAAGATCTGACAATGATGTTTATCCTTGTGGGACCGGAACTTCTAGGATTTTGACTTTATTTTTTTAACATTTTATTTCTAGATCCAATCAGTTATCAAATTTTATTTCTTAAAGTTGAGTGTTTCTCTAATTTTATACCAATGTTCAGGAGGAAGTCTATCATATTTAAATATCTACCTATATTTTTTTTTCTTGAGATACTAAGATCCATATGTTATTTGGCATATTTAGTACACGTAAGGAATATTAGAAAAACTTACCTTAGTATGACATAATGACTGTAAGTTTTTTAAAATCCACAAAATCTTTGCAAACAAAATAGAGACTTAAAGAAAACACTGATAGCATGTAAATTGGATCCTATTGCTCCATTTCCCTTGGAGAAAAGCTAATATATGAATTTTTTGGCTCTTTGAGTAGAATGTGCTTTTAGCATTCTTTCTCCTATTTTTGTGTCTGACTTTTCCATTCTTGCAACGGCAATTTCACTACTCGAAAGTGGCAATGTATTTTGAAGAAAGAAATACAATTCCCCATAATAGCACAAGGTCTGCTAAATTTCATGTCCAGCATATTCTTAGGGGTTTCCTGAAAAGATTGTGTACTTGTGGTGTAAGGTGCACAGCACTGCCCTCCAACAGAACTTTATGGGCAGGTTGGGAGGCTCCTTTGGCTTTGTTGAGGAAACATTAACCATCTTTATACCACTCATCTTGGTTCCCACAACACAGTGCTACCAAATAAAAAGAAAATTGACTTCAGAAATGGTGCCTGCTAGTTCAAGCATCAATCCAGTGATAATTATTTTGGCATTCATATTTGGAATCACTGCTGTTTTCCTTACTCATGACATATCAATACTATGTCAGATCACTTCTAGTAAGCAATATCATGAACCTGTCTCATTTGTTATCTTCTCCAGGGTTGCTTAGATTGAAATGGCATATGCCTTTGACATGTTTCTAAGGCCCGTGCCCTTCCCCATACATTCCTTCGTGTGGCTGCCAATACCTCTAAGTCCTTGGATGCTTCTCCAGGGACCCGAATTGGTTTTCTGTTACTCTATCTAATCTGTATCCTAGGCCAGACCATTCTAAATATACTCTAAGTTAGGGAAAACACACCTAGTCTATTTGACATGATGTGATAATGGACAAATAAAAACACTAACTTGTTCATTATTTGATTTGATTTATATATGAAAGGGTTTATTTACAGACAGAAACAAGAATGTATTTATTTTAATTGATCACAGAAAGTCTCTAAATTATCAAAGTTCCTTACTCAAAGGAGGTATGTCTAGTGGATAAAATTTTAGTTTCCTTATAATCTTGAAGTCTAAATAATATGAAGATGATTTGGAGAGTGAACATATCAGAAGAATGTCCCAGATTATTACCACTCTTAAAGTTCACAACTTTGGCATCAATTTTGCATTACTGATATTCTAATTTAGAGTAATTAGGAGCTATATAAAGATGAAATGAAACATCATAATGCTATTTATTATTATTATTTATTACATTCACTTCTCTTTTTCAGTTCTTACTCTTATTTCATGTATTTGCTCTTTTCTGCAGAAGACCCTCTTGTCTCTCCAGTTCATCTTTTTTTTTTTTCTCTCTTTCTACTCTTAAACCGTGCGGTAATTTTCATATTTATATCTGAGGATGAAAAGAAGTATAATAAATAAATTATGTGGAATATGGATTTAAAATTTTATGGGTTCAGGAATAATAAACAATCTCTACTTCATATGGTTAGAGATTTAAATCAAGATTGATTTAACATCCTTCCTTCAGGTAAGTATTTTATTGGGAGAACATTTAGATCATGAGGAGAATTCAAAGTATTGTCTACCCAATTGACTGTGTCAGGAAGGGAAAAGATGTGAATATTTTCCCATGATTATTCCTTTTCATCTTCATGGGGCCTAGAAATACAAAGCATGAATGATAAACGGAAGAATACAATTTTAAGAAAATATATACGGTATGATTTCTTCATTTCTCTTTGCATTTCCAAGTAAAATTTTCATAGGTGAAGCTCTAACTCACAAATTATGTCAAGCTAAACTTTGTGAAATGTTCCCAATTCACTTATGTGTATTTTGTATGCATATTTTCTACTCATGCAGTGGAAATTATTTAAAATAACCCAACTCTTGGAAGGCATTATACATCCCAAATTTTTATACCTTCAGGTCATTGTGCCTATTGCTAAAGAAAATACACTGAAGAAAAATATTAATAGGAAGCAAATATAGTTTAGCTATTGAGTGTCACACTGTCTAGGTTCATATCAGAGTTCCACCACTAATCACCTGTCTGCCTCTAGCGGGTTATTCAGTCTCTCCGTCTTTATTTCCTCATCCCTACTATTGTTTTAAAAGCAAAATAACTAATATAACCTAAAGTCATCAGAAGTGTGCCTGGCTTAGATTGAGGATGGGGTTCACCGCTTTGCACAAGTCCATGGGGCACCATTCAAGTTGAAATATTTGTCATAGGTGCCTGCTGGAACACAACATGGTTTGTGACTGGTGCCTCTCAGAATTGTACTACGCAACAGTTTTGCATGGCATGATGTAAATTAGCTGTTTTTATCATTGTGATTTATGCCAGGGTGGCCTTATTTCTTGGTTTACTTATGACACTCTCAGTTTATTTCTGTCTTTCTGGAAAAATTATTAGTAACAACCTTTTTCAGTATCAGAATCTATTTTTTCAAGCCTGTTAAGAAGATATTTGCAGGCTTATGTGTTTTGAACTTTAATGAAAAGGATTTTACTTTTATTTAAATTTCAGTATGTATGAATTCAGACTCCACCAAGTCTACAGGGCCTATGATACATCAGATTTCTATAAATAAAGCTATTCACTTTGCTCAGGGCAAACCCAAAATTTGTTTTGTCTTGTTTTCATTGGTACTCTTTGTTTCTCCAAATGATTTTTTTTCATATGATTTTTTAAAAATTTCATGACACTCTCCATAGATATTTTGACATATAATCGCATCAGAATTAATCAAATTAGGATGCATTATTTAATTCTCATTCCAAGGCAATTCAAAAACACTCTACACTATTTTGGCATTTCCCAAAGTTTTTGGCTCATTACCCCCATGGAAAGGGTTATTTGCAGGGGGAATTTAACTGAAATAGAAGGAATTTGGGGACATTTATAAGAAACCTGGTCATAAAATTTATCATGTTTTTTTAAATTACATAATTATGATAAAAATAGAGATTACAGAGGATATTAAACATTATTTTATAGAAAGCTCCAAATAAAATCTTTTATTTTTTATTTTAGAGAGATAGAGAACATGAGCAAGGGAGAGGAGGAGAGAGAGAGAGAGAGAGAGAGAGAGAGAGAGAGAGAGAGAGAGAGAGAGAGAGAGAGAGAATCTTAAGCTAGCTCCACGCTCAGTACAGATCCCCACACAGGGCTCATCCCACAACCCTGGGATCATGACCTGAGCCAAAATCAAGAGTCAGACACTCAACTGACTGAGCCACCTAGGGACCCCAAATCCATTTTTTAGAAGACCCACTAGAGCCACCTAGGTGCCCCAAATTCATTTTTAAAAAGACACACTAGAGCTTGCTTCCATGTCAGAGTATAGTTTTTCTTAAAATGTAATCTTTCATTAAAAAATTAGTATGTTGAAATTTTTTGTGAAAAATTTCAAAATCATTTAGACTTTTTGATATCAACAATTTAAATGTAATGATGATTGTTTCTTAAAGAATACACACTGGTTGATCTACTAATCTGGATTTTTAAAAATTTAAGTCTAGGGCTGCCTGGGTAGCGCAATTGGTTAGGAGACCAACTTCGGCTCAGGTCATGATCTGGCAGTTTGTGAGTTTGAGCCCTGCGTCGGGCTCTGTGCTGACAGCTCAGAGCCTGGAGCCTGCTTCAGATTCTGTGTCTCCCCCTCTCTTTGCCCCTCCCCTGATCTGTGTCTTTCTGTCTCTCAATAATAAAGAAATGTTAAAAAAGGTTAAAAAAAATAAGTCTAAATTCTCCAAAGTTAGATTCCCCTGCCTCTGATTCCATGTATTTCATCAACACACATTAGTCTCTATTCATGGTCTTGTCAATTTACAATTAAGTTAATTCATGTATTAAAAAATGTCACTCTGGAGGGGTGCCTGGGTGGCTCAGTCGGTTGGGCGTCAGACTTCAGCTCAGGTCATGATCTCACGGTCCGTGAGTTTGAGCCCCACGTTGGGCTCTGTGCTGACAGTTCAGAGACTGGAGCCTGCTTTGGATTCTGTGTCTCCCTCTCTCTGGCCCTCCCCTACTCATACTCTGTCTCACTCTCTCTCTCAAAAATAAATAAACATTAAAAAATATTTTTTTAAAAAATGTCACCCTGGTAATCTATTTTTAAGGGCAATGACTATCCTTTAACAAATCTTAAAAAATGGAAGTCACTCTCAGATTTTGAGTACCTAATCTTTTAAAAATTGTTTTAATGTAGATTTACTGAGATATAAATAGTTCATAAAAATCGACACATATTTAATATATATTAAACACATATGTATTATTTGAAGAGTTTGGATGGATGGATGTACCTGTGAAACCATAGCCACAATCAAGGTAACAAACATATTCATCACCTTTGAAAGTTTACTCTGGTTCCTTTGTTGTTTTCTTGTAGTAACTACACTTAACACAACATCTACCCTCTTAATTATTTTAACTGCACATTTATGGTTGTACCACAGATCTCTAGAACTTATTCATCTTGCATAACTGAAACTTTATGTCTATTTGAACAGCAACTTGCAACTTCTCCCTCTTCTAGCCATGAAAAACACCGTTCTACTCTCTGCTTCTGTGAGTTTGATTATTTTAGAAACCTCATATAAGTGGAATCATGCAGGATTTTTCTTTTCATGACTGACTTCTTTCACTCATTATAATGTCCTCCATCTTCATCCATGCTTTCCCATATAGCAATATTTCCCCCTGTTTAAAGGCTAAATAACATTCCATTGTATGCATATGCTGCTTTGAATATAACCAAAAGAACTGAAATTAGGATTTCGGAGGGGTTATGTATACTTCCATGTTCATTGCAGCATTATTCACAGTAGTCAAGATATGGAAAACAAACTGTTTATCAGTAGATAAATAGATATAGCATTTAAACTTTGATAATACCCTTCCTCTATAAAATCAATACTTGTATATGAAACAGAAAATTGCTTATACTGAGCCCATCTTGTTACATCAAAGATAAAAAGAGGTGAGTCTAGCAACTTTGATGTTACTAGATTGAGTAATTTGAGATATTTACTGATTTAATTATTCAAATCTACCAGATAAGTTACATATGAGATCTTCTCTATGACTAAAACTATACTTTTAAAAAAAAAATTTTTTTTAATTCACATCCAAGTTAGCATATAGTGCAACAATAATTTCAGGAGTAGATTCATAATGCTCCTTACCCATTTAGCCCATCCCCCCTCCCACAATGTCTCCAGTAACCCTCTGCTTGTTCTCCATATTTAAGAGTCTCTTATGTTTTATCCTCCCGTTTTTATATTATTTTTGCTTCCCTTCCCTTATGTTCATCTGTTTTGTATCTTAAAGCCTTCATATGAGTGAAGTCATATTTGTCTTTCTCTGACTAATATCGCTTGGCATAATACTTCTAGTTCCATCCATGTAGTTGCAAATGGCAAGATTTCAATCTTTTTGATTGCCGAGTAATACTCCATTGTATATATATACCAATTTTGTTTTATCCATTCATCCATCAATGGACATTTAGGCTCTTTCCATTCTTTGGCTATTGTTGATAATGCTGCTATAAACATTGGGGTGCATTTGTCCCTTCAAAACAGCATACCTGTATCCCTTGGATAAATACCTAGTAGTGCAATTGCTGGGTCATAGAATAGTTCTATTTTTAATTTTTTGAGGAACCTCCATACTGTTTTCCAGAGTGGCTGCACCAGCTTGCATTGCCACCAACAATGCAAAAGAGATCCTCTTTCTCCACATCCTCGCCAACATCTGTCCTTGTCTGAGTTGTTTATTTTAGCCATTCTGACAGGTGTGAGGTGGCTTCTCATTGTGGTTTTGATGTGTATTTCCCTGATGATGAGTGATGTTGAGCACTCTTTCATGTGCCTGTTGGCCATCTGGATGTCTTTTTTGGAGAAGTGTCTATTCATGTCTTTTGCCCATTTCTTCACTGGATTATTTGTTTTTTGGGTGTTGAGTTTGATAAGTTCTTTAGAGATTTTGGATACTAACCCTTTATCTGATATGTTGTTTGTAAATATCTTCTCCTATTCCATTGATTGCCTTTTAGATTTGCTGATTGTTTCCCTCACTCTGCAGAAGCTTTTTATTTTCATAAGGTGTCAATAGTTCATTTTTGCTTTTGTTTCCCTTGCCTCTGGAGATGTGTTGAGTAAGAAGTTGCTGTGGCCAGAGTCAAAGAGGTTTTTGCCTGCTTTCTCCTCAAGGATTTTGATGGCTTCCTGTCTTACATTTAGGTCTTTCATCCATTTTGAGTTTATTTTTGTGTGTGGTGTAACAAAGTGGCCCAGGTGCATTTTTCTGCATGTTGCCATCCAGTTTTCCCAGCACCACTTGCTGAAGAGACTGTCTTTATTCCATGGATATTCTTTCCTGCTTTGTCAAAGATTAGTTGGCCATACATTTATGGGTCCATTTCTGGGTTCTCTATTCTGTTCCATTGATGTGTCTGTTTTTGTGCCAGAACCATACTGTCTTGATTACAGCTTTGTAAAACAGCTTGAAGTCTGACTAAAACAATACTTACCTGCATCTCATTGTTTTCTAAATTAAGATGTAAATTGAGACGCCTGGGTGGCTCAGTCAGTTAAGCATCAGACTTCAGCTCAGGTCATGATTTCATAGTCTGTGAGTTCGAGCCCCGTGTCGGGCTCTGAGCTGACAGCTCAGAGCCTGGAGCCGGCTTTGGATTCTGTGTCTCCCTCTCTCTCTGCCCCTCCCCTGCTCATGCTTTGTCTCTCTGTGTCTCAAAAATAAATAAAAACATTAAAAAAAATTTAAATGTGCATCCTCTTGTCTCATTACAGCTTCCCCTTCATGGCACTCACTAGGCAAGTTTCCATAGTATCTCATTGTTTACAGTTTTTATTCATTGCTTTGAAGAATGTTTTGGCATGTTTTTGCCAAATAAATACATTTAATTCAAAATTTTCTCTTCAAGAATTCCATTTAGTACTATTAACCATGCATATGGACTGACTGTAAATTCAATGTGCAATACAGACTTTTTGAAGTCTAACAATCATCCGACTTTGTGTTGTTTTTATGCCACTTGACATGTTGTCACTTCATGTTATGAGTTTGTTTCAATAGCAAACATTTATTTCTTTGTGCTAGTGGTGTAAAATGTAGCTTTAAAAATTTCAAGTCAGCTGGGAAAATAAGTAATTTTGTAGTTATGTGAAACATTTTGGATTTAGCTTTTGATTGCAGTATTTTCTAAACAGCTTCTTCAGCTTGATACGAAAATGTTGTAATAATCTCATGGAAACATATTGTTTCTTAATTTGTACTTATAAAAAAAAAGCTGAAATGAGCTCAGCCTGTTTTTTTTTTTTTTGGTTTTGATGCAAGCAGGCTGGGTCTGAGTGCCCAGAAGAGGGTCCCCATAGGAGCATGGATGAGGGTTGTTGGCTTCGTGCAGGATAGAAATCAAATCACATGCCAGAGGAAGTGAAACAGAGTTGACTGAGTAGTGTGAGTGATAGAGTATAACAGAGTGGAACAGACCAGCAGGTTCTGGGAGGATATGAAAGAAAAGGAGAATGAGTCTTGTCATCACTTGGGGCTTATATTTAGGGGTGTATATTGGAAAAGAGGTCCAGGATTCATGTTCCTTCAGGAAGCCAGGGGTAGGGTCCAATCAATGCTAGTGACAGGTGAATACTAGGTATATTTTATAAATCATTGAAGCTATGGATACTCAGCTGAGGCTTGTTTGAAGCTAATGTCCGGAACAGGTGTGGGATTCAGCTTTTCTTAGGCGTTATCAGATGCTCAGGGCCTCTGACAAAACTCAGAGAATGGTTAACTTTTTTTCCCCTTTGAAGTGGGAAAAGAACTTCTTTGGTTCTCACTCAGATGTAAGGTAAAATCTAGAACAGGAGTAAACATGCCTGGCAGAAATGGAAACTTTCTAAACTGGAGTCCCCTCAGCTTCCCTACCTTAGTGTTTTGTTTTTTGTTTTTTGTTTGTTTTTTGGTCAGGTACACAGTCTGGTTAGTATCATTCCTCTATTTCATAAGTTTTCCATGTACATAAGATCCTTAGGCTAAGGAAGAGAAATATTATAAGGAGTATGAATTAAATTTGAGAAAATCCTTATATTAACCATCATTAAGCTGGTGTGCAGTATATGAAATAGTGTATATTAATTTTAACTTAATTCAATGGCTAAAATTATTTTAAAGTAATATATATTTTATGCTGATGTATATCTAAAATTCAAAAAAGTAATAATTTCCTGGAGGTATAATAGCCCCTTTTATGAATTATTAAATTAAATAATTTTTTATTTATTTATTTTTTAAAAATAAAAACTAGTATTTTTTTTTAATATATGAAATTTATTGTCAAATTGGTTTCCATACAACACCCAGTGCTCATCCCAAAAGGTGCCCTCCTCAATACCCATCACCCACCCTCCCCTCCCTCCCACCCCCCATCAACCCTCAGTTCTCAGTTTTTAACAGTCTCTTATGCTTTGGCTCTCTCCCACTCTAACCTCTTTTTTTTTTTTTTTCCTTCCCCTTCCCCATGGGTTCCTGTTAAGTTTCTCAGGATCCACTTAAGAGTGAAACCATATGGTATCTGTCTTTCTCTGTATGGCTTATTTCACTTAGCATCACACTCTCCAGTTCCATCCACGTTGCTACAAAAGGCCATATTTCATTTTTTCTCATTGCCACGTAGTATTCCATTGTGTATATAAACCACAATTTCTTTATCCATTCATCAATTGATGGACATTTAGGCTCTTTCCATAATTTGGCTATTGTTGAGAGTGCTGCTATAAACATTGGGGTACAAGTGCCCCTATGCATCAGTACTCCTGTATCCCTTGGATAAATTCCTAGCAGTGCTATTGCTGGGTCATAGGGTAGGTCTATTTTTAATTTTCTAAGGAACCTCCACACTGCTTTCCAGAGCGGCTGCACCAATTTGCATTCCCACCAACAGTGCAAGAGGGTTCCCGTTTCTCCACATCCTCTCCAGCATCTATAGTCTCCTGATTTGTTCATTTTGGCCACTCTGACTGGCGTGAGGTGATATCTGAGTGTGGTTTTGATTTGTATTTCCCTGATAAGGAGCGACGTTGAACATCTTTTCATGTGCCTGTTGGCCATCCAGATGTCTTCTTTTTTTTTTTTTTTTTTTTCAACGTTTATTTTTGGGACAGAGAGAGACAGAGCATGAACGGGGGAGGGGCAGAGAGAGAGGGAGACACAGAATCGGAAACAGGCTCCGGGCTCTGAGCCATCAACCCAGAGCCCGACGCGGGGCTCGAACTCACAAACCGTGAGATCGTGACCTGGCTGAAGTCCGACGCTTAACCGACTGCGCCACCCAGGTGCCCCTAGATGTCTTCTTTAGAGAAGTGTCTATTCATGTTTTCTGCCCATTTCTTCACTGGGTTATTTGTTTTTCGGGTGTGGAGTTTGGTGAGCTCTTTATATAGATTTTGGATACTAGCCCTTTGTCCGATATGTCATTTGCAAATATCTTTTCCCATTCCGTTGGTTGCCTTTTAGTTTTGTTGGTTGTTTCCTTTGCTGTGCAGAAGCTTTTTATCTTCATAAGGTCCCAGTAATTCACTTTTGCTTTTAATAAAAACTAGTATTTTGGAAAAACAAGCAGTAATTCATGACAACATTTCCATCATGAGCAATAATTTGAGCAGTTGTTAATACTGAAAGCCAAAAATCAGCCACTAACACTATAGTCAATTATATTCTATATGGAATCAAGCAATACCAAATACTACTACTAATGCTATTAATAAAGATGTAAATTAGAATACACTTTTTACAAAGATACTGTGAAACCAGAATTATTAAATTAAACACTAGGCTTTTACATACACAGTAAAAATAAAGAACTTTGCTATCTAACTTATATCTAAAGTAATAACTGCACTTTCTTGGTGTTTCAAGGCAAAGGTCAGGCTGAGGTGCTGAGCTGTATTAATATTGCCCAAATATTTTTTACAATTGTTGCAAAATTCCTAGTTGGTTGTTAAAATGATTTTGAATGTTGGGGAGCCTGAGTGGCTCAATTGGTTAAGTGTCCAACTCTTGATTTTGGCTCAGATCATGATCTCATGGTTCGTGAGTAGATCCCCATGGCTCCACACTGAGAACACTGAACCTGCTTGGCATTCTCTCTCTTTCCCTCTCTTTCTGCCCCTACCCCACTCGTGCACACTCTCTCTGTCTCTCTCGAGGTGAATAAACATTAAAAAATAGTTTTGAATGTTGTATTACTATAAAACATTTTTTTAAACATTGATATTTCATGGCACACTAAACTCATCTGTGGCTTACCTAAATGCCATATCATACCCAGTTTGGAAGCTTTGTATTATTTATCACTTACGTAGATAAGAATTTACTTAAAACAAACAAACAAAAAAAGGTGAGTCATTGCAAGTAAGTTAGTTATTTTAAATGTTATATGGAGATTTTGAGTATACACAAATATCCTTAGTGAACTATTTTCCATCACTTTTTGACTAGAGTTTTTAAGAGAAGTTATTTGTTTTTAGTAGGAATTTATCATATTGAATAGGAAGATGACATAAAAATATAGGATATCTCTGAAATACAGTAAATGTAACATTACTGAAAATATGTTTATCCAGTTTTAATATTAATAAGATAGAAATTAACATATTTGAGCCCAATCAAATTTTGTGAAGGAGGTGATTGTTATATAGAAGAGGAAACTGAACCTCACAATAATTAAGTGAATTTCACTTAAATGACATAGGGTATAAATTAGAAAATACTCCAAAATTTAAAATTTGCCTGAATTACACATAAATTCATGTTTGTTAACTCTAGCCTGATGGATGAAATCAATTCCCAGTAAGTAAATTTAAATAACACCAACTATTAATTATGGAGTATTCTAAATGTGTTACTTGATAATCTTCAACTCACAGTAACAAAGGCATTTGAGTTTAGTTTGGACAATGTATTTTCTAGTGGAGAATAATAAATGATAAAAAAATTAGATGTCATCTATATCTAGTAGGTTTCACAATTTAGGCATGTTGTATTGTTGAATTTCCCTTCTTCCAAAATAGATGTAGGTAATACCAAACCATTTTGTGAGTACTCTTTGGTTGACAATACTAAGGAAGTACTAAATTAGTATTGTGCATATGTATGTATGGATATGTGTACATATATGTGACATAATTTTAAATCTATATTCGATGCTATAAATAATGTTAAAATGTTCGGAATGAGCTTTTCATTCTCATTGGATTTAGGCAATCTATTAAACACACTCAGGCATTGGACAGGAGAGAAAAGGAAAGCTTAAAAGTCAGTCTGTCAGATTCCTGTTACTTATTTCTGCTTTACCCTGATTATATGGCTCTAACTTCATTTTGACTTCTTCTTTTATATTAATTGATTATCAAATGTTGCCTTTGTCTCTAAATCACTGCATCTTCCATCAGGAAATTTGTTCTATTTCCTTCTGAGCCCCTCTACATTCCCTGCTCTGTCATTCTGAAATTTTCCCTCATTATGGCTTTCCTTCATTTCCTTCTTCACCCAAGAGGGAAAGAAGTCATCCTCTCTTAAATGCACATCTTTTTGGTAACTTCCGTAACTGCACTTAATAAATACTGATAGTCACACAAAATGCACTCTGCTCTTTCATTCCTAGTTATATATATGTGTCATGAACTTTGGAAGTGTGGCAATTCAACTGCACATAAAGAACAGGTTCGCAAAAGATTTAATTCATGGTGTTTGTTTATTATTTGTTTTTTTACTTATTTAATTTTGAGGGGGGGGATGGGGGAGAGGCAGAGAGAGAAAGAGAAAGAGAGGGAGAGAGAGAGAGAGAGAGAGAGAGAGAGAGAGAGAGAGAGAGAGAGAGAATCCCAAGCAGTTTCCACGCTCAGTGTGAAGCCGGAAGCAGTGCTCAATCCCACAACCATGAGATTATGACCCTAGCCCAAGCCAAAATAAAGAGCTGGACACTCACCCAAGTGAGCTACCCAGGCACTCCTAATTCATGGTGTTTAAACAGAAGAGCTCATGAAACTTTTTAGTAAAAAACAAAACATTCTAACATTAAAAATATTTTGCATTATAGTTCTTCATCCAAGAAATTGATTTTTTCTGCAACTGAAACTAGAATTATAATTTTTATTATTTTTTAACTTACCAAGAGTTCTATATTCCTCCATTTATTTTTATATTTATTATTATTTTTTATGTTTATTTTTTGAGACAGAGAGAGACAAAAACAGACCATGAACAGGGGAGGGGCAGAGAGAGGGAGATACAGAATCCGAAGTAGGCTCCAGGATCTGAGCTGTTAGCACAGAGCCTGGGGCTAGAACTCATAGACCACAAGATCATGACCAGAGCTGAAGTCTGATGATTAACCAACTTAGCCACCCAGGCACCCATCTTTTTATATTTATTATTATCATTACCTTGCTGCTTGCTAATTATAGATTGAATATAATACTTCAGTGAAAACTAGAACACAGGCTTTTAATAAAGGTTCTGTTGTCTTTTTAATTTGGAACCAAATGGGATAATGTTTATGAGAATGGCCAATACCTTTTATTTTATTGAAAAAGGGTCATTATGGTATCATTTTAACAATTAGAATTGCTTTAGCATTCAAAAACAAATTTTTTAATAACGGATAGTTTTCTAATAACTTTTCAAAAAGTGAGTTTGTAAATACGGACAAAGATTTTCAGTTTTGTTGATGATAATTATGTTCAGAAGTATTGTATTATTATTTTGTGCTATGCACAGATGGCCAGTTATTTAGAGGACTAGGTAAAGCAATAGATTGATGTGAAAATATAGATAAAAGGAGGTATCTACATGTCCAGGTCAGTATTTCCTACATACTATTAACAGACAGCAAGAATCAGAGGATAATACAGGAAAATGTAGGAACAAGTGTCATACTGGATAGAAGAGTAAATAAAGAAAATAAAATGTAAAAGTGCTAATGAACATAAATGTCAACACTGTGAGCCTCATGGGAGTAAGGATTTCTGTTTTCTTCATTAACATATATCAAGTAGCCGCAGAATAGAAGACACAATAATTTTTGAAGAAATGAGTGAGGAACAGCTGCCAGAGCCTACATGATGTCTACCAGGGGATAAAACTCAAAAGAACTGTTGGAAATAAGCCCACTGACCCAATCAGAGGAGATTGGGAGATCAGAGAGCACAGTGAAGGGAGGCTTTAATCAGTGTCCTTGCAGGAGCAGGTGTGTGATGGACAGGCACACTGGGGGCAGTTACAGCAGGCAATTTATCTCCTAGCGTGAAGTCCCTCCCCTGATTCCTCATTGGCTGAATACTATAGAGGTTACAACGTTACTCAAAAGCTGCCTATGCCCATGTAAGGCAAAAAGTAGTCTGATTGGAACAAATATAGATTCCTTGAAGTCAGGAAGAGACTTCTGTGCTTTGGCTCATGCTCATTGCAAAGCCCATGAAAAATAAGCTTGCAAATGGAGAGGGCAAGAAGAATCAGGAAGGTGAAGTATCTAAGGGTTTGGGACTCCATTGTGGATGGTGGGGAGGGGGTTCGTACATATTTCTGATAGGTTGTAAACCTACTGTTAACTAGACAGCTTTTATTTGGTATTTCTGAAAATGAATCATCTCACCTCTCACAAGAACAAAGACATTATTAAAACAGGATCTAAATTTGAACCCAGATAGCATAGAATCAGATATTCTCGAAATGACCTAGATAAAACTGGCTATGAAAGAGTAGAGGTGGGATGCTGATTCCTGAATTCATTATCAGGTGATTTTAGTTATTTAATACAGTTACTATATATATAGTATATACAGTATATATAGTATATATAGTACATATATAGTGTGTGTGTGTGTATATATATATACATATATATATAGTTTTTTTCTTCCATGCCATATTCACATTTAAGTTCACTGAGTTGTACCTAACTGAAAGTCAGTTTCCCTGTATTTGTAATTCTTAAAATAGTTTTGAGAACCTAGCTTGAATGGAGGGAAGAGTAGGCATACTATAAAAACATTTGCTTTAATACACTAAATATAATGACCCAGATTGACTGTTTCCACTTATGGACTCAGGGAAAGGAAAATCATGCACTGTTTTTACTTTATTAAAATGTTAAGTCTGAGGCATCTCACATGCAGTGAGAAAGTTCAGATTTGTTTAAGGACTCACACTGGCTATGGCATTTCTGGAGGTGAATAGATTAAGCGAGTGCAATACTAACAACATTCCACCTTAACCTTTCTGAGATACAATTCTCTTCTGTTATATGAGATTACAAAAGCCTGCATGTAAGTCATAGTTCTCTCAAGGGGCAGAAAAACTATTCTATAGCTACTGCAATTACTCTCAGGTCACAAGAACATCCACAAATGGCAATCTTGAATCCCAGAGTTCAACCAATGTGACATCAGGTGGATGACAGTTGAAGTCTTTCACTGAAGAGGAAGCAACTCAGTGAGTGACCTCTTTCTCCTTCCATTCTGTATTCTGCTTTCCTCTAAGTCAGTGTTATACTATCTCCTTCATATATATATATATATATATATATATATATATATATATATAGTGTTATACTATATATATATATAGTGTGTGTGTGTGTGTGTGTGTATATATATATACATATATATATATATATATATATATATATATATATATATATAGTGTTATACTATATTCCTTCAAGAAGGAAGCAGTTGCCAAATCATGGTACTCAGAAACCATTAGGAGCAGTCATTCCCTTCTTTGGGATTTACGTATTCTTAGTCCTCTGCAGTGGGTGTTGGCTAGGCCCCATGCAGGACCAATCACACAATAACTAATAGAATGTGGATCTTATAACTTTGGCACATCTTGGAAACTATGATGCAAACCTTTTGTTGATGACATATATAATCCTGTCTGTTCCCCAGTGTATCCCTTGTTCCTAGAACATAATATGTATCAAAGAGAATGTGTCAGAAGAAGGATCACGGGTGGGCCCTTGTGTTCTTACATGACCTTACCTCCCAGTGATGAGACAATGAACCTGTTCTTACTTCATTTTTATCCTCCAGCCTCTTACTCTGTGAGTAAGAGTACTCACAGTCAAGACTCACTTCTTCACTACTAAATTCAGACCTGCCTCCAAGAGAACTGGAAAGGGCTGCAGAACTGAGCCCATTCACTTGACTCTTATCTCTATGTTGCTGGTCATGTATTAGCACTCCCACCACCACTGAACACTGACCAGCCATGTCTGTTACTGTTCCTCTTTCCCTCTATTTTTCTGCTCTTAGGCAAGCACATTTACAATTTCTTTCATTGGTCCCTTACAATGGTAGTGTTGATCATTGACTTGCTCACAGCAGACACTATCATTGCATTCCCACTGCTCAACATAGTGCCGAACACAGAGATGGTACTCACAAATATTTGTTAAGAAAATAATCAAAGGCATATTGTGTATGCCTGACTTGTTACTTGTAATAGTTCACACATTTGGCCAGTTTATTCGTTGGAAACCCACTGTTTGCAAAGAACTGCATGTGCCAGATGTCAAAGGCAATATATTAAAATGTGATACATGATGAAACCCTCTGGGACAGCAGGAGTGGGAAGCCAGATGTAGTTAAGACAATTGGGTAAGTGAAAGTATGAGCCTCTCTGAGTGAACCTTTCAGAATGAGGAAATCACAGAAAAATCAGATTCAAAGAAGGGCATGTTGGGCCAGAGAGGACAAGGGCACCTGATTGGAAAGAAAATAATTTGAACTCTATTTCAGAGTATATGAATTTGCCTATGGGGAAGAGAAAAGGCATTGCATTAGAAACAGTTACATAGATGTCAATGCTTTCTCTTATTTACTATGCCCCAGACACACTTCCCTTTTCTCAGTTACTCAAATGAGCCAAATTCTTTTTTTTTTTTTAACCTGAGGGCCTTTGGTATGCAATTTTCTTTGTCTGCGGTAAGGGGGGAGAGAAGAAAGAGGGGGATTTCTTTTCATAAATAAAATTTCTGCTAAGAATGGAAAGGAAACTGGTGTGAATCAAGAAGTAAAAAAGGGAGCAAAAGGTGATTTTATCAAAGCACAGGGACAGGAGCCTTGGGCAGAAAGAGCTGCATTAGGGTTGTAACTGGAAACTAATTATATATATCTTCAGGTTGCGAGAGGTAGGGATAAAGTCTCTAAGGAGTTTTGGAAGCAAGGTTTCCAGAACCTTGAGAAGCTATGTGCTGTTAGGAAAATGTCATTTATTACCATTTACTAAAACCTCAGTCATGAGACCCTTCAAAAGTGTATCAGGGGGCCATAAGCTTGGAGTATGATTACCAGCATATATCTTTGGGGAGTTGATATAAAGAAAGTTTCCAAAGGAATTTTTATATGTTAGAGTAGACATAGGTTCCTGGAGGGTTAGGCCAAGATTCCCCTTTGCCCCTAGCAAAGTGTCATCATTGAGGCAGCTGAACTCTGAGAAGGAGGTCACTGTGACTGTTTCAAGGACTTGTCAATGGGCTATAGGCAGTAAGGGAATTTAATTTTTCATTTGCTTTGGTTTCCCACATCACCATGGCAAGCACTTAAACCCCTCTCCTTTGTTTTTGGGTAGCCAGGAGTGTCCGAGGAATATCACACATATCCCACCTGGAGGAAGGGGGTAGTATTAGCTTGTACTTTGCCCTCAGCTTTCCCAATGCTCCCTCATCAGTAAACAATGAAATATGGATGGAATTGGTATATTTCCCTTCCAGGAAGAAACTTCATGAGCTAGATTATGATTCACCAAGTTCTTTTTCCACAATGAGGTGTTTTTGGAAGTACAAAGGCAGGCTTCCATTAGCCTTAATCCTCAAGTGACTATGATAAGCAGAACCCCTCCACTAAATCTTGATACACTAGTAGCATAAACAGGACACAAACATGTACCTTAAGTGTCTCAGGCTGCAGTTATGATTGTTTCTGCATAGACAGAAATCTCGTAACAAAAACAATAAACCTTGAATACCTTTATGAAAATGCATTACTTATTTCATAATAATAAAAAAAATATCACCCCAACTAAAGGGAGTACAGCAGGGGCATAGCAAAGCCATGAGTCAGAATTTCCACCCTTATAAAATGTTTTACAATAATTGCTGTTCTTTAAACTCACTATAGAAAAGAAATAATGAATTAACATAAGAACTACATGAGATGGATCCTGTAATGTTTCTATAGCAATATCTGGACCATAGTGAACATTTAATAAATGCTAGTTAATGGGCTCTCTTTTCTGTTGCTAATGACATTCAAGAATCACAGTTCTGTTTTGTTAATCTGGAGACAATCTAAAATGCAAAACTGCTTCATACAGCAAATGAAATATGGAAAACCAGGAAGCAAACTTCTAGGGACAAAATCCATTAAAAATTCTTTAACAATAATTTAAGTTCATATGCAAGAGTAGTCAATGATGAGGAAAAAAAGGGGTAAACAAGCATAGATGAAGCCACAATAAATAGGTTTCCAATTATTTTATTAGCTTCATGAGCTCCCTAATATAGAAAGGATATGCTTTGGGGATGTAATCCCATGTACAGATAAAATTCATGATTTAATATAATTGATAAAAGATCTCAACCATAAAAACTAGAGAGTTTAATTAAAAGCAATTTGTATAAAGGGAAGTTCATGTCAATAGGCAAGAAATTAGAGATATCAATGAAGCAGCAGGGAGAAACAAATTGTAGTAAGGGGGTGGAAGTCTTTCAGGTGATACAGGAAAGATAAATGCACTCTTGATTCTTGAATAAGATTTGAATGTATTACAATATTCTCAGTGTATGCGCAAACTCTGAGAGGAGATAATCTCTAGTGGATTAGAATGGAAATTTATGTCTTTTGAAAGGACTCAAAGATTTGAATTGTTGACTTGATAAAAAAGGCAGATCATGGGACTTCCTCAGGGCTTACAAGGAGACCAGCAAGAATAGGATTTTTATTCAGTTACTGTTACAAATAAGAGACATACATGTTCTTGAAACCCATCCTCACAAATAAGAGGACAATTAACATGATGGGATATAATTTTGCATCTACCAATTATTTATTTCATTTATGTTATTATTTCTCATGTAAACATTATTTATTGTCTATTTTACTCTCACCCCAATTTCCCCTACTGATTTCTCAAACACACTCACAAATATTTACAATAACGGAAGTATTGTGAGCACAAAGAATTGGCTTTGTTTGATATTGTGCTCCCAGAGCCTACAATTATGATTGATGAATTAATATAGGTTGAATAAATGAATTTGGTAAAGAATAAAAATTTAAAAAAAGTTCACCAGTGTATAGAAATGTGAGAAAGCATTTACTGTAAGAATTATTGGCAGCAGTTACTATTTGGATTGGATTTATATTCTTAAAGTCGTCTGGTTCCTCATTCTTGGAAGTGCTGAATTTGCAACCCAGCCCTTGTACTTTTTGCCTTTTACTCAGTGTTCCCTAAGCAACTCAGTGTCCCCAAATTTGTATATCACTGTAGATTTTCCTGAGGTTTTAGGACAATGTATGTGTTTTACCTTACATAAATCTCAAACGACTTAGAACTGAGTGGTAACATAAACTTTTAAAGCTGTGTGGCAACTATACCAACAAACAGGAATTGCACAGAAGACATA
This sequence comes from Felis catus, assembly GCF_018350175.1. NCBI lineage: Eukaryota > Metazoa > Chordata > Mammalia > Carnivora > Felidae > Felis > Felis catus. Next base: position 79,321,709 of record NC_058377.1, on the reverse strand, counting down.
TTTCTCTCCAGCATCTAGCCTCCTGTAAAGTTGAGAAAGAGATAGAGATAGAGATGATAGAAACAGAGATATAGATAGGGATAGAGATAGAGATGATAGAAACAGAGATATAGATAGGGATAGAGATAGAGATGATAGAGATAGAGGTGATAGAGATAGAGGTGATAGAGATAGAGACAGAAATAAAAATAAAGAAGTATCTAAGAATATATGAAATAACGTTGGCATGTAATAGAAATTTTATATTATTTTCCTTTATTTCTATTTATATTGTAATAATTTTCCAATGAATATACATTCTTTTTTTATAATAATTTGCAAAAAAAAAACCTATGCTGTTTTCCAAACAATTATAATCTTCTATTGTGTTCATATTGTGTTCATTTATGTTTTAGTGCTAATTTCTGATCTTCTCAGTTCCTAATGTTGTCTATATATGCCTCTCTTATTCTCTTAAACATTTCATGACCAAAGTCAAGACTGAGTGACCACCATGTAAGAGATTCTGTGCCCAATTTTTGATATTTTCATATCCTTAATATGTGTTTATTTTAAACTTCATTTTGATTTCTGAAATTTTATTTCAATTTTTATATGCTTTTGCTGTAAGTATAATATTTATTTTCTTTTTAAATCATAATTTTGTTTGGTATCTGTAAAAATCTACTTATTCTATTTTTATTGAGGGAAGCACAAGAGCATGACCAACCGCATGGCTTACCACTCCCTTCTTTCCCGTATCACTTCAGCCACAAACATTTTCTTACTGTTCTACTATACAAGGCATGTTTCAACATCAGTGCCTGGCACACACTCTTCCTCTGTCTGGATTGTGCTAGTCCCAAATATTCATATGATATCTCCCTTATCAGCTTCAGGTCTTTATGTGGGTGGAACGTTCTTACTGATGCCTTCCTGGACCAGTCTATTCAAAATTGCAGCACCATCTGGTATATTTGACATCCCATCTGATATACTCTATTCCTTTCCCTGTTTTTTTTCTTTGTAACAGTTTTAATCATCTAAAATACACTATAATTAACATTTTTCTTTCTTATTGACTGCCTTCCCCTATTGGAAAATAAGTTCCATGAGTGCAGGGATTTTATTCAATTTATTCATTGTTATATCTCTGGTGTTTATAGAAGTAGCTATAAGTGCTTAGTAAAACATATTTTATTTACTTATCTTTTTAAAAAAATTAAATGTTTATTTATTTTTGAGAGACATAGAAAAATAGAGTGTGAACGGGGGAGGGTAAAGAGAGAGGGAGACAGAATCTGAAGGAGGCTCTAGGCTCTGAGCTGAGCTGTCCGCACAGAGCCCAACATGGGGCTCAAACCCATGGACCATGAGATCATGACCTGAACCGAAGTCAGATGCTTAACCTACTGAGCCAGATAGGTGCCCCAGTAAAATGTATTTTAAATGAATGGATAAACCTTACTGTGAAATACAATCACAGTAAGAATCAGCTGTTATTTAATATGACAGCCAACTAAAATCAAGAGATGGAGACTAAGAACTTCCATATGCTACTTACTATTTTCATAACTTCTGGAAAATTACCTGTAGTTTTCTATTTCTTTAAAAAAATTTTTTTAACGTTTATTTATTTTTGAGACAGAGAGAGACAGAGCATGAACGGGGGAGGGTCAGAGAGAGAGGGAGACACAGAATCCGAAACAGGCTCCGGGCTCTGAGCTGTCAGCACAGAGCCCGATGCAGGGCTCAAACTCACAGACTGTGAGATCATGACCTGAGCTGAAGTCGGACGCTCAACCGACTGAGCCACCCAGGCACCCCCAGTAGTTTTCTATTTCTTTAGCTATGAAATTGTTACTTTCCTCTAAGAAATGTGAATAAATTTAACTTAATGCTTGGAAAAATACTTACTGGTTCAGAATTTGGTTTCTAAATAAAGTCTAAAGAGACCAGAGATTCTTTGGAATATGGTTGATTCCATAACTGAGACAGGGAAAGTAAAAATGAGTCCAGAATATCTTGTCCTAGAAATTAAGGAAGTGTTCAAAAAAATGACAAGCATGGACATAGACACAGATTTCCCACTGGCTAAATCTGGGACAATTTTACCATCATTTTTAACAAAGATAGTAACCCATTGAATAAAATATGAACACATAGGTTTACAGTAAGAAAGAAAGAAAGAACTAAAAGAAAGAAAGAAAGAAAAGAAAGGAAGGATGAGAAGAGGGGGGAAAAAGAGGAATGAGGTCTTAGTTAATAACCCTAGAAAATACCTATTTGACAACAATCATAGTAATAATCTGTTTTCTTAAATGGATGTTAAACTTAGTGATTGAAAGTTCAGTGATGAATATGAAATTTATTTATCCAGACTCTATAATGTACTCATTAATTACAAAGAGAAAAAAATAATAACTTTAGAGTGAAGAAATCTTGTGGACATCACTTAACCAAATGACTAAAGTTGACATCACCAATAATGGGACTAAACAACATCACGTGTTTCCTAATATGTACTGAGGACTCTGTGTCATTTCTTTGGTATTCTTCCTAAAAATGCATCAAAGTGTTCTGATCATGAAGAGACATCAGACAAGCTTAAATTGAGGAACATTCTATCAAATAACTGTTACTTTCAAATATATCAAGTTCATGAAAAACAACAATAAAAAAATACTGCAGAAATGTTATATATGAAAGGAGAATAAGAAACCATAACTAACCTCAATGCATGATCCTAAGTTGGATCCTAGATTGGGGGACAGGAGAGGATCCATAGAGGATATTATTGGGACAATTGATAACATTTGAATATTGTATTAGGGTTTCACAGAGAAACAGAACCAATGGTACCAGACACAGAACTGGAGAACCAGAAGAACCAATAATGTGCATTCCAGTCTTAGAGAAGATGAGATGACATGGCCCAACTTAACAGTGGTGAAGGAAAAAAGGAGTGAATTCCTCCTTTCTTTACATTTGTTTTATTCAGACCCTCAACAGTTTGGATGAAGCTCATCCACATTGAGGAGGGCAATCTGTTTTACTGAGTCCACTACTTAAATGCTAATCTCATCTGGAAGAAATGTTTCATTGTTAATATTTTACTTTGGTAACTGTAAATTTTAGAAGTAAACAGTAAAATTGTTATGTATAAAAGTTACATTATCTCCAATTTACTGTCAATTGGTCCAGAGAAAAGAGTCTAGAAATAATAAAACAATGAATCAATTAATGCATCTGGGTAAAGAGTATAGGCAGATTCTTTGTATTACTCTTAAATTTTAAAATAAATTCAAATAAAAGTTCTAACAATGCTTCTTGAAAAAAGTAGCATCTATTGTGACTCAGTGTGTTGCTTTGATCTGATTCTTTAAAAAAGATGAATTAAGATATCACTGATTATTCAGACAGAATCCTCTCTCATATGAATACACTTCAAAATCCAACAATAATTAGAAAATATTATATAAATTTAGAATTAAAATTCAAGACACTTTCTAAGATGAGAAAACTTTAGAATATGAAAGGGAACAAAATAAATGGACCCATTGTTTGTTTTCATCAGAGACTACTAAGCTAGATTTAAGGAATTTGGGTTTTAGGTCATGAACATTGCCTCCATGGTACTAAATGAAAGGGGAAATGCAGTGTCTCAGAGAATATGTCAATATTTGATGAGCCGTGGAAAATATGAAACATATCAGAGCTACAGGATGCCCAACTGCTACTTAATTTTCTAAAAGAGTTTAAAGTGAATGCCAGAATCTACGGACACAGAAGTTTAAAGGCAAAACCTTTTTAACATTCTGGAAAACCTTTCCATGGATACTTTTAAAATATCTCTGGATAAAGAAATTAAAGAAACATCACAGTTAATCTATCTCTTTTTATGGGAGTTAGATCAAGGTAATAACTTAGACCTGGGGTATATTGATTCAACAATGCATTCAAATAACTCATTTTGCAGTTGTGGACAAATAAAGTTAGAAAAACATAGATATATGTATAACCAACTTACAAAATCATTCTGAGAGGGCATTAATAAATGAAGCAACATCAACTCAGAATGTGTTCTTAAATTGTAGGACAGAGAGATCAATTCTTCACTTTTTCCTTGACCTTTTCTTCTAAGCGATTGTCTGAAGACTTGGCTTACCTTTTCCAGACTACTATATAAATATAATGATACAGTACCTAACCTTTTGAGGTTTTGTTTTCTTTTTCTCTTGGTATAGTGCATTAGTGATTTAGTCAAAATGCTCTTCTTTTAAGTTCAATATTTACTTTTCTCTCTAGAGGTACTGATTACTGCTGATGTTCACAGATTTGGGGGGATTATGATGTGCATCCTGAACTGTTTCTTGGCTGTCTCCACTGACTGCTTGGAATTTAGGTTTCTTTTGTCTCCAGTTTGGTACTAATCATCTGCCTTCAGTTGATAAAATGTTGCTACTTTTATCTCCCTTTTGTAAGGTTTTATAGCTTCTGTTATAAACATTTTATTATTTTTCTGGTTACCATTTTAGGAAGCAGTAGAGGTAAATACATCTGTAACCTTTAAATCTTTGCCTGAAATTAAATGCTTTTTCACATTCAAAATATTGGAAAAGGGACCTGATTTAGGGCTATGATGAAGTAACCAGGAAAGAAATTGCCCTCCCATCTTAAAGAACGTGTGTGTGTGTGTGTGTGTGTGTGTGTGTGTATCTTATATTGGACAGCAGGTAAAGTTGCTTAGAAAGGATATGGAGTGTTTCACGTGCCTCCCGATCAGACTTTGGACACTGGGTGGGGTCCTTAGGAGGGTATCAGGAGGGGATCTTCTTAGGAATAGGACCAAATTTGTCTGACTAAAGGCTGTTTGAGCACCACCAAACAAAGTTAAGAAATGAACTTCCAAAGCATCAAACTGTTTTCATTTAACATTAGTGCATCCAAGAACAATATATATATCCTTTTATCCTTTTATCCTTTTATACCTTATTCCATCTCCAGTCAGTAATTGATCTTACTACAGGCCATGAACTTTGGCAAAGATGTGACCTTTACCCTCAAAGAGATCAATGTCAACTTGTCAGTGACAATAATTCCCATACAAGGTGATCATATTAAAGTAAATATATAAGAACTAAAGGAACAGAGTGTAATGACTCTGTATACATCGACTTCAAAATACCCAAATAACGTTGGCTTTTCTTATATTTTCTGTTGCATAAGCAATTCCATAACCACTGTAACATCTCTTTAATTGTTTATTCCATTCACAATCTTCATGATTACAAGCAATATTTTGAAATAATAGTCAAGAAAATTTAGATGTCAAAATTTTTAATATTAAAGTGACTCATTATAAAAAATATTATGTCAAGTATTTCACTATCTGCTGTAAACAACAATATAACTAAAATATCTTGATTAGTTTGAAATACACTTCTAGAAAGCAAAGCTTTTAACAATTTATTCATTATTCATTGCTATATATACTTAACATTGACAATTAGTTCTCAATGAATTTAATTTTCTAAAGCTTTTGAACAAGCAATATTTTAAATGTCTTGCAGGTTTGTTCAAAAAATTATTATTTTCTAAATGTCTTTTATTTATTTTGAGAGACAGAGAGGGTGCAAATGGGAAAGGGGTAAAGAGAAAGGGAGAGAATCCCAAGTAAGCTCCATGCTCTCAGTGCAGAGCCTGACTCAAGGCTCTATCTCAGGAACCAGGAGATCATGATCTGAGCAGAAATCAAGATTCAGATGCTTAACCAACTGGGTCACTCAGGCCCCCCTCTTCAAAAACATTAAGTATAGATGGGACATCAAAAATGTAATACTATAGTATTTAACTTAACTATATCATCATTAATTGATATAAATTGTTTCATGAATACTTTTATGAAAGACTTAGCTTTTAATACTGAATAATTTTTTATAGTTAAATCTTAGCTTTTAATACTGAATAATTTATATTATAGTTAAATTTTATGTTCTCATTACATATAGAGGTTTTAGGCAAGCAATGTGTCAGCTAGTTTCATAGAGCTTAGTTAGGGAAAACATGGAACAGTAGAGAAACCACTGATCTGGGAATTAAGAGACAAAAATCTACCTTGGCATCCACTAGCATTACTAGTACATGACACTGGAGAATCAATTTCTGTTAAAGTCTTAAAGACTAAATTAAAATTTTCAACAGCTATGTAGGTGTCCAACCGTTCAGTTTCCCACACATAGTTTTACTATCCATAATACAGTTTTTCTATGATCGAAGCCAGTATCAGTCTTAAAAGTGGTCTTAAGATAGTACTTCATATAACCTCTAGCAATGAAGTAGATTTATCACTTAAAAAAAAAAAGTAATAGGGACTCCTGGGTGGCTCAGTCAGTTTTGAGCATCCGATTTCGGCCCATGCCATGATCTCACGGTTCGGGAGTTCAAGCCCGCATCGGGCTCTGTACTGACAGCTCAGAGGCTGCAGTCTGCTTTGGATTGTGTCTCCCTCTCTCCCTGCCCCTCCACTGCTTATGCTCTGCCTCTCTCTCTTAAAAATAAAATTAAAATTAAAAAAAAAAGAAAAAATGTAACTTGACTTCAAATAGAATATTTCCAAGATCTCTTTTTCTTTTTTAATTTAATTTTAGAGAGAGAGAGAGTGCAAGTGGGGGAGAGGGGCAGAAGGAGAGAGAGAGAGTCTCAAGCAGGCTCCATGCTCAGTGTGGAGCCCAAATGTGGCTCCATCCCATGACCTGGGATCATGACCTGAACCCCAAATCAAGAATCGGATGCTCGACCAACTGAGCCACCCAGTGCCCCTTCCAAGATCTCTTTTAATTCTAAAATTCCATATTCTCTAGTCTTCAAATGTTTAGTTTTGAAAAAAAAAAAACATGTAAAACACCAATTTTCTTTATTCTATTTATTGGACAGGATTTTGAGCCCTCTGATGCACAAAAGTGATTTTGTAACCTCAAATGCTTTGCACTCTTTTAATAATACTTTAGGAAATTGTACTTCACAGTATGTTAATTATTTTTCCTCTCAATGGACTAGCCACAAAAAGCCAAGAGCCTCTTAAAGTCCTCAACTTAAATGATATTGTAATGGTAGATTTGAAGGCTTCCTAAATAGTAATAATCAGATTAAATTTCATACAAAGGCAGAGATGATCCAGTGCTTTCCAGTTAGTATAAAAGCTGTTGTAACTGAGTTCCTTTGAGCTGAAAATAATCTTGAAAACAGAAACATTTAGTGAAGTGTATTATGTGCAATAGAATAAAATAGCTAAATATTTCTAAAAACTGTGTGTATTCACTGAGTGTCTGCTTTGTCTTTGCGCTTGGAACTTTATGGATACCATCATAAGACTATTCTAGGAGGAACCCTGGACAGATGAGTAGTGAGAACATTAAAAATCTAGGAGAGTCCTTTAAATTATGTTATTCACACCTTTCAAAAAGCGATAATGATTTTATAAGATTAATGAAATTTTAAAAATCAAGGAATAGAAAAAGTTGCTGTGATTTGGGTATCGTATTTGTTTTCAAGCTTTCATAACAAATATGAATAAAGAAAATATAAAATCTTACCTCTTTTTATAAGAAAGGAGAAACCATACTGGTTATTTAGGGCAAAGCAGCAATGGACATTAGGTTATATCCAGAACATTTGAAACACTCTTGCACCTGTCTCTTACACTATATTTTTAAAATATTGTGAAAACTATTCTTGGGCCAATAAAATACTAGTAAATAGAAATTAAAATGTTTTAAATAATAAATAGAATAATAATAACTAATGACAAATAATAATAGAAGAAACTATCAAAATATTAACAAAGATTATTTTTCAGTAGTGATATTATAGTGATTTAATTTATGTATTATGTTTGTAATTAGAAAAAGAATAATACATTTTAATTCAAATGTGAAGGGGTAGCTAGGTCATAATTTTAAAAACATTAGCACAATAAAAATTTTTTTTAAAATTTTTTTTCAACGTTTATTTATTTTTGGGACAGAGAGAGACAGAGCATGAACGGGGGGGGGGCAGAGAGAGAGGGAGACACAGAATCGGAAACAGGCTCCAGGCTCTGAGCCATCAGCCCAGAGCCTGACGCGGGGCTCGAACTCATGGACCACGAGATCGTGACCTGGCTGAAGTCGGACGCTTAACCGACCGCGCCACCCAGGTGCCCCAAAATTTTTTTTAAATTAGTATAGTAATGGGAGAAAGTGAATTAAAATTAAAACAAGTCATTGGTTCTTGAGGTTATAATGAGAAAAATAAATAATTATAAAAATGTATTTAAAATATTTTCCACTTAGGTAACTTTGATTCACTATTGAATTACAAGAAGAAAAAAATGTAAATAGTATCACCAACAACAAAAAGGACAAATTTGTGAGTCAGGCATCCTGTGCTATTTATCTCAGTTAATACGTAATCAGTTGTTAACTCAGCACATATTCATTGAACATTATTGTTAGGCATTGCCTCAGGTGCAAGAACTTAATAATAATCAGATTCCTTATCTTAAGTTCACAGTAGTTAAAAAAATGACCAACCTCACAAATTAACATGATTGTGTTCTCTGGGAAGTGATTTCAGAGTCCAGAATGGAGCAAAAATGACAAATCCTACTCGCAACTTCCCTTCCATTCATATTCTCTGTAACTCCACACAGTTCAAATCCTATTGCCGACTCTTTCTCAAAGAAGCTAATGTTTTGCTTTGTTTCTTCTGACTAGAATGCCCTTTCACTCTGTTCTTTAAAATCCAAACCTATCTCTCTTTTATATTCTTTAAATCACATTTCCAATGCCACTTACTTCATGACTAATTCTGTAGACCTTATCTCCTTCAGACCAATGCTCCCCACCATTTCCCTACCATCAAATAATGCCTACTTTTCTAAACTGCCAGTTCACATCATTTGTTTCCCACTTCGGGTTGTTATTGCTTCACAAGGTATATTTGAGTTTTTATTTACATAAATTACTTCCTCCACGTGGAGATCATGAAAACATGCCACTCAGTTCTCTTTATGAGGAACATACCTAACTGACAACTCCGACTGCTGTCCTCCTAGATTTATCATCACATTCATACCAGGAGATGCTTCCCGCAGTCTGCTCCCAAATATTGACTGAGTGTGGCATGAGTAATAATAGAGGTCCATTCTTGCAAGAGGAAGAATAATTCTTCCAACTTTAGCTTGGGAATGACACCTTGCCCTCACCAAAACTGTCTCGGAACTGTTCTTCAGACTGAGATTCTTCCTACCAATCCTCTTCTATCTCCCCTTTCTCACAGCTGTCAGCACCACACTGTGGTGTGAAAGCTTTTCCCTCCTTCGGCCCTTTATTCATCATGGGCCTTTCTCCCAATACATTTCTTGCATGTGTAATCCTATCTTGTCATCTGTTTTTCAGAGGGCACAAAGTAAAACAAGGGGAGCCAGGGATAGCGCAAGAAAATGGGCCATAAGAATGGTTTTGGAGACTAGCTTTCTTAGCTAGGAATATGTTTGCATGTTGTAACAGAACCAGAAAAATATTCCAGAAGTGGATTCTGAAGTTGTTTGGCGACATGGATCAGAAGAAGCCAGAATCCATTGACTTTTGTGCATTTCTCAAGGTACAGAATTTAAACATGCTGGCAAACATACACATAAAAACCAAAAAAAAAAAGAAAGCCAAAACCAAACAAACAAACCCCAAACCAAACAACAACTTAAAAACAAAGACATTATGGAGCAAAATTATTCCTTTTTTTTTTAAAATGGGTTTTGGAGAAAGACAGGTGTAGATTTTACTTCTGACTATAAATTGACTGCATGATCTTGGGCCAGTCACTCTTCTTTTAGAGACTAGGTTTTCACAACTGCAGACAGGATTTGGATATCGATATTCCTAACTAACCAGGTTATACTAAGATCTAAAGACTATTGCTCCTGAAAGTGACTCTTAATTGCCTGAAGAACTAGAAATAGCAAGTGAAGTAATGTCTAAATTGCCCTGGCAGACACTGGAAGAAGAAATAAAGACATTGGTGTTGTCATGCTGGAATGTGTATGCTATATAACAGAAGACCCACCAATGTAGGATGTAATATAGAAGGGCCCAGAGAACACACTGTTCACTAAGGCCACTGGGAATGCTCTGCTGAGGGGGATCAGTATCACAAATATTCAGAGATGACCCTCCAGTGTCCTTCAGTGCTAAAGCAGGAGAGGTGACTCATTAATATGTAATAGGATTGTGAGACCCCATGTGATAGAGGTCAAATGAGAGTGCTTAACAGTCAGAAGTCAAAACACCTGAATTATCAGAAATGTTAGAGAGGAAGCAAAGGGGGCTTGATTTGCAGGGAATTGTGGAAATGATTAATAGACCATATTCTTCCTACAGACAAAATGTATAAGCAACCAACAAGGGTCTTACTTTACATCTATGTGATAGCTTATTTTGTACATGAATTTGCTGAGCTCAGGGCTACCCAGATAACTAGTAGTGTTTTTACATGTGTCTCTGAGAGTGTTTCCTGAATAGATAAGCATGTGAATTGGTGATCAGAGTAAAGCTGATGACCCTCTTGGATGTGGGAGGGTATCATGCATTCTGTTGAGGGTAGAATAGAACAAAAAGGTAGAAGAAGAGTGAATTTGCTCTCCCTTTATCTCTCTCTCTCTCTCTCTCTCTGCTTGGGCTGAGACTTCCGTTTTCTCCTGCACTCAGATATTGGTGCTCAAAATTCCTAGAGTTTTGGACTCAGATCAGAATTAACATGATCAGTCCTCTGATTCACAGGCCTTTGGACTGGAACTGAATTATGCTACCTGCATCCCTGGTTCTCTAGATGGTAGATGGTAAATTATGGAACTTTTCATCTTCTATAACCACATGAGGCAATTAGTATAACAAATTCCCTCTTAGCCACATCTATCTATCATCTATCTATCTATCTACCTATCTATCTATCTATCTATCTATCTATCTATCATCTATCAATCATCCATCTCCTTTCTATATATCCATCTTATTGTTCTATTTCTCTACATAACTCTAATACAATCTGCAACCAGAAAAAGGGAAAAAAAGATAAATCAGGAGGCTTTGAGGCTGTTAACCCCATACAAAGTTATGGTCTTCTGACAGTTTTTAATCTCAGATACATTGACTGGAGAGGATATGTACTAGATGTCACTCAAGACTAACTGTAGTGATGGAAACTACATGTGTCCCATTACACTTTGCCCTCTCTTTTCTAAGTTTTCTACTCAGAAAAAGATGCTAGTAGAAACTACTAGGAGCTGCTGCTTCTACTACTACTACTACTACTACTACTACTACTACTACTACTATTCCTGGCTCTAATCTAGGAGCTACTTGCTGGACTGCATGGAGAGAATGATCTGTTTGGTGGTTATGACAATATTTGGTTCAGGTCTACTGTGAGATGCCCTGTTGGCTGGTAGCTCTTGCAGATTTCCGTGTAAATTCAGAATGGCATTGGTGTCAAGACCATTCTTGTTTCAGTGACTTAACTTGGTGGAGATACTAATTCTGGACCATCTCTACAAGATGTGGGATTCTTCTGACATGCAACTTTGACTCATGGACTCTTCCTTTGCCTGATCAAGCTTTCTTAAAACTGGGCTGAGACTCTTGCCACTCAATCTTCTGTACTCCCTTCCCTATTTTCTCCAAAAATGTCAGACCTATATACTGGTCTGAGAGCTCCCCTGCCTTTCCATGCATTTTCCTTTTTATCCCTCAAAATGTTTTCCCCAATAAATCTCTTACATTCATATTTCTGTTTTGATTTCTCTTTACCAGAGAACCTGAACTATTTAGTATAACTTAATAGATGATAAGGCCATCTTGGAGCAGAAACTGTCTTAACTTTCTTTAAATTGAACTTCATACCATATACAAAGTAAACGTTTAATAATTTCATATAAATTTTTGGAAAAAGCATGGACACAAAGTATTTAAAAATCTATAATTTTGTGTAATTATTTCTGTTCTTTACTATTATATGTAGTTGTGATGTGGCACAACAGAGCAGCAAATGCAATGGTAAAAAATGAAGCAATGAATTAAACATCTATAGTTCTGTAATTCAAACTCTTTCAGGAAGCTAAGAAAACATTCAGAAATGGTTGCTTTAAGTGTGATGAATGGATTAGCAGGTAATCGGTACTATTTAAGCAGAATATAAAAGTCAATAAATGTTTTTCTTATACTGAGAAAAAAATTACTAGTTTATTTAGAGACATATGACATTGTACACAGTTATTAAGATGGAACCCAGTAGGATGTCTCTATCACAACTGAACATCTGAAAAGATCTCTACCTGCTGTGCTGAGAATTGATTAGTTAGTGTTTCTTCTACCTGAAGGGTTTTGAAAATTAAGGGAAGAAAATCAATTATTAGTGAAATGGCATGCTCAGCAGCTCCTTGTAGTAAGCTTTTCTTTTGCAAAAATTGTCCTGGCACAGATACAGGTTACTGTCAGGCAGAATGTGAAAAATTGCCTTTGGCAGTTGACAAGTATTTATTAACTTTTGGTGACCGTAGTATGCATAATTATAATGACATAGGTAACAATTAACAGTGCAGCAAATTTAATTGTGTTATTTTGGCGCAACTGCTGTATATTCATATAAAACCCTTTGTTGTTGTCGTCATAATCAGGCTATTATTTAGGCAGGTGTTAGAGAGACTTTTGTTTGTTTTCCTTTTTTTTTTTTTTTTAAAGAAGATAACAGTAATTACACCTGGGTATTAATCTTTTTACTATCAACAAGAGGTTTAATTCTTTTTTTTTAAACTGACATTTAAGAGATTGATTGGTTTTTGTGGTATGAACATTTAACATGAGTTCTTCCCTCTTATAAAAATTTAAGTGCACAATACAGTATTGGTAACTGCAGGCACAATGGTGTACAACAGATCACTAAAACTTACTTATTTTGCATAACTAAATTTTCATGCTCATTAAACAACTCCCCATTTCTTTCTCTACTTTATGCTTTCTGCTTCTATAAGTTTTACAACTTTAAATATCTCATATAAGTAGAATCACACAGTATTGTTCTTTTGGTGCCTGGTTTCTTTCACTTAGTGTAATGTTTTCTAGGTTCATCCTTGTTGTCACAATTGGCAAGAGTTTCTTCTTTTTTTAAAAACTGAATTATGTTCCATTGTATGTATGTGCCACATTTTCTTTATCCATTCATCCATTGATGGACATTTAGGTAGTTTCCATATCTTAGCTATTGTTAGTAATACTGCAAAGAACATGAGAGTGATAATCCAGATCCTAGATTTATTTTATTTATTTATATATTTTTAAAATTTATTTTTAAATTTTTAAAATATTTTTAAAATGTTTACTTTTGAGAGAGAGAGAGAGAGAGAGAGAGAGAGAGAGAGAGAGAGAGAGAGAGAGAGATCATGAGCTGGGGAGAGGCAGAGAGTGTGGGAGATGTAGAATCCTAAGCAGGCTCCAGGCTCTGAGCTATTAGCACAGAGCTTGAAGGGGGGCTCCAACCGATGAACCGTGAAATTGTGGCCTGAGCTGAAGTCAGACAGTTAACCAACTGAGCCACCCAGACACCCCAGCATTTTAAAAGAGGTACTTCCAAAATACCTTTGCTATTGGAAGAGTAATTGTGTGGGTTGAAAACAAAAGTAGCATTGACTGATAATTGAGCAAGTTTTCTTTTTTTAATAACCTGATGTTAATATGAATTATGTATAATAAATTACATCCATTTAAATTCTATAATATGATAACTTTTGACAGTTGGATGGAACTATGAAACTATCACCACAACCAAGAACAATTGCACAACCCAAAGGATATTCCTTATTTCACTTTGCAGTACAACTCTTCTTCTATCTTCTGTTCCAGGCAACCACTGATCCTTGTTTTGTCACCATATTTTGCTTTTCATTTTTAAAGATTTCATGTAAGTGGAATCACCCAATATGTATTCTTTTGGGTTTCTGGCACCTTTAACACTGCATCTTGCCTTTGCAGTTCATCTCTGTGTTGTTATTTGTATCAGTACTCTGTCCTTTCTATTGCTGAGTTGTATTCAATTACATATACCAAGTTGAATGTATCTATTCACCTCTCGATGGACAGTTGAGTTATTTGCAGTTTGGGGCCATTGTGAGTAAAGTTGCAAAAAAACTCCACAAAAACCAAACATTAATACATGTATTTGTCTATACACATATTCTCTTTTCTCTTAGCAAATAGCTACCAGAGAAAAGGCTGGACTTAGGGTAGATGATCTTAAATATTTAAGACATGACATCCCTTCACAATTCCACCAAGAGTGTCTAATTTTGGTTCCTTCACATTTTGAAAAATAGTTGATATTTTTAGTCATGTGTTTTGGTTTTCATTTCCCTGATAACCACTACTTTGTAGGAACTTTTTATGTGCTAAGTGTTCATTAATATATCTTCATTTGCAGTGTCTATTCACATATTTTGTCATTATTAATTTGGTTGCTTATTGTTTAGTGGTAAAATTTATAGATAGATGTAGATATTCTGTATAAAACACCCTTGTCAGATTAATGGTTTATGAATATGTGCTCCTAGACTGTATTATCTTTTTTGTTTGCCCAAAGTATTTTCAAAAGGGCAATTTTTAATTAAAAAAATCCAATGTATACAATTTTTCTTTTTAGTTCATGCTCTCTGTGTCTGTATCCCATCTAAGGTATCTTTGTTTTTGCCAGTGTCACAAAGATTTTACCTTTTTTTCTTCTAGAAATTTTATACTTTTTGTTTTTATACTTATAACTATAATCAATGTCAACTATATTTTCCATATAGTGTGAGATAAGGACGGATGGTCATTTTTTCCATATAGAAAGACAATAGTTTCAAGACAAGATGTGAGAAAGACTCTTTTGTCTATTAAGTTTCCTTGGTTCCTTTGTTAGGGAACCATGTATATGCGGGCTATATTTTGGAGTCTATTCCTCCATAGATTCATAGGTCTATCACTATTCATAGGACCATATATATGTGGGCTATATTTTGGAGTCTATTCCTCTATAGATTCATAGGTCTATCCCTGTGCCATAACCATGATATCTTCATTTCTATACTTCTTTACTAAATCTTGAAATGAGGTGCAAGTTCCCAGTTTTCTTTTTCTTTTTCTTTTTGCCTCCTCCAGAACTTTTGCATTCCCATAGACATTTTAGAATCACTCTGTCAATTTCTACAAGCAAGCCCAGGGAGAGTTTAAATGGAAATAAGCTGAATCTATAGATCAACTTGTGAAGAAATGTCATGTTGATAATATTATACATTTATTTATATCTTTCCTTTCTCTCAACACAATTCTGTAGTTTTTATTGCAGAAGCCTTATACATCTTTCACTAAGTGTTTCTTAAGTAATTTATATTTTCAACACTCTAAAAAACATAATTCATTTAATTTTATCTTGAAATAATTTGTTGCCAGTATAAGATGCAATTTTTAAAAATATTAACCAGGCATTTGGCACATTTGCCACATTTTCTTATAAGACCTAATAATTATCTCTGTATATATTTATGCTCTACAAAGTAATCATAGTATCTTCAAATAGATTTAGTTTTACATGTATTTTTCTTTTTTTACTTTGTCTTTTTGCACTGACTAGAACCTCCGGCCCATGATTAAATAGAAAACATGATTTTAGGCATCATTTCCTTGATCCCAATATTAGGAGAAAATCATTCAACATTTTATTATTATGTTGTAATTTGTAGAGGGAAGTGTTTTACAGGGAAAGGGTTCAGAGACAAAAGAGAGTGTAGTAGGCTGATGAATCTTTAAGCTGTTTCATAAAGTAGGGCAAGAGACTGTCAGGCAGAACTGGTGAGAAGCAAGGTGAGAAGTGGGTCCAGATACCAGGGGGTTACTTTAGCATCACTTCCCCATACATCTCTATACCCATTTACTTGGACCATCTCTATTTTTAGCTCTTATATTAATTGATGAATATATCTTGTTTCAGTTGCTGAACTAACTTAGGTTTCAACAGTTCCTGCAAATTCTCTCTATATTGTTAAACCTTTTCTTCACCTATGATCCCTGGCTTTTATATATCTCAGAGCTACAGGGTAAGTGTGGCTGAACAACACAAGTGTTTCTGACTTTAAGTCTACATCTTTCATCTTGTAATTTGTTCCCAAACTGCAGTTGGAGCCTATGGTTAAAAAAAAAAAAAAAAAGAAAAGACAGAAGTTATGTTTTTTTTTTCAAACAAATTTCATGTTCTGCACTTCATATATGAGTTTTCTAGGTCTTTTACTGGGATCTTGTTAGGCAAAATCTTCAGTTGAGGCCCACATTATAATGAGATTCCATAATGTATGTAGGATCAGAGAAATTAAGCAACCCCAAATAGTCCGTGATACATGCTAGAGGGAAAACCATTCTCTGCCACAACTGGGTAGACCCATGACTACTGCCAAAGATAATTGAAGAAACTGAACTTAAAAGCACAGACTTTGAAATAATTTGTACTTGGGTTTAAATCCTATCTCTTCGGGGAACCAGGGTGGCTCAGTTGGTTGTGCAGGACTCTCTTTTTTTTTTTAATATGAAATTTATTGTTAAATTGGTTTCCATACAACACCCAGTGCTCATTGCAACAGGTGCCCTCCTCAATGCCCATCACCCACCCTCCCCTGCCTCCCATCCCCCCATCAACCCTCAGTTTATTCTCAGTTTTTAAAAGTCTCTTATGGTTTGGCTCCCTCCCTCTCTTTTTTTTTCATTCCCCTCCCCCATCGTCTTCTGTTAAGTTTCTCAGGATCCATATAAATGTGGAAACATATGGTATCTGTCTTTCTCTGTATGGCTTATTTCACTTAGCATCACACTCTCCAGTTCCATCCACGTTGTTACAAAAGGCCATATTTCATTCTTTCTCATTGGTTGTGCCAGACTCTTGATCTTGGCTCAAGTCATGATCTCACGGTTCTTGAGTTCATGCCCCATGTCAGGCTCTGTGCCATATGCATCCTGAGATTTTTGTCCCTTCCTCTCTCTGCCCCTCCCCAATCGTGTGTGCTCATGTGCACACACGTACTCTCTTTCTCCCAAAAGAACTAAACTTAAAAAAAAAATCCTAACTCTTCCACTTATTGCCTTGTGACTTTGAAAACTTTGCCAAGCTGTTTAGAACTCTTTTTTTTTAACTGCATAAGGCAAACGTAAATGATACTGAATACTTTGTAGAGTTTCTATGAGGATAAAAGAGCTAATTATTGTACACTTCTCATAAATAATTGTCACTGACCCACACATCATGTTGGCCCCCATAGTTCCCAGGTCACCCAACTTTTATCTGGGACTTCCACTGTATCTCTTTGCTGAAGGGCTTTATCTGGCCACTTGAATCTGATTTGCTCATAGATGTGCCAGATTATAAGAATTATTCCTTGAGAGCAGCTGTTAATCAATTATTGACAGAAGGAGGTAGATGAACATTTCAGCTTCTTCTCTGCTAGAGTGGAATAACTCTAAGGCTTGTGTTCTGTATTGGTTCCTGGAGTCTCCAGTGGGATTGAGCTCTCGTCAAATACAGTAGCAACTTGTTTGATAACTCCCTCTTGACTGGTTTTCTACTCTTCCCTGTTTTATGAATTAGGGTTTGATTAAGAAGGTAGGACCATCATGAGTGATATGAAATATGAGATTTATTTTACAGATTAGATTTTATAAAATTGTGAGAGGTAGTTAGAAAGTCTGTGGAGGTTGAAAGCCTCTGCACTGTGTGGGGGACTAGGTCAGCAGATTGAAAGTCAGGAAAAAAAGCTTGATGTGAAATGAGGGAAAGAGAGACAGATTGGAGTCCATGAAGACAGACAGGAACCCATCTTTGTTTCGCACTGTCTCTGGCCCCAATGGCACAGATGATCTGTGGAAAAGGCTGCAGTTAATGCAACTGAACTGTACATGTGCTGTCCCAGACTTTCTAAGCCTGGAGAGGTGATATTGCAGGATTGGAAGGAGCTGCAGAACTGGCTGCTGCCACACAGTAACAGGATGACCCAGTAGATCAATGAAAGGCTCTGGAGCAACAGAAATCCCTGGCACTCTCTCCTGATCTCCTAAGTGTGATAGCTGCTCCTTTATGTCTGCCTTCCCAGTCTTGTGCACATTTACCTTGTGGCCAATTTTATGCTGAAGCCATATTGGGAAGACAACTGTGGGAAACATAGTTACAAAATCACCACACTTTGTTTCCCCCAACTGATGCTTCCTTCATTGTTGAAATAAACTATTTGTACTTGAATTCTTGTCTTGAGTCTAGTGTTTGCTTCTGGATGGAACCCAATTTAAGATATTGTTTAACACAGCATATAGTAAAAATTTAAAAGTTCTTGTTATTTATACCGTCAAAGCAATCTTTCCTGACTACTGTTAAAATAAATATGTGGTCTCTCCATCTTCCAAATCCTACTCACTTTGAAACTATAATTATCATTGCATTTTAGTATATATACACTAAATGTCTGTCTATCTATCTATCTATCTATCTATCTATCTATCTATCTATCTATCATCTATGTATATATGTATCTATCATCTATCATCTGCTGTATTTAGACTTTTAGGACCCCACACATTGAGAACATGATTCAGGAAGTGCTGTGAGGTGTAGACACATCTATATGCTGAATGAACGCCCTAGATATTTCTGATGAAGAAGGTGGCCCATGGACTACCTTTTGAGAACATCTGATCTAGTATATAAATGATATGTTCTGTATTGGTCTTAATTTTCATTATATGCAATGCTATAAATGATTTAAGTTTCCAGTTTTGGATGAGATACAATATTATTTATTTCTCACTGATTCAAATCATGAGAAAGATGCAGAATTAATGACAACAGGAAAGAAACTGTTTCACATTGTTCCCTCCAAGAAACACTAGATTAAATTATCTCATAGGACAGGCAAACACCTGAACATTTACTATTTTTAAGTATTTCATAGTATTTTTAAAAACACATGAGATTATGTTTACAAAGAGGCTCAGTGTTTAACAGGAGAATATTTGAAAATCTTTAGCCAAATATTTCAAAATATACACAAAAAATAAATCTAGCAACTATATTTTAACTTTCTACTGTCGAGGATTTTTTAAATCATCTTAACAATTAAAAAATTTAATTTGAAGAGCACCTGGGTAGCTCAGTCGGTTAAGCCTACAACTTCGGCTCAGGTCATGATCTCACGGTTTGTGAGTTCGAGCCCTTTGTTGGGCTCTGTGCTGACAGCTCAGAGCCTGGAACCTGCTTTGGATTCTGTCTGTCTGTCTGTCTGTCTGTCTGTCTGTCTCTTTCTGCCCCTCCCCCACCTAGTGCTCTGTCTCTCAAAAATAAATAAATGTAAAAAAATTTTTTTTTAATTTAATTTGATTATAGTTAACATACAGCGTTACATTAGTTTCAGGTGTATGATTTAGTGATTCGAGATATCTATACATCTTTCTAGGCTCACCACAAGTGTAGCTACCATCTGTCACCATTCAGTGCTATTACAGTATCATTGAATACACTCCCTATGCTGTATATTTTATTCTCGTGACTTATTCATTCCATAACTGGAAGCCTGTATCTCCCACTTCCACTCACCCATTTTGTCCATTCCCCCAACCCCCTTCTCTCTGGCAACCATCAGTTTGTGCTCTGTATTCATAGGTCTGATATGTTGAGAAATACTTTAATTGCCTGGCACTGACACTGCTGTTGGCAGATTTAAAAAAGGAACCAATAGAGTTCTGCAAATTTTGGCAGGATTTCCCTTTCTCCCTACCAATATTATGCAAATGGCCATCACAATCTGTCTAAGAGACCAGTTCCAAGAAGGAGGCTATAATTAGAATGGATCATTGACCTCTTCCAAGAGAGTTTCGGGGTGAATTCATTCTTTCTTATATTTGTGCTAACTTCAGTAACCCCAGAAAATTCAATACTCATGGTTTACACTTCATTTATCTCTTTAAATTCTTTTTCTGATCTCATCTCCTGATGCCCCAAACCTTTCCTCTATGACCCCTGAAACACAATATGACTTCAGCAAAGTCACCTCTATTC
Source organism: Felis catus (assembly GCF_018350175.1). Lineage (NCBI taxonomy): Eukaryota > Metazoa > Chordata > Mammalia > Carnivora > Felidae > Felis > Felis catus. The sequence continues at coordinate 79,301,582 of NC_058377.1, read as the reverse complement.
CAATGTCTTACTTGAATGTCCCCTTAACTTTCTCACTGTGACAGAAATATGGCTGTCCTCTGGGAACATTGCATTACATAATAGTACAACTTTATAGTCTCTCATTCCAAGGAAAGTGCCATCTAGATCCTTACATAACATCTGCCTATTACTATTACTCTCTCCTCCCTAAGACACTATCACCTGATACCCCCACCCACCCTGTTCCTGGATGCCTTGGGTGGCATTCTCCATCAATTCCTAATAATTCTCTCTCTCTCTCTATCTGTCTCTCTGTCTCTCTGTCTCTCTCTCTCTCTCTCTCTCTCTCTCTCTCTCTCACACACACACACACACACACACACACACACACACATTCTCTCATACTTTTAGGCTTTCCATCTCTTGTGACTCTCAGTCCTCTCTCCCAACACTACTATGGCCTTATTTTTCTCTTTCCAGTATTTTCATACCTTCCAAAATCTTAAAGCATCTCATATTCCAAGGACTGTTTACTGTCTTACCATATTATTTACTCTAATAGCTCAAGTTAAAACATGCACTTAAATTGCCCAACTGACACGTCCTATCTATTGACCTTTCCACTGCCTATCACGTACTTCATATTCTTATTTTATTCCTTTTCCTGATTTAGATTCCATGACTTATTTGCTTATTGTCTTAAGTCCATTGCCTCTATCTCTGAGAACTCACCTAAATGCACCCCCAAGCTGAGTTCAATACTCATCTCTCTACTCTTTTCCCATTGGGCATAGAGACATATACAAGTGTACTAACTGGTCTCAATTTAAATTTATGACCATATAAGCCCTCAGTGGACCTCATCAATTCTACTATGTTTAACACATTCTACTATGGTAAGTAATTCTACTATGGTGAATTCACTCTCTCCATCTCTAGGAATTTATTTCACACATCTTTCCTCTTCAAACTCCTAACACATCCCCTTCCCAATTATCATTCTCTCAAAGAGAAAAAAAGAAATCAGCAAAGAACTTCCACACACATCCAACACCAAGTCTACTAATATCCTTTAACTGGTGCCCTTATATTCTGCTTTTTTCTTGAATTTCAATGGATACACTTTCCATGAGTATAAGAACGTCCTTTCACTGTGTGTATTTGTTCCTATTCTTCTTGCCTATTTGAGGACTTTGTGTTAAGAGTTATTCTCCTCTTTATCATTAATTTTTACCTCTGTATTTATTCATTACCATCACTATACACAAACAATATAAATTTACAAAATCCTTCCCTGAATCTTTGTTGCTGCCTGGCTACCCCCTTCTGTGTCTGGTCCTCTTTCTAACAAAACTCTTTGAACAGTTGTCCATGTTCATGATGTCAACTTGCTGTGCTCCTATTCATTCCTGAACCCACTCCACTCCATTAAAACTGGTAGATCATTTATAAGAGTTCTTATCAAATAATAATAATAACAATAATAGAAGATAGAAAGAAACTTGGTGCTGATGCATATGTTTATTGCATAGACTGTGGTGATGGTTTCATGGATGTATACTTCAAACTCATGAAGTTATATACATTAATATGTACAGCATATGAATGTTAATCATATCTCAGTGAAGTGGGTTAAAAATCAATCAATTGATATAAATGCTATTATCAAGACTAGCAGTGTTTACCCCCAAAACATAGGAGGTTATTTATTTCTTTTTTTGCCTGCATTTTCCACATTTTATTCATCAACAAATGATGTTGGAAAATCTCACTGCCTTTTCTTCCTTCCTTCCTTCCTTCCTTCCTTCCTTCCTTCCTTCCTTCCTTCCTCCTTCCTTCCTTTCTTGCTTCCTTCCTTTCTCTCTCTCTCTCTCTCTCTCTCTCTCTCTCTCTCATTCATTCATTTAAATAGGTTTTATGCCCAGCATGGAGCCCAATGCAGGGCTTGAACTCATGACCCTAAGATCAAGAACTGAGCTGAGATCAAGAATCAGATGTCCAACCAACTTAGCCATGCACCACCCCTCTCACTGCTTTCTCTAGACCCATCCTCATCCTGACTACATCTTGTTACCTGGATTACTGTTGTACCTTCCTAACGGTCTCTGCACTTTCAATTGTCCCACCCTTCTAAGACACAACAAACATTGAGATTGTTTTCAGATGATGTTAACTTGTGTTACTCCTCCTCTCAAAGTCCTCTAATAGTTTCGTGTCTCACTCAGAATAAAGCTTAACTCCCGTCAAATTACAGTGGCCTATAGCCATACATTACTTGGTCCACCTGCTAGTTTTCTTCCTATCATTTACCACTTTCCACTTGATTCCTCCATGTCCACTACCCTAGCTTCCAAGATCCTCCTTGACCAAAGTAAGGAAACTCTAGTCACAGTATCTTTGCACTTGGCATTTACTTTACCCTGGAGGTCTCTTTCTGAAGTATTAACAGGACTCTCTTTAGGTAGAAGTTTGAAAGGTAGAAACTGAGTTGTTTGTATTCTCACAGAAAAAGTGGAAATTTACTGACAAAGTGAACATTGCTAGGTGAGGACAAAGAAGTAGGAGAATGATGGGCAACTTTGAAGAGAAACAGCTGAATAAGAAAGGGTTCACTTCTCTGAAGGTGTGATAATTTCATCTTCTCTGAACTGTTTGCTTTTTCTTTAAGGCCTTCCAAACTTAGATCTATGGATAGGACAAAGATTTATGTCTGCAGTATGTACACTATGTCCATGAACATAGTTGAGAAGTAGAAATCTGTCATAGCAAAGATTCAACAAATGCTAAACAGACATAGACAGTGTTTTGTTGAATTCAAATTTCTTCACCCAAATTCAGAGTAGGTTATTTTGGGCCATATAATAAGAAATTAAAAAAAAAGATCTTTAAGATGTCTGTTTTTAAATAATGAATTAAAAACACCTCTCTATTAAAATATTTATCATTTACTCTTTTATACTTCTTTTATTCATCCTTTTATTCACGCTCAAAACCTTGAAAATCATAGGTCTGTCTCGTGCTCAGTAATAAATGGATCTTTCTCTTTTACCTAAATGAATTTCTTATATTTGAAATTCTTTTTTTAATGTTTATTTTTTTATTTTCGAGAGAGAGCACAAGCGGGGCAGGGTTAGAGAGACAGGGAGACACAGAATCTGAAGCAGGCTCCAGGCTTTGAGCTGTAAGTACCGAGCCCAGCTCAGGGCTCCAAATCATGAATCGGGAGGTCATGACCTGAGCTGTAGTCAGAAGCTTAACTGACTGAGCCACCCAGGCACCCTTGAAATTCTTTGATAAACATATTGGTAAATCAGTTCAGGGCATTAAGTATTTACTAAGTATTTCTTTGTAAGGCATTGGGCAAAGGGGCATTTTAAAAGAAGTACAGTAAGTCCAAGGAACTCTACCTAAAAGCCTAAAATAAACAACAAAGAAACACACATATTCAAAAAAGCAAATAAACAACTTTCTCCTGTCCTTAGCTGCTCTGTTGTTTTCCACAGTAGGCCAGCCCCAAGTGGTCTTTTGGATCATCTGGCTTTCCCCGCGGCTGTAGTTCATTCTGCATGTATTCTAGACCAGTGTGCATTATCAGTCAACACTTCATTAATTTTTCAGTTTCAGGGTTTTATTGAATCATCACTCTATCTATAGCCTCATTCCTGTTTTTTTCATTATTAATATTATTAATATTTTATACTTTAAGAGTATCTTAGAAGAGAGAAGCATATCCTCATTTCCAATCCATCATCTTGGATGAGAACTCTAGGTCTTCTTCTGGTTAATTATATCTGTGTTTTTCATAACACTCCAATCCCTTCTTGTAACTTGCACTGACATCTATGTGCTGATCAGTTTCACATTATTTTCTGGAAATTTTCTAACACTGTGTTAGGAAAATTGGAGCAATTATGGAGTTTGTTTCACAGGCAGCAACTGTCTGTCAATTTGAAGAAATAGATCCAACAGTTAACCACATATCCACACTTGATTCACCCCCAAATCCTTGATCTTTTCCCACAACTAGCTAATTGATAAGTAATTTAATACGGAACAGGTGGTAGAAATAGAAAGGATGGGATTGATTCACAAGACGTACTAAGAAGTATTCACAGAATTTTGTGACTGTTCATATATGAATGTTGATGTAGAGTTCAAAGGTAATCTTAAGGTTTGTTTTTGTTTTTTTGTTTCCTCCTTGATTTATGACATAGTAGATACTGACATCATTATCTGAGTTTGGAGATCATGAGACTGGAGTTGGAAAAGGTGAGCAAGTCAGTTTTTGGACATTCTAATTTTTAAGTACCTGTGGAAATCTCCAGATAAAGATGCTAGACTTAATTTACCATGATAAAAGCTTTATGTAGAAGATGATCAACTGTTCTGATATGCCTGGGACTGTCCTGTTTTAAGCACTGAAAGTCTGCCATCACAGACTCAGTCCTGAGCAGACTGGAGGAGATGGTTACCCTAGTCTTTTAATAAATATCAATCTCTAGGAGAGGTCATATTGCTTGAGCGTTTTCCCAGAAATGTTATGTTGGGGCACCTGTGTCTAACTTCGACTCATGTCATGGTCTCACAGTTGATTAGTTTCAGCTCCACATCAGGTTCATACTGACAGGGTGAAGCCTGCTTGGGATTCTCCCTCCCCCTCTCTCATTCTCTCTGCTCCTCCTGAACTTGTGCCCTCTCTCTCAAAATAAACTTTAAAAAGAAAGAGTGTTCTGTTGAGCAAGAACTTCTAGAACAGTGCTGTCCAAGTGATTCATACAATAAGTCACAAATTTAAGCTACACATGCAAACTTCAATGATCTGATAACCTCATTCAAAAAGTTAAAGAATGAGGTGAGATTAATTTTGATAATATATTTAATGTAGCCCAGCACATTCGAATCATAATCATTTCAACATATAATTCATTATTAATGAAACATTTTACATTATATATATTATTACAAAGATTTTGTCATGTTAACTCTTTAATGGTGGCCAACATTAAATCCATAATTTTATGGGGATAGCACAATAGTAGGGCCTTTATTTCTAAGCCTATTTATTATGATTATGTGAATTAATTAGGCACTAATGAAAAAATTAAACATAGTGTACTCTGATAGTAGAAATTAAGTAAGAAAACTTGGATTATAATAGAATCCATTTTGAACTGTTTTTAAAATCTCTCCCTTTCTCTGTCCTTCCTTTCTCTTGCTCATGATCCCTCTATCAAGAAAATGGAGCTTGAAATTTCTTAGTACTTTCAAGTACTCATTTCCCAGCTTATGTAGCTGTGTAGCAGCAGCCACCATTATCACACATGCTAATTAACCTTTTGTTTGTATTATTTTAAAATTTAGACTATAAAGCAATTAAATAATTTTAGTGAATGTATATTTATATATACTATAAATGTTTATGCTAAATGCATAATATAAATTATATATTTTATATGTATACTACAAATAAATAACATCAATCCTGTATCTATAGAATTTCAAAGACCTATAAGTGAATTATTTATGTTCTTTATTCACTTTTACTTTACTGCATTTTTGAGGTTATAACCTATGCTGGAGAGCTGTTTGCAATGTGGAATTCAAAAACATCTTGCAGTATCTTGCTCTTGAATGCAGTTTAAAGTACATGTATATAATCAAATTTAGAGCACTTTGTAGAGTGCATTCTTATTGAATTGAAATAAATGTAGTTCAAAAAAATCTTTTAAATGCTTCTTACTTTTCATATATTTTGTTGTATTATGGAGATACAAAGACAAATTGGACATTGGTCTTGATAAAGGATGTCAGAGACAAGTATAGAAGAGAGGCACCCATAACACACACACACACACACACACACACACACACACACACACACCAAACCCTAAAATCTTTAGTAGTATATGCTTATTTTAAAAAGTGATATGAGGCACTGTGGACAGCGATTAACTTTTGCAGGAATATCTGAGAAATCTACAGAGGGGATGATATTTGAGCTGTAACTAGATTGTCAGCATTATGCATGGTACACACAAAAAGCATGGAGGTGAGAGGAGACTTTCATGACCAAGGAGTAGTCTAAACGGAGCACTGAGGCTAGAGTCTGCATAATTTATTCCTGAGCAGTGAGTTGTCTTGTGTACTTAAATACAGAAATTGCATCTCTTTTGACAACTGGAACTGAAGCTGGAATTTTAAGCTTGGTTAATTTAGTAGAGTATTTGAATCTAGAGTCTTCCCTATCATTTCACTCTCAGAGATATATGTTGTTATTTCTCAACCAGTTCATACCCCTTTTGATTCTCTTTTGATAGAGTACCAAACTCATGATTTGTTTCATTATAATTTTTACTGAAGTAATACTAGTTATAATGGCATATATATTATAGAGCATGTAATTTACATATTAAAACATTATGTGCTACAGACCTATATAAATTAAACATCCAACTACATAGACCTATGTAAGTAATGTTTTCCATCTACACAGTCCCAAGTCTTCAGAAGTACTCACTCTTAACAGTTTTCTCCATATTCCCGTGCATTTCCCTTGTATGTATATATCCATATAAATGCAAATAGATCTACTTCAGTGATTTTAACAGATGCATAACACTCCCAAATGTAAATGTTGAATGGTTTACTTACAAATTTCTTTATTAATAATCACTTGTTATATCTAGTTTTACTTTACTGCACACAATGTAGGGAAAAAGCTAGCTAACGTGTGCATGCATGCCTGTACATGCACCCTGACACACCTACCCTCCATAATATATTCAAAATATTTACCAGCAGTAGGGTATGGACACTGACTATAAGAATGTACACCCTATTAATAGAAGAAATGCCAAACCAAAAAAATTGGCATCACCTATAAACAACCAATACAATCATGCTTATGTATAAGAAATTAATGTCAGCCCTACTTCTGTTGAATAAGTTTTGTTCAAAAGTGGAATTGCTTTCTCAAGGGTTTTGCTTATTAAAATTTTTGCATGTAAGTCTCTATTACTTTCAAATGTAACTTTTTACAGTCCAGCAATAATGTGGTAAGCATAAGGGTATCAAACCTGCTGATCTATCTTCTTTCTTATGGAAATCTCCACCCATTCAATATCTTTTGTAATTTACATATGTGTAATTCTGAATGGAATTTTAGATATGTAATCTTTGTGGAATTAGCATTTGTGTATGGTATAGAGTAGAAAGTCACAATTTTTTTCCTTCTAAATTTTAGCTTTACCAGCAAGACACATAAAATACTTGATCATTTCCCTACTGATTTGATGTGATAGCTAGATCATCTCCAAGTTTTTGTATTTACAAATGATTCTATAATTTCTAGTTCTGATGGCCACTTATCCATTATTATTGAATGGGTCACATTTCACTAGACATTTGGTCTAAACACTATTTTAAGTCACACTAAAGTGGATTTTCTGAGGGTGGGTATTTTGCCCATTTACCTTAACAACATGAATTCCTTCAGCTCATCACTGAAGGTACACCAGGTGGGGAGCTTTATATTTCATTCCACGAACTTTTGAGATCAAAGAGGTGATGGTGCTGCCCTTGGCATTCCCAGTGGAGTTTCCTAGAGAGATGAGGATTTTAAAAGAGCTTATCGGAGTATAGTCTGAATTGAAACCTAAAGCAAAGTCCTGGATTTCCAATCATTCATTTCATTCTTTATTCACAAGTTATTGTCATTCATACCAAGGTTTCATGGGGTCATGGGGTCATGTCTCAAAAGACATCTCAGCTTAAGTCAAGAGTAAGGGCCTATTCTCTTAATCAGGTAGTATGCTACCAGCCATCATACTTTTGAAGAATTCTTAAGAAAATTTGTGTTCTTTGCTTTCAAGCTTGGCATGTAGGTATAAATATAAACACACACACATACATATGATATGTGTGTGTTTTGTATGTGTGTGTGTGTATATGCATACACTGCATACATAGGTGAATGTATATATATTCTCATGTTTCCAACTATTTTTTCTCACACACATTTTAATATGGATAACTTCCCTTACAAAATTTCTCCCATCTTGTGATTCCTGCTTTGAGGGTATGATCAACCCTCAACACTCAGAATTTGTTCTTGTGTGAAGACTGATGATGCCACAATATATTAACAAGGTATGGAGAGGTCTTTTAGTCACATAACTGGGCTTTCTCAGGGGAGCAGACAAGCATCTAAGCCGGTCCCAGATGGCTTTAGTTAAAGCGAGTAAGTGACATCTTTGTTTTATATTATGGTTAGGTGGTGGAGTTGGGGTGAGGATTCCCAGGTGAGAGTATCAGGGTTTGTGTGGTTTGATTTTTCCACTTGTGCCAAGAAAGGGAGTATTTGATCATTTGCTCTATTGTCTTGTCCATGGATGGGGCAGTGGGGAACAAAGAGGAGTGTGGCTTGAAACTGTCTGCTATCAAATATCAAAAATATCATTGAACTTTATCACAGATTAACCTCAGAATGGTCTTGCACAAAATTCATATTAATTACCTGTAACAGAGTTTCATAATAAATATAATGTTATATATTCTAGACTATAATTTCAGTTACATGTATCTTCATCATGTTGACATTAGAACAAATAAGTACATTGAAAAAAACTAGCTCCAGCAGAGACTCTTTCCATTTGGAAATATCCTTGTATTATTCATCCATTTTTATTTACTATATTCTGCAGATCACTCCAGAGGAAAGAAAAGAGAAATTTGAAAATGTATATTAAACACTTGTTATGTGTTACACAGTGTATCATGGAGATTTTAAAAAATTGTTTTCATGATAAAACTACAAGTTAGGTATAAATTTCATTTTTATAGGTATTGGAACCAAGACACAGAAAGATGGAGCTATTTGCTCGAGGTCAAACATCTAGCAATTTGACGACTTAGTGGCTTGGGTCCAGTTTCTCCTAACCTCAGAGTTCAAGCTCTTTACTTATGTAGTGCTGTTTCCTGCTAATACTGGATACTGTTTTAATCATTGGGCTTCACTCTGGTGACCTGAGCTGGCCATTTCTGAAAACTTTGTAGAAGAGCAATATATACTTGGTTTCTTGTCTCTTTCATTAATTACTAACTTTATTAATACTTGGCATTTCTTTCAAATTTTGCTAATCCTTTGTTTGCTTCTCTCTCTTTTATCATGATATGGTATAGTGGATCAAACCTGCAGCACTAACTTCTTTCACTATAGAGTAGGAAAAGTCAACTGGCTCACAGATTAATTAAGCCTTCTTTGACAGTAGAAGTTATTTCAGAAGTTAGCAGATATTTTTGTGGCTTGGAAGCAATTACTTGGGAAAAGTACTAACTTTCCCCTGTGATATTGTAAAGAGCATCTATACATTGTCCTGTAAGATCTCCAAACATACATACATACTTATTGTCATCTTTGACTTCTACTCTATTCCCATCCCTATACACTTTGGGCTTAAACAAAAGAAGCTCATTTTTCTGAAAAGAAACATGATATATTGGAAAGAGTACTAGACAAACCATAGAGATAGGGTTTGAAGCAAGTTCTGCTATGTATTGTCTGTGGGACTTAAAGCAAATCACTGTGTCTTACTAAGTTGGAGTGACTCCATCCATAAACGAGAAGAAGAAGTAATAACAACTTCATAGGGTTGCTCTCAGAATTGCATGAGAAAACTAACTTTGAAAGTATTTTGTAAATGGAAGAGTGCTACAGCAATACATCATAACATGGGATTTTACTTTATTTTAAAGTAATGGCAGTCCTGCAATGTTCTGTGCTGGGAGGTTTATGTACACTAACAGTCTTTCTAAAAATTGATTAATTGACCTGTATATCAGCTAGGGGGGAAAAAGCTCCACAGTGTAATTAATTCGTATTGTTAATATTTCTTCAAAAATGCTATGATAAAACATAGTTTTATCTATCTTTAAAGGGCACCTCGCATTGTACTTGCAATTCATTAAATTTGGGGTTAAAGTGTGCACATTCTACCTGCATCCATATTCCACTTACTTGTTTGGGCTCCTCTGAGCCTCGGTTTTGTCACTTATAAAATGGATTAATACCAACTTGCAGAAATAATGTGAGAATGCAATTAGGCAATAAAGTGCTTGGAAAGATAGTCATTGAGGGGCAGCGATTGCTTTTATTATTACCCTATAATTATCATAATTAATTTTAACAATTGTAGTAACTTTATCCATTTTACACTGCACCTTAAATTCACTGAGCTTTACATTCTCATCTGTAGAATAGGAAGAAAATGTATTTTACTGTTTTAATGGGTGAACTATAAATTCACTCTGAAAAATTTTTTTTCTAATAATGCAAATAAAATTTATCACCTTGTTAAAATTAGATTTGCCTTGTGATGGACCTCTTAATCCTGGAGAAAATGATAGTTGCTTCTGGAGCCTCTTTCCTAAACTTGATGGCAAAGCATATTTAATATGGTTTTAATTACTATGTTCTGAATAATTATATACATTTATATTTGATAGTTGATAACTCTAAGCATGAATTAATGACAATCTTTGTACTGCTAGCCTGTTTGTTCTCTAATTTGCAGCTCAAAAGTCAAACATCAGGAAGAACTTCTTGGTTAGCCCAGTTACAGATTCTCTACTCTCTAGTATATGCCTTATTTAATGTCTTCACTTACTTATCAACATCTGTATGCTTTAGTTTATTTAACTTGCTTATTATAAGACCCTTTCAGCAGCCAGAAGCAAGGGACTTGTCTGTCTTATTCACTATTAAATCCCCAAAGAGGGCACACAGGAGGTATTCCATTAATATTTATCAGATGAGTGAGTAAAGGAAAAATAATCAATTCTCTATAAGCTCATAGTTCTGTCTCTTTCAACATAACTGCAGAAGTAAGTCCATTTAATTCAATGAGAAAACATGGAGAAGAATGTGAAAGCATTTGTTTCTTGTTTGAAGGATGACACAAATCTTTTTTTCCCCACTTCATTTGAGTGTTGACATGTATTAATCACAGGCTAAGCAAGATCAGAGGTCACCATACTGGTCAATTCCTGATATATAGGCAACAGTTTTTATTACAAAAAAAAAGTTTTTCTGATTGTGCTAGTTTTGTGATAACTAGATTAGAAATCTAATGTGGAAGAAGGTAAGATGATGAATGTAAATGTAACCAGTGTCAGTGTCACAAGCTATACTGTTGTTTAGCAGAATTAATTCTGCTTGGAACTGTAAAATATAGTAAGCTTGAACTATTTACAAAATCCTTAGGAAGCATTACTTACTTATTTCTGTAGATCCATGCTATGTTATCCAAACCCTGGTAATCTGTGTCTCAGACTGTATTTCAAAATTCAAGCTTTTCAAATATTGCTTTTAAAAATGCATATGATTAAGGGAAATGCTAGAAATGATCTAAACTTAAATTCTAAACATCTTTTTTGTTTGCTCCCTATGCCTTTCCATATTGCAGTCCCTAATACATGTTAACAACTTTTAAACTAGTATAAATTTACACAGTAATACATACATATGAATAGAGTCAAATTGCTTCATTTAAAATTCTAGTTCTGCCACAAAGATACAAACTAATAATGCTTCAGTAAACATGGATATGAAGATATCCTTTTAGTATAATGATTCCATTTATTTTGAATATATACCCACAAATGGAATTGCTGAATCACATGGTAGTTCTGTTTCTAATTTTTGAGGAATGTCCCCAGTGTTTTCCATAGCAGCTTTAGTAGTTTACAATCCTACCAATAGTGCTCAAATATTCTCTTTTCTTCATATCCTCACTCCATTTTGTTATTTCTTGTCTTTTTGAGAGCCATTCTAATGGGCATGGGGGGATATCTCATTGTGGTTTTGATTTCCTTTCCCTAATGATCAGAGATGTTGAAAACCTTTTCGTGCACTTGTTGGCCTCATAAATATCTTCTTTAAAGAAATATCTATTCAGGTCTTTTGCCTGGGATGATGATGATGATGATGATGATGATGATGATGATGATGATGATGATTAATTATTGTTATTATTATTTGCTCTTGAGTTGTTTGATTTATTTATGTCTTTGATATTAACCCTTATAAGATATATGGTTTGCAGATATTTTTTCTCATCCTATAGGGTTGTCTTTGCACTTTGTTGATAGTTTTACTTGCTGTGCAGAAGGTTTTTAGTCTGACAGAGTCCCACTTGTTTGTTCCTTATATTGTTGATTTGTGCTTTAGGTGTCATGTCCCAAAAAAGAGACGCATATCAAGGAACCTATTTCCTGTTTTTTTTTTTTTTTCTAGAAGTTTTATTTCAGGTCTTACATTTAATTCTTTAATCCATTGGGAGTTAATTTTTGTGAGTAGTGTAAGATAAGGGTTCAGTTTCATTCTTTTACATGTGAACATCCAATTCTCACTGTGTCATTTATTGAAAAGTTTGTCTTTTCTCCATTGAGTATTCTTGGTTCCTTTGTTGAATATTGGTTGGCTGAGTATGCATTGGTTTATTTCTAGGCTCTTGATTCTGTTCCATCGGTCTATGTGCCTGTTCTTATGCTAATACCATACTGCTGTAATTATTATAGCTTTATAATATAGCTTGAAATTAGGAAGGGTGATGTCTCTCACTTTGTTCTTTCTCAGGATTGCTATTCAGGGTCTTTTGTGGTTGTACATAAATGTTAGGATCATTTTTCCTACTTCTGTAAAAAATACCATTGTAATTCTGATGGGGATTGTGTTGAATCTATAAATAGCTTTGGGTAGCATGGACATTTTAACAATATTAATTCTTCCAATCTGTGGATGCAGGATACCTTTTCATTTATTTGCATCATCTTCAATGTCTTTCATTAAAGCCTTAGAGTTTTTAGTGTAGCGATCTTTCACATCTTTTGTTAAATATATTCCTAAATATTTGATTGTTTTTGATACTATTGTAAATGGGAATGTTTATTTTTTTTGAAATAATTTTTTTTGTTAAAGTGTAGAAATACAAACATAGTAGTGTGTAGGCTTTATATGTTAACTTTGTATTGTGCAAATTTACTGAATTTTTTTTATTAAAGCTAACCATTCTTTTTGGGAGTCTTTAGGATTTTCTATATATAAAATCATATAATCTTTAATTAGAGACAATTTTACTTCATCCTTTCCAATTCTGATGGCTTTGTACTATGTTAAGTAGAAGTGATGAGATAGGAAATCCTTATCTTGTTCCTGGCCTTAGAGGAAAAGCTTTCAACCTTTCACTATTAAGTGTGATGTTAGCTTGGCACATGTAGTCTTTATTATGTTCAGGTAGACTAGATGAAATTTTGAATAACTTGAGATCTGGCACAATTCATTTGGTATTTATAGGTCATCTTGCCTGATGGTAACAAACAAAATTCTAGAGTTGGAGGGGACTTTGTTGTACTCATTTTCAGCCCATTTTTTGAACAAATTTCTTTCCTTTTCTGTGATCTACCTTTTCTCCAAATGAAACATGCTTATGTATCATTAAATTCTCTATTTGAAGGGATTTATTAATTGTGGGAGAAAAATCCAGAATTTTATATTATATATTATATGAACTTTAAGTAGTCTCCACACCCAACATGAGGCTCAAATTTGCAACCCTAAGATCAAGAGTTGCATGCTTTACTGGCTGAGCCAGCCAGGCACCCCTTTATGTAAACATGACAAACACTGTTTTACAGACCCTTACCTATGGAGAACAAACTGATGATTACCAGAGGTGATGGGAGTTTTTTTTTTAATTTTTAAGTTTATTAAAACATAATAAAGTTTTTAATTTTATTAAAGAGAAAGAGAGAGAGAGACAGAGAGGGAGAGAGAGAATCCCAAGCAGACTCCACACTGTCAGTGCGAAGCCCGATGTGGGGCTTGAACTCACAAACCACGAGATCATGACCTGAGCTGAAATCAAGAGTCAGACACTTACCTGACTGAGCCACCCAGGCACCCCTGAATAGGTGATGGAAATTAAGGAGTGCACTTATTGTGATGAGTGCTCAGTGTTATATGTAAGTGTTGAATCACTAAATTGTATGTCTGAAACTAATATTACACTGTCTGTTAACTAACTGGAATTTAAAGAAAAACTAAAACCTGCTTTTTTTAATTTACTGCAATGCTTATTTAGTACTTTATTGTTTATAGTTTAATGTAATCTTTGACTTTATTTTTAAATTTAATATTGAATTTCATGTATTAAATTATTTTCTGTCTAGATATTTAAGATCAGGCATTGGTACACAGCCCAACATTTAAATATTTCAAGTTAAGATACATTTCATGAAGAATAAAAAATTGTATAAAATCTGTAATTATGGCTATGCAGAATTGGAGATGCACATAATATAAGACTGAAATGGAATAAAGACATAAAAAGTTGATTTGCAAGAAAATAGAATATTTACTGATTTTTTCCTTTGGATTTTTGTGTTATTATGATGTTTCTTGAATATATTAAATAAAACACTATAAATGTAAATGCCCACAATATACTACACTGTTTTTCTACTCTCCAGAGCTTGTCTAACATGAGATTGTACTAGGCCTGGAGAGATGGAGAATTAAATGCTAAGATCAGCAGGGGATTCATAGGCAATCAGCAAATGATTATTGAAAAGCTGCTCACTGAGCTAGGCATAATGGAAGATACATAATAATAAAGACACTGTCTCCTTAACTTAAGTTTAATCATAGAAGAAATAATAGACTTTACTCTTTAATGTTTCTTTGCAAATGTCTAGTCTCCATCTATCTCCACCTATGCCACTAAAATTTAAGCAAGAATAACCATCTCAGCATTTTAAAGCTAGAAGACATGGCAGAAACTGTTGTCTTCAACTATATCTTAGATATAGCTCCCCAAACAGAAATAATCCAATCTTCTTGTCTTACTATACTTGTTTCAAAAATAAGTTCATAAAAGTTTTGATCTTTTAATCATCCATAATTAACAGAATAACAAGTTGTTCATTTCTGGATGTTGAACAGGACGCCTTCTACCACAGAATACTGCTTGAGGCAAAATTTAGTGTTCTTTTATAATTTGTAGCCTTGGGATTTGGCTATATAACACTTCCTACTCACTGTCACTCTGTATTTTTGTCTGGATTAATTAAAGTATAGTACATTAAAAGTCAAATAGAGCTGGGTAGCAGTAATGGTGCTGAGATTTGAGTTTGTGAGTTCCAGGAAGAGAAGGCTTTATTTTACTCCCGTCATGATCTCATAAATACTACACGATATTCCCATAACAAAGTGTCTATAGGGAAAGAAATTGTATATTGTTCATTTTAAACTTTTTAGCTTAGGTAGTAGTTAACCACATAGCTGAAAAGCTGCCTGGCTCCACAGAGATTCTCTTTCCTCATCTGAGATTATCTTTTCATAGCCAAACAGAAATCTAGCTCATTTGTTTTTAATGATTTCATAACACTCCATTGTATGGATCTACTGTAATTTATTTCATTGGTTCCTCATTGATGAATGGTTAGCTGTTTCCAGATATCTGTTATTATAAGCAACCCTGCATAACTGTCTCTATTATTGTATTGTTATTATGAGCAATACTGCATAACTTTCTATCGTTGTATCCACTTTTATGATTTTATCTATAAAATAAATTCCTACGAGTGCACTTGATGGGTCAAAGTGGAAGTACATTTTCAGTTTTGAAAGATGTTGCCAGTTGCATTTCTAAAAAGTTTTTTTTAATTTTTAATGCTTAATTTTTTATTTTTTTTCAGTTTAAGTTTTAACGTTGTAGAATTTTGCATGTTTTGACATGTTTCGGATTAACATTAGGCAATATCAAGCATTGTACGGTTTTCTGCCACTTTGGTAGCTGAAAATGTAGTAGGTCTTAAGATATATTTTATCAATTATTTGTGATCTTTATGTGAAGATTTTGAGAGCTCTGAGTCCAGATTTGCATTTATTGCAACTTCTCAGGTTGAGTATTAGCAGAGAATTGGCAACATCAGGTGTGTGAGGAGGGTTGATGGTACTGTGGAGATCTCATGAATGCTGCCTATTATTCCCTTAATGAAAATTCTATGAGAAAATGAACTGTACTGTGTTTTTAGCTTATGAAAAAGTGTCCAACATAAAATAAGATGATGCAAGAGAACAACTTGTAAAAATTTTAAAATAGGTAAAAGAGTGTAGGCTCTTGAACAAGAAGAGATAACATGAAAGTAATTTCGGCCGGTCAGGACATTTCACTTTAATGCCCACCCATTGGAGATTTCTTTGCCAAGAACTAACAAGGCTGTATTTCTATCCAGCCTACCTCTGCCCTCTGAAAGCACCATAGTATAAGTTCAGTAGGGGATAAATATGTATCTAGTCTGGATAAACAGGCCTTCTGTTTTGGTATAAATTTATCAGGGCCCATCTCCTTGAGAGTTGGATATGGGATCAGCTCCTCAGACTGGGACTCTGCCTTGGCTAATCCCATTGAAACAGCTGAAGCCTAAGGAAGCTTCTCCTTGACAGAAAAATCCTGCCCTGTTTGAAATTTCAAACTTTTAAATAATAGTTTTGCTAAAGCAGTAGCTCCTTCTCTAATAGCTTCTCTCTTTATCCAATACAAACTGTGGTGTATTTAATTGAATAAATATGGAGAAATGGTGTTAATATGCATAATCATTTAAAATATAATTAACATAGCCAAATATTTATAGGAGATGAAAATAAAAACTGAAATGACAAAACAGTCAACAATAGTTAATGACAGTTTAGTAATTTTAAATCGTACTAGTTGTATATATATCACAGAAAAGTCTGAGAACATAGAAGTATTAAATATCTGTAAAATCATGTATACATATGACTGCCATTCCTAAGCAATGTTATGAATTCATTAAAGTGACAGAATGGAAAATACCCTAGAAAAATTCTCCCCCATTATTCCACACCTGAGAAAAAAAAATCTACTTTGTGCCCATGACTAAAAAAAGACCCTGGAACACCGAACATAGGAATTCCTGGTGCCTGGTAGTTAGCACCTTTCAAAATACAAAAGTAATAGGGGCGCCTGGGTGGCTCAGTCAGTTAAGCGTCCGACTTCAACTCAGGTTATGATCTCACCGTGCGTGAGTTCGAGCCCCGCGTCGGGCTTGTACTGACAGCTCAGAGCCTGGAGCCTGTTTCAGATTCTGTGTCTTCCTCTCTCTCTGGCCCTCCCCCGTTCATGCTCTCTCACTGTCTCAAAAATAAATAAACGTTAAAAAAAATACAAAAGTAATGAAAAAATTGTGAGGTAAAAAAAATATAACCCATATAATCGATTTATATAGACACAAATGAATCCAAATAAAATCCCATAAGTGTTTTTTTTTTTTAACTGGCAAATGACTCTAAAATTTAATGGAAATGCAAACGTCTACAGACGTTGTGTCCAGGAAGGACACAGATGGAGTTTATACTTCTGATAGCAGAGCCTGTTGTGAAGGGACAGTAATTAAGATAGTGTGAAATTGGCATGAGGACAGACAAGTCCACAAATGAACAGAACGATAAGGGCAGACTCAAGCCCACACATACATATCTATTGCTTTATGTCACTGGTGACACTGCAGCGCATAAATGAAAAGATGGTTTTTAGCACAAATGCTGCTAGGTCATTTGGAATCCATATAAAAATATAAACAAATCTCGATCTCTATTTTACAGCATACATAAAAATCAATTTCAGAAGGGCTGTGGATCTAAATGTGAAAGTTAAACAATAAGGCTTTAGGAAGATAACACAGGACAATACGTTTATGAGTTACGAGTAGGCAAAGATTCCTTGGGACAAAAAAAGTACTAACCATACCAGAAGCATTAATAATGTTACATTATATTAAAATTATGAATTATTTATTATTATTAAGAATTATTTATCAATAATTACCAATAACTAGTGAGACGGTAAGGCACAGAGTGAGCAAAGATATTTGACATGATGAAAGATGAAACCATGCCTAAAAAGATGCTACACATCCACAAGAAAAAAAGATAATGTGATTTTTAAAACAGGCAAAGAGTTAAAAAAGCCCTTCTCAAAAGAGATTATCCAAGTGTACAGTAAACATATAAGAAGTTTGACCATTTCATTAATTATGGGAAACATGCAAATAAAACTGTGACACTGTATCATGCAAGAATATTAAAATGATAAAGACTTGGATAAATTCCTAGTAGTGCTATTGCTGGGTCATAGGGTAGGTCTATTTTTAATTTTCTGAGGAACCTAAATGTCCATCAACTGATGAATGGATAAAGAAATTGTGGTTTATATACACAATGGAATTCTACATGGCAATGAGAAAAAATGAAATAGGGCCTTTTGTAGCAACGTGGATGGAACTGGAGAGTGTGATGCTAAGTGAAATAAGCCATACAGAGAAAGACAGATACCATATGGTTTCACTCTTATGTGGATCCTGAGAAACTTAACAGGAACCCATGGGGGAGGGGAAGGAAAAAAAAAAAAAAACAAAACAGGTTAGAGTGGGAGAGAGCCAAAGCATAAGAGACTCTTAAAAACTGAGAACAAACTGAGGGTTGATGGGGGGTGGGAGGGAGGAGAGGGTGGGTGATGGGTATTGAGGAGGGTGCCTTTTGGGATGAGCACTGGGTGTTGTATGGAAACCAATTTGTCAATAAATTTCATATTAAAAAAAACCATTTTGTATTAAAACAGGCATGGCCATATTCAGGAATAGCATATTAAAAAGAACATTGAATCTAAAAAAAAATTTAAAAAATAAAATGATAAAGACTAACACCACCAGAAGTTGGCAAGGATGTAGGAGAGGTAGAACTCCCAAACCCTTCTGATAGCAGCATAAGTTACTTTCAAATACTTTGGACTTTGGAAAACTATTCTGCAATGTTTACTAAAGTTCATGTATACTAAAAAACCAATATTCTTCACTGTTTATTAAATGTATGTGTACTCTGTGACCCAGCAATTCCATACACCCATCAGAACTGTGCCATGTGTAAGTTCTCAATAAAGGTGTATTCCTGAATATTTGTAGAAATACTGTAATAGCCTCAACTGGACCCACCTCCAATGTCTGTCGACAATATGCCCTATATATGAATTATTTATAGAATGCGATATAATAAAGCAAGAGGAATAAACACAATATTCATAAATACTATAACATAGACAAATCTCTGAGAAAAGGCAGAGCAAAAAAGTCCAGAAACAAAAAGTACAGACAGGCAAATTTAGCTAAGAATTGAAGAAAGACAAAGTCTGGAAACTATCCATTTGATATGGTAATTAGGAAGTGGTTAGTGATATAAAACACCTGAAGAAAAAGCAAAATTACTTTGGGTTGATTACTGACAAAATGAGAGTGGGCACACCATTTTTAAGCAGTATAAAATGGAAGCAGAAAAGTGATTAAATCATAGCCAGGAGGAATCCAGAAAGATGGGATGGCATAGAGATTGTTGAAAACATTCAAAGAAGCAAGATAAAATACATAATGGAGACTGATAAAACTTGGGGAGTATCATTAGAGAGTAGGGCAGTGCAAAGAGAACTCAAAATGAGAGAAAACAACACAAAAACAGACACAAGTGAAGGGGTTAAGAAGCAGTATGAAAAGCAGAAAGTAAAAAGTTAATGAGCAACTAAAAATTTGCTTTAAGGAGATTAAGACTGGATAGGAATAATAATGCCCTAGGCTTGATATTACTAGCAGTGAAAATAGCAGTCATAATCTTTCTGATAAAAGTACTCTAGGAGAATAAAATTAATCAAGTTGTACAATCCATAAATTTATTGTGGACATCTTTAGAAGAGGAATGTGAATCTAGAGAAATAAAGAAAGTAACTCAGATATACCTATATCAGCTAAAGTATCAATTCTTGATAGAGTTGGTAGTAAAAATTTAACTAATGTTTCCATTGTTTGAGATAGATGTAGTTACTTGTAAACACAACTTTACTCATAATTGTAAGTGTATGTAAACCCATAAATTGCAAATCCCATGCCATAACTCTGGGGCCAAGTGTTTTAATGAGCATAATATTGTTTTATTAGGTGAATGACTATGGCCAGGTGACATAGACAATTGTGCATTAGTTTCTCCTCTACGAAATGGTGAAAAAACTATTCGTTACCTGCGTGAAAGGCTTCTGTGAGGATCAACTGAAATAAACATATGTGAAAGTTTTCTGTAGATTATATTTTCAATACTATTATTACTGTGGTTATAATAATTATGATTATATAACTAGCTATAATAACCAGATAAAAATCAATACCATTATTAGTAGAAGAACACATAAGATAGAATACTAGAATAGGTATAGAATAATAATATCATTATTATAAATTTGGTAACTTGGGTAAGAAATCATTTTGAATTTGCTATCTTTCATAAAAACACTGCAGTAAAATAATTTATTTTGAAATTTTCTCACCTATGTGTTGGGTTTTCCTAGCAAAAATTAGCTATAAATGATTACAATATACCAGTGCTGAAACTTGCAGGAAAATCTGACATCATATTCCCTGGTTTATTAAAATTTACTTTCCTATACCAGTAATGAACCCTGAATGATAATTTACTCATTTGGCCTTGTTCCTTCTTTAGAGGTAAAGTGTTGCAATTCCTACATGTACCAGTAAAATAATAGAATAATTGAAATAAACATATGGAAAAAAAACTATACTATGTAAATTTTGCTTTAATAAATGGATAATGCAATTTGCAGTTGACCAAACAGAAGGTAACAGATTTAGATTTTCATACTGAACAGTTTTAAAATAACATTAAATAAATGCAATGCTATTAAATAACCTGAAATAGATTTTGAATCTTAAAGTACATTGCATTAAGATATATCTTCATTGAGAGTGTTCATAATTCAGGCTGCTTGAACATACTAACGTACCAAAAATTTTCATCTCATTACTTATGTGTTTTGTGTCCCATTGATCATCAAACAGAAATCCTTCCCCAATAAATTGCCATGAAAAACAATGGCTATTTTCACTCTCTGTCTTGAGGCAACTCTGATTTACTACGTTCACTTAAATGTTTACTGTCCTATTACAGCAACATCCATGTGCTTCAGAGAAATCTATAAATTTGATTATACCATTCTTATATTCATAGACATGTGTTCATATTTATATTATACTTTTATATTGATATATATGATCTGCTTTTTATATTTTTTGATCAATCAGGGGTCTATGAAATAATTTTATTTAGCTTTTGCCTTCATATTTTTCTCTGAGAATTAGAAATGTATATTATAATTCTTTAGTTTCTAATAACAGGGGATTAAAAAAAACTTTGCCTAATGACTCAACTATTTTTTTTAAAGCCCAAGAAATTACAAAGCCAGACTCCTATTTATGTGATTAAGCTAACTTTAAGACAGTGACTTAACATGAAATTTGAAGGTTGCCTGTATATAACTGAATAGGTATACTGCTTATATTGGAGAAATATGGGGCTTTTTTTTCCATGACAAAATTATTCCTATAGTCTATTTCTTTCATTATGTGGAAATGCCTACAATAAGCCTTTTCAACAGAAAAGTATTGGTATTCTTGAAAAATGCTATTTGCATAAAGATATGAAATATTGAACTTGTACTATAACTATTAGTCTCCCCCAAATCTGTAAATGCAATAATTTAAGTATTAGTATATGTTATTTTGTAACTTTATGAGAATATTGAACACTTGTAGCCTATAAGCTAATGTTACTTTTAAGTATTACAAAAATCAATAATATAGCCTATTTGGGAGAGCATTCTCTTCCTAGTTCTCACTTAAAGATCAATGAAAACATTTTTAAATGTCAGTGGAGTAAGCTAAGTAATGGCTATCATTGAAGTCCTTATATTTATTCTTTAATAAGTTGCATAGGAAGATGAGTTGTATTTTAGAATAGATTGAGTAAGAGCTTGGGTAAATTGAATGTAGGCTATTTCAATATTCCCTAATCCATTTCATGTTTGTTTGTTCATTTGTTTGTTTGTGTTAAAGTTTGTCTATTTATTTTGAGAGAAAGCATGAGAAGAGGGGGGGCAGAGAGAGAGAGAGGGAGAGAGAGAATCCCAAGCAGGCTCCACACTGTCAGTGGGGAGCCCGATGTGGGGCTCAAACTCAAACCGTAAGATCTGAGCAGAAACCAAGAGTTAGACGCTTAACCAACTGAGCCACCTAGGTGACCCTGTCTCATGTTTTCATGGGAAACATTTTGTCAGTTACCTAAAAGAAAAAAAAAAAAGATGCAATATATTTGGGAATGTTAAAAAAAAAAAAAAAGGAAAGTAGCATTGACTTAACAAATCTCTATTTTCCCACCTCTGGGTTTAACGATAATTTTCAGGGAACAAATTTTTTTTTTTCCTGGGATATTTGCAAGTCAGAATGTACTCCGTGGCAATGGCTCCTCATGAATAATGATTCACCTGCACTGATATCTGCAAATCATCTCAGAGACAATCTGAAGTTTAGGCCTGGATGGCATCTTGTTAGAACCAACTCTACTGTCACCTGTCTAGTCAAGTACTGGCAGCTCTTTGTCCTCATTCTGTTATAACCAACAGTGTGTTGGTTGAATGAGATAAGAAGAGCAATTTCTCATATTGCCTTCGATTCTTCAACTCAGTCATTAAACTGTGTCCCTCATTCTTTGAGAGAGAAACAAGTTTTTGTTTGAGAAACTAATTTAATAATTCAAAACATATTTATAAGTTGTTGACCACTGAAAAGTGTCTTGGATTATTGAAAACTTTTAAATCAAATTATTGAGCCTCTGAACACTAAGTACCCATGCTGTCTTATTTTCCATACTTATGAAGGGAAGATTAAAATGATATTCTTTTAATATTTTATTAAGTTTCAAGAAGGAATTTTGGATTTGGGAACAATAGTTTTGATTACAAGTTGGGCAGCTTTTAATTTTCAATTATGGGCAGAAAAGTTACTGAATAATATCATCTGTGTCCCTACTGACCATCTCAATAAGTCTGTTTCAATGTCTTCCATAGATATTGAATTAATCTATGAAGGATTCCTTTATTGTACAATGTTAGACTTCAGAGTTGAAAGAAACTTTGAAGATTATATAGTTCAAAGGTCTAATCAGTGTTTGATTTTCCCATGTTTTTTTTCTCCAAGTGGCTGTTCAAAGTTCCATTTTTATAATGCAAAACATTAACTTGATAGATAACATAATTGTTAAAACAGTCTTCTTGGCAATTTCCCTGGGGCTCCCACCAAAAGATCTTAAGTTTTACCATTTAGATTGCACAAAACAAGTGTCATGCTCTTTCATCAAACAAATTTTCCAATATCTGAAGGCAAACATAATTTATCCTGTATATATTTTCTACAGGCTAAATATTCCCAGTTACTTCAGGTTCTCTTTGTATGACAGTTTGTCAAATTCAAATGTGTTCAAACTCAAAACACTTTTTAAAAAGAAAGGTGCCAGAATTAGACATAGCACAATTTGGCTGAGAGAATCTAAAAGTGTGGATACCATGGTTCTATCCGGCTCTGACATTATCTTGTTGATTTTCCTCAATTACTTAAATAAAGGTGAAATCCAAAAGTTAGGACTTTACAGTTCCTCATATTGAAATTTTTGTAGATTAAAGAGTAGACTAAAATCCTAGTTAGTTAATAATATATAGTATGTTTTTCCCAAACTTGGTTTAAAACAGCTTCATGTGTTGTCCCATTTTGTGCTGCACTAAGGAAATATGGTTGTCTTTGCTGCACAGAATCATTTGTCTCTACTATACCCTTTAAATATTCCTCTCTCTAGTGCTGGAAATTCTCACATTGTACCTGTTATGGACTAAATTGTGCCTCCCCCCACCAAATTCATATGTTGAAATCCCAACCCTGAATATACGTTTATTTTTATAAATGTTTATTTATTTTTGAGACAGAGAGAGACAGACAGACAGACAGACAGACAGACAGAATCTGAAGCAGGTTCCAGGTTCTGAGCTGTCAGCACAGAGCCTGTTGCAAGGCTTGAACTCACAGACCGTGAGATGACTTGAGCCGAAGCCAGGCACTTAACCAACTGAACCACCCAGGCGCCCCTCAACCCTGAATATACCTTTATATTTTTACACTAGGATCCTCTCATCTGTTACTTCTTAAAATGGGTGGCTTGACACATTATGATTTGAGCATTAATATCCTCTTTAAATTATCTTCCCAGTGCCGCTCTGTCTAGTTAGTTATCAGCCCCCTCATTCAGATTGTATAAGCAAATTGGAACATAACCAGAGGAGAGAAAAATGGAAGGGTGAGGGAAACATGTCTTAAGACAAGCACTACAAGGAAGGTTAATATTAACTGAGCAGACAGTCTTTCACTATTTGAAGTACTTCCATGCAGAAGAAGTATTAGCCTTTATGACTCTGGTACTAAAGAATAAAATAGGAAAATATGGATTAAAAGTACAGATTTCCTCTCCTATATCTAATAGATACCTCAAACTTACAATTCCAAAACTGAACTCTTGATTCTCTCCTGAATTAAACCTCATCTGATAGTAAAACTCCACTTTAGTAAATTGAATCAACAAATATTCTTGTGCTCAAGTCAAAAACTTGAGGTAACCAACCACTTAGTGCTTTTTTTTTCTTTCTCTTATACATACAATCTATTAGCAAGACCTGTGAGTTCTACCTCCAAACTATGTTTAGAAATCATCCACATACCATCTCCACTGCTGCAGACTTAGCCTAAGATAATGACATCTAACTACAAGAGTCTCCTAAGAGTCTCTATTCCATTCTGGCCTATTATCATTGTCTCAAAACACAAAATCCAGGGTTACTTCTCTAAACAATATAAATAAATTGATGTCCCTTCCTTGCTTTAAACCATCTTCTTTTAGAAAGAAACTATTTCTCTTCAAGCAGTGCCTCTTAGGTCCTGGCATCCCTCCCACCTTTCTCCACACAGCCCCTGGGACAGACCCCTTCCTTATATACAGACTTGTTTTCTTTCCCTAGAATAGGTCATGGTTGTCTTCTGCTTTAAGATATCTGCATAAGTTTATTTTTTCCCAACAGCACGGAACAATTTTCTCTTTATCTTCGCATACTAAGAGTTTCCCCATCATTCTGGTTTTAGCTTGAATGTTCTTAGAAAGGCCTGTAACCATCCAATTTACAATATACTCCCACTCAATCTTCATCCTGTTAACTTGTTTTGGATTCTTCAAATCCATTATTATTATCTGATATTTTCTGGCTTATTAATTTGTTTTTCATTATATCTTCCATTAACATGTAAGTTCCACAAAATAGATAACTTTGCCTTCCAGTTTGTGGTTGACTCTTGAGAACATGAACCTTATCTGGCACTAGTATAAATGCCTCTCAAAGTCAGAGGAAGATTGCCAAAGACAAAAAAGCTGGGATGAATAAATTGTCTTTGGAAGTGTTTATCCACAGATAGACCCCAGGTATTGTAGAGTGTAATTCAAGCACGTGTTTTGGGACATTGTATAAGATAAACATTAAGGGTACTTGTAAATATGTAATACTAAGGTCCTATGCTTGGACAATAAGGGATATTTTGTCTCTTTGTCGGTCCATATATGCTGATGATGAATAAAGACTTTGGAGATGGACTGACCATTTACTAACTTCATTATCTTGGTATTATTAATTTAATTCCCCTGTATTCCAGAACCTTTATTAATAAAATGGTGTGATAATAATATTTATCTTTTAGATCTTCTGGGTGCACTAAATAGATATAATGAATACAATGCGATTATAGAAAGACTATCATAGTACCTAGCACATAGCTAGTGCTTAAGGAATATACCAGTTTTCTTAGATTTATTTTGGACACCTGGCCAAAAGAATTCTCAAAAATGGCTTTATGTTACCATAATGGTTATATGATCCCTGGGACTTTGAATATAATTAGTTGTATCAACATTATCTCAAAGCCATATTTCCACATTTGGCTCCATAGTGTCCAGTTCTATATACTATGGAGCTTGCAAAGTGTATTGCAAAGTGTATTTTTTTTTTTGTAATAGCAAAGGCTCATAATGTTTCCCAAATATTTATAAATGTAAAAAAACTTACTGATATTATTTTTCTATAGTTTGGATATTATTGAAAATGTTTCTGATAAACACTAGCCCATGGCAGATGGGTAATAATTTTTCAAGTCACTTTTTATAATAAATTGTAAAGATTTATTGTAGAGGGAGAAAGAAAAAATAGTATGAATAGCCTGTATTCACAGGAGCTTTTTTTTTTTTAATGGCTTCATTGTTTTCAAAATGAGATGGTGGGTTCACTGTGGAATAAGATTCTGAGGTCTATTCTCAATGAATACTTCTATTCAGTAAAGGTCCAAGCAAAAGAACATATTATAGTTTACCCTTATGTTAATATTTGCATTATTTCCAAATGTTTTTTTTTTTTTTGCTTAACATTCCAAAAGTAAACTATTTGGGAAAACCAAAAAATATATAAATAAATATACACATTTGAAATCACATATAACAGTATGATTTGCCTTTATGAGTGAAAAGGGAAAAGAAGTTAAGAAAGATTATTTTCCATTTTCATTTTGTACTCACTGTTGCTAGCGGGACATGTTGTTAAACATTCATAATAAATTTCGATCAGCCGTAGAGTTTCAATGATAGGTCTTACATACTGTTATAATTAAAACTATTTAAGTCTTCAGTTATATTTTAGATACCAAAATATTCAGCCATGTTTGAACTTTACAAAAGGAAAATGGGTTTGTTAAATGATGTTGAAAATTAGTTCATTTCAGTGATAATAAAATGGATGGCCTATAAAATTTAAAATATAAAAATAAAAACAAAATTCTTTGTGTGTACTCAAATGCTTTACTTATTGAACTGAGCAAATTAAAATGTAAGTGTAAAACATTTAAAATATAAAATATATTATTTATCAGATGATTACTTTTATTACTTTAAGGATTCGGTATTGCTGGCTACATTCTTTGGATTTGTTATTATTTTTTAACAATTTTATTTCATTCAAAGCACTCCTAATTCCTGAGAATGCATCTGAGAATAATAGTGTCTTAGGGTTTGTTTGTTTTCTCTAAAAGTTAAAAGGGTATCAGTCTTGATCTAGTAGTTTGGTGTGAATCCAGGGAACCCAAATGTGTGGTTATAGGACATAGGGAAACAAAATGATTGAGGACAATAAGGTGACACAGAAACCACATAGACTCTGAATGTTTACCCCAAATAGTTCATTGAACATTAATGCTCTGATAAGGGTTTGAAGGCTTTGAAAGAAGGTGTTATTAATGGTTTTATTTCTTAGTTTCAGAACCTCTTTTAATAGCTTTTTATAGCTTGTGGCTATAGTGCTAGAAATCTTTTAGTCTAAATAAAATAACACCATGGTTAATTAAAGCCTTATAAAATCATACTGCTGTATTAAACTTGGAAATTTTTCTATTACATAAATATTATTATTTTCTCTAAAGATCTGAGTTAGTTTTTGTACCTAAAATGATCAAGTCATTTTTCTTCAATTTTGTGAGTATCAAATGAGATTTGAATAAGGGAAGTTTTATCTCACACAAATACATAACTCAACTTATTTATATAATGGAAAACAAATAGGTGAAATTATTTCAGTAATTACCTCCAACTCTATGTTTTCATGTGATAGAAAAAAAAGCAAGGACTCTAAGATTTTTCCATATTACTAACTTTCTGAATTTTTTTATCCTTTAAGAGAGTATGTGTTGCTGCTATATTTGCCATTTTTCTTATTTTACAATGTTTATGATAAGAATTTATCACTTGAAATTAAACATTTATTTGATTTTTATTAAATTAAAATAATTATACAATACAAAACACCATAAATTATTAACTGAATTTTCCCTTAGATGTGCTGTTAAGTTTAACGCACATAAGAGAAATCTCAAATATGAGCAGTCATATAGATTCTTTTGAAACTTGCTTTATCTATTTAATTAAAGGAACGTTGAATTATATGCAGGCAGAAGTACCATATGCCTCAGCTTCTCCTGCGACTCCAAGGTACTTATCTTTAGAATAATAAATGCGGAGGTTAGAATTCTGTTAAAAATAAATTTCTACTAAATGTTCAGATGTGACAGGTATGAGAAATGTGAGAGATGAGTGAACAGAGAAATATTCAACTATGTAGACAAGCTCCAAAGCTTAATTGCCCTTGCACTATTATATTTAAAACAAGTAGCAGATTCCTCATGCAAACAAACCTCCATACAATGAAAGCACATTTGTGACTCTTGGCTCCATAACCTACCGTTTTACACCACTTTGTTCTGATTTAAGTTGTTTCAGTGCATATACATTTATTGAGAAAAGTTGACGATCCTTTTCAGCAGAATAGAGAAATTCTGATTAATAAATATTGTGAAATAAAGAGAATGGGAAATATAACAGCAACACTGAACTCTGTTAAAGGATGGCAAAAATTCATAAACTTAGTAATATGAAAAAAGCCCCTTACTCTTCCTTTTTTGGGGTGGGGGATCACAGATAAAAACAATTGAAAGTGCCTACTCACATAAATTTACCTATATACTTTCTCTAATCAGTGAGTTTACTGAAGCTCTTATACAAATGCATCCAGCAGGCTGGTGGATTTATAGGGATAAGCTCAGAGTTCTTTCCCATTAAATATTCTATGATGCCATGTAGCCTACTTTCTGAAAACATTCATTACATTTTCAAGTACGTTTAAAATCTGTGATGTTCTGTTTTAATGAAATTTTATGATACTTCCTTTTAGATTCTTTGGATTTGTTCTAAATTCAAAGACATATTCAGTTAAACATGAATATAATTCTCATAAAGGACAATGCAAAATATTGTCAGCATGCCATTCTTTCCTGAAACTTAAAAGCTCTATAAGAGATCAGTATGATAAATAATAATAGATATAAAAATAATTATTTTAAAGACATGAAACTTTATTGTAATGGATGGCAAAAATTCTAAACTATACAGTTATGGGGTGCCTGGGTGGCTCAGTTGGTTGAGCGTCCGACTTTGGCTCAGGTCATGATCTTGCGGTCTGTGAGGTTGAGCCCCTCATTCGACTCTGTGCTGACAGCTCAGAGTCTGGAGCCTGCTTCAGATTCTGTCTGCCTCTCTATGTCCCTCCCCTGCTCATGCTCTGTCTCTCTGTCTCTCAAAAATAAATAAAAACATTAAAAAAAAACCAATATAGTGATGATTTGTATAATCTTTTGTTTGCTTTAATTTTTTATATATGTTTAAATGGATTAAAGTTTTGAGTGTTTACAATCAGGATGTGTATAGTGATTTCATTAGCAGAGAAATATAGTAAAATGAATAGTTTGAAGATCAGTAGGGGATAGAGTTTTATTCAGTTGACTCTTGTTGAACAAACTACACTAGTAGTTTAGGCATGGTAAGGATAGCCACAAGTCTTTAGTGGGTTGTGGTCATTAATAAGTAGTATGTGTTTCAGAGGATATGGAGAACACTGGTTTGTTGAGAAAGTCAGTGAGGGATTTTATTCAGTACAGTACTAGAAGTAGTAATTTTCAACTGGAGTTTCAACTTATTGAAAAACTGCACAGATTATTGATTTACCTGGTAATTTATCCACTTATAACCTTAAACTGAGTCATATCATGGACCTAGGTTCCAGTTGAAAATATTTGATTTTAAATGACATTGGATTTAAATAACTGGATTAAAAATATTTTTAAACATTTATTCACTTTTGAGAGAGAGAGAGAGAGAGAGAGAGAGAGAGCGAGCGAGCGAGCATGAGTGGGGGAGGGGCAGAGAGAGAGGGAGACACAGAATCCAAAGCCTGCTCCGGGCTCTGAGCTGTCAGCACAGAGCCCGACACAGAGCTCGAACTCATGGACTGTGAGATCATGACCTGAGCCGAAATCGGACGCTTAACCGACTGAGCCACCCAGGTGCCCCTAAATAACTGGATGTTTTAGTTGTTGATTCAAATGGAACATCAAACTGTTTCAGCTTCCTGCTGTGTTCAGCAAGTGTGTTTGCTTATTTTTTATATATACATATAAAGACCTCCACACATGAAACATTTTTGAAATGGGTAATGCCATCCATTTTCTTGGCAAATATTTTTTAAAATATACAGAGAAAAATGGCCTGGTATGGTCAAGAGGTGCTTCATGGTGAAGGTAGGAAATGATTAGATGAATAAAGTACATTTAGGCAGTTACAGAGCAAAGTGAGCAAGAGATAAAGATCTTTCTTTCTTTGTTTCTGTCCTTCCTTCCTTCTTTCCCTCCCTCCTTTCTTTCTTCCCTCCTGCCTTTCCTCCTGCCTTTCCTCCTTCCTTTCCTCCTTCCTCCCTTCTTTCCTTCCTTCCTTCTTTTCTTCCTTCGTTCCTTTGTTCCTTCCTTCCTTTTTAGATAAAGTAAAAACCTATCCTCTAATCTTCAAACTATTCCTTTTACTATCTTTTTTCACCCCCTACCTTTTTTTAATGTTTTATTTATTTTTGAGAGAGAGAGTGCATGAGCGGTGGAGGGGCAGAGAGAGAGAAGAGGACAGAGGATCTGAAGCAGGCTCTGTG
Organism: Felis catus; assembly: GCF_018350175.1. NCBI lineage: Eukaryota > Metazoa > Chordata > Mammalia > Carnivora > Felidae > Felis > Felis catus. The sequence goes on along the minus strand of NC_058377.1, from coordinate 79,271,001 downwards.
CTGACTACAGCAAGCCTGATGTGGGCTCAAAATCAGGAACCGAACCTTGAGATCATGACCTGAGCTGAAGTCAGACATTCAATGGACTGAGCCACCGAAGCACCCCTCCCCTCCCCTCTTTGTTGTATATATGTATGCATGTATGTATGTGTCCATGTATGTATGTATGTATGTATGTATGTATGTATGTGTGTGACCATAGGCTATTTAGCTTATTTATTCTTCAGATGTCTTAGTCACAATATAGGAATAAAAATAATACCTACCCCATAATAAATGTTGAGAGGAATTAAATGAGATAAACATATCAAAATAGGTTACATAAGACCTAGAATTAATAACCTTCAAGAAGATTTATCTATGTAAGTCATTTTATTATCATTCATAAGGTATATTCATAAGCATATATATCTGAAGGATGGTAAGTAAACAAATTTGGCTGTAGGAAGAGCTTATAATGATGAGAAGAGATTTATCAGATTAAAAAAAAGCAACCTAGTCTCCTGATTTAAGTAAATAAATATTTGGAGGGGAAAAGGTGGCATTTAAGTGAAAAGAATAAAATTCAATCAGATTTCCAAAACTAACAATTTTATAGTTAGTATATTTTTCAAGGTTCTGATCCCCCCTAGATCATAGCCAACTCTTTAAATCAGTAATACATGATATTTAAGTGAGATTACAGTATTAAAAGTTCCAGTATATATTTAAATAAAGTAAGGTGGCCACAATTGTATATAGTTTTGTTTAGCATGATACAATGCCATAGTTTGTTGAAATATGTACTTTATTCCTATGGATACTTATTAGAAAGTAGAAGCACTTTTAGGAGAAGCAGGAAATGATTTTTTTCACTAAACTTTGGTATTTTTAAAGGAAATTTCATGGAAAAATTGAATAATTGTGTTTGTAAAGAAAAAACGTATTTACTGATCTTTATTCTCATTGTTAATTTTTCTATGGTAAAAAGTTGCTGAAGATTACATTATTAATATTTGTGATTTTGAAAGTAAAACATACAAAAAGAAAACAGAAAATGAAATATCCCTACTACCAACAAAATTACTTTTTTTCTCATTTTCCTATTGTCTCAATCTCATAAGAAATATATTTGTTTGCATTTTCTCTGATAATGTCTTTAAAATAAAAGAAGGAAACCTCATTTACACCAAATTTTCTTATCTTTTATCTCCTAATGTATTATTACTTGACAACTTCAAAAAAAAAACAAAAACATCAAAAGCTTTGCTAAGGATAATGGCTAAACTCAAAGTTACAGAGCATTGGCTTTGATGTTGAATTCATAAGATCTGACTATTTCAAACGCATCCTACACATTGCCTTATATTATAGCAACATGCAATCATCCTATTCCTTAGAACACTATTTTTCCTTTAATCAGTTATCTTTAAAGGATTAAATTACACACACACACACACACACACGCACACACATGTTCGCAAATTTGAAAATTTCAAAAAGGTAGAAGAAACAAGGCAAAATCCATCAGGATGCTGATATTCCCTGGGGTGGTACTTATCATCCTACATTTGGGAACTGCATGACTTTTGCTTTGCAATATAGGGGTTTCTTGTATTGGGTGCATATTTAGGATGGGGCCAGATTACAAAGGGTTTTGAATGTAAAGCCGAAATGTTTATGTAGCTGCCTTTTGGTAATGGAAAATTTGAAATACCCTAATGAAGAAAATGCAAAATAAAAAAAATTTTTATGTTTTCAAACAACATCTTTGAAAAACCCACTACTTACTAGACTGTGTGCTTGATCCTACAATGATAAAAATAAGACCAAATCTGTTATTTTGAGAACTCCCTCTCATCTGGAAGAAATTCATATAATTGGGTAAATTGGGAGATGATGTGATAAATGCTACAGTACATGTATGAATCAAGAATATGATACTATAGGGGTGCCTGGGTGGCTCAATCAGTTAAACCTCCCAACTTCAGCTTAGGTCATGATCTCTCAGTCCATAAATTCAAGCCCCATGTTGGGCTCTGTGCTGACAGCTCAGACCCTGGAGCCTGCTTTAGATTCTGTTTCTCCCTCTCTCTGCCCCTTCCCTGCTCACTCTCTGTATCTCTCTCTCAAAAATAAATAAACGTTTTTTAAAAATGTAAAAAAATATATACTGTAAGACACAACTAGTTAATTCTAGAGGATTGAGGAAAGAGATCCCATATTCAAGATGAATTTTTAAGTGATACAAAGAGTAGATTTAAAGGGAAAATAAAAATAACTAATTGCAATTATACAGATATGAGTTAACAGCTATCTAGGGTTCTGATAGTACAATTATAATTTGAGGGGAAATTTGATATATTATATTACTATGTTCCATCTTTATTTCAAGATTAAATTTACAGTTCTTATTCTTCTTTATCCCATAAAATAATATCTCTATTAAGATGTGTTTAGTCTAAGTGTGGTTATTAATTAAAAATCAAGAGTCATCCGAAGGGGATGTTACCATATGGCTAGGTGAACCACTCCACTCCATTTTCTGTGCTTGATTTGCTTAAGGGTTAGAGTAATGTGTTATTAGGATAAGGCCTGACTCACCTTTAAAATTCCATGTTAGAGGAACAGTATTTCATAATTACCCTTGTTGTGTTGGTCATACCTTCTTCCCCAGGGATCCAGTCAACACTTAGCACTCCTCATTTATTATCTGATGTTTGCTGACAGTGTGCTATGTGCCAAACATACTACTTAGGTGCTGGTGATACAAGATATAGTCTCTATCTTCAATTGGTTATAATATATTATGTTAGAAGAGAGAAAAATAAACATTAATCACTTATGAATCATTCTGTAAAAGAGGCATATCTAAGATCATGATTTTGAGGATGAATATCAGATGGGCTGTTCAGAAAAGAAAGCCATAAAGAGGTGACATTTAAAGCATGTGAAAAAAGGGAGAAAAAAATGCCAGAAAGAGAAAATAACTTGAGACAATTGCTTTCTGTTTTAAGGACTGGAAAATATCCACCTGGTTTTAGGATTTAGGTATAGATCAGGTGATGCAGACTTTTGTAGGTAGAGTAATCATATGACCCAGATTGTCGTGAAAAGTGCTAATTTATATCTGTTTTTCTGGTATAATTATTAATAGTGTTCTTTATTGGTTATAAATTGCCCTAATTTAGAAAAAGTTTAGTCACTTCACATATAGGCCAAGGTAAACTTGAAATGTTTTTGAAATACAGTGCAAAGACACTGAAGGTTTCAATATAACTTTTAAAAAGATTACTGTAGGTGGGTACTGGGGTGGCTCACTCAGTTAGGCATCCAACTCTTGATTTTGGCTCAGGTCATGATCTCACAGTTCTTGAGTTCCAGCCCTGCTTTGGGCTCTACATTGATAGAGCAGAGCCTGCTTGGTATTCTCTCTCTCTCTCTCTCTCTCTCTCTGCCTCTCCCCTGCTCATGCACTCTCTCTCTCTCTCTCAAAATAAATAAAGTTAAAAAAAAATTTTTAATAAAAAGATTACACTAAAAACTATGTAGCGATGTATTAAAAGGATAAATAGCAGAGATGGGTGGAAACATAGTAGGAGTGTGTTGACCAGGCAAGGAACATGATGGCCTAGACTTGGGAAATAACAGCAAATATGGAGGGTGTCTGGATATATTTGAAATACTATTTAGGAGGCAGAATTATTAGGCCTTGTTGTGGGATTGAAGATGAATAACTAACACAAAGATTTTTAAGTATTATTTTGGCTTTTAGGATACCCTTTTAAAAACATTGTTTTTAATGTTTTTATTTATTTTTGAGACAGAGAGAGACAGAGCATGAGCAGGGGAGGGGCAGAGAGAGCGGGAGGCACAGAATCCGAAGCAGGCTCCAGGCTATGAGCTGTCAGCACAGAGCCCGATGCGGGGCTCGAATTCACGGAGGGTGAGATCATGACCTGAGCTGAAGTAGGACGCTTAACCGACTGAGCCACCCAGGCGCCCCTTAGGACACCCTTTTGAAATGCATTTTCCATTATCAGGTCATGAGTAGAAGTCCCAGAAGGAAAACATTAGTCTTAAGTACCAAATCCATGTGCACCAGGCAGGAAAGTACAAGTGGAATGAGAATCCTTCTTCATCGAGAGCATGTTTTGCTTCTCATTGTCTGAGGAGGAGTGACACCTACATGACCAATTCAGGACACCAGGAATAATTGAAATATGAAGAAATGTGATTCAATAAGAAGATTGTGCATTCATCTCATAATAGAGGTGTGGGAAAACATTTTACTCAAGTCACCATTCCCATGTGCATTTTTCTCTTCCACAGGCAGCAAAAACTTAATGCATCATCTGCTCTGCTGATTTGACCTTCTTGCACTCAGGTAAGCAGCTGTATATAGTTTCTTAGTCCCAATTTATTCAGGTGACTGGTTTCACAAGAATGCATTTGCTTCTGCTGTGCCTAAGGCCCGTTGTCCTTACATAGGGTTTGGTAAATCTTGGTTGATGACTATCAGATGCTTGTTTGTGTAGCATCTACCTTTATTGATATGGCCTCCTGATTTATGAAATATTATTTATAATGCATATGCAAGAGAAATGATTTGTTGAGCTGAATATTGTAACCCTGAATTTCACAAATCTGAGAACAAGCATTTTTTAGCAAAGGCAGATGACAAAATAGGCATCCAGAAGACATGTGATTTTGAACCCAAAGTAAATTACTTATCACTTTCTGATACTCAAGTTCTTTTTGGATAAAATATGGAAAAAATACCATTCTCCACCTTAGAGTTCTTTTGGACAACATGTGATAAAAATAATATGAAAATTACTTTTAAAAAGCATTGGATAGTTGCCCCATAGTGTTTAGAGTATTTTCATGGTATACATGTATGAGCTTTAGTGCATTTAGATGTCGAAGCTAAAGTGTCACATTTTACTGACTATTCTATATAGTATTATTGCTCAGGATTAAAAAGTGTGATATACACTACTGTTATATAAGAATCATTTCGTTGTAATGTGCAGGATATATTATAGTGGTATCTAGTTTAATTTTTCAGTCCGAGCAGGTAATGCTCTTTAATGTGGGCTTTTTATTTAACTGGACTTTTTAATTCATTTTTCCATCCCTTTTTTATATCAAGAAGGAAAAGAAATGGATAATTGTGAGTACAAGTCTTCCCAAAAAGCAGAAAACTGAGTTTTGCCATTAAAGTAATACTTCGCAATTAAGAGTGAATGTCAGAATTGCCTAGAAAGCTTTTTAAGCTTTACATGCCATGAACTCAACTCTTGGAATATAGTGAAAAGCAGATTGTTTAGTAAATAAGAGCATGTGCTCTCAAATGATGTATTCTTGGTGACTTTGTTGAACATTAATTGACCATATTTGTGTGGGATTACTTCTGAGTGCTCTGTTCCGTTCCACTGATCTATGTGTCTGTTTTATGCTGTGAATATTATACTTGATAATATAGATGGAAGTCAGGAACTGCGATGCTTGCAGCTTTGTCATTTTTTGTCATGATTACTTTGGCTATTCAAGGTCTTTTGTAGTCCACACGCATTTTAGAATTGTTTTTACTATTTCTGTGGAAAATACTATTGGATTTCTGATATGGATTGCACCGAATCAGTAGATCACTTTGGTAGTATGTACATTTTAGCAGTAGTAGATCTTCTAATCTGTGAATAAGAAATACCTTTGCATTTATTTGTGATATCTCCATATCTTTCATCAGTGTCTTATAGTTTTAAGTGTACAGATCTTTCCCCTCCTTGGTTAAATTTATTCCTGAATACTTTACTGTTTTGATCCTATTGTAAATGTGATTATTTTCTTAAATTCTCTTTCTGGTAGTTCAACCTTAGTGAGTGGAAATGAAACTTACATTTGTATATTGATTTTGTAGCCTACAACTTTTTTGAATTTATTAGTTTTAACAATTTTTTGGTGGAGTCTTTGGGTATTTCTAGAGATAATATGTCATCTGCAAACAGAGTTTTACTTCTTCTTTTCCAATTTAGATACCTTTTATTTCTTTTTCTTAATTTTTCTGGCTAGGACTTCTAGTACTATATTGAATAGAAGTAGTGACAATGGGAATCCTTAATACACAATGAGGAAAGGATAGTCACTTCAATAAATGGTTGGGAAAACTGAGTATACACAAGCAGACAATGAAATTAGGCCCGTCTTATACCATACACAAAAATCAACTCAAAATAGATTAAAGACTTGAATGTAGACTGAAACCATAAAACCAGAAGGAAACATAGGAAGTAAGCTTCTTGACATCAGTCTTGGCAATGTTTTTTTTTTAATTTTATTTTTTATTTTTTAAAATTTATATCCAAATTAGTTAGCACATAGTGCAAAATAGATTCCTTAGTGCCCATTACCCATTTAGCCCATCTACCTCCCACAAACCCTCCAGTAACCCTCAGTTTGTTCTCCATATTTATGAGTCTCTTCTGTTTTGTCCCCCTCCCTGTTTTTATATTATTTTTGTTTCCCTTCCCTTATGCTCATCTATTTTGCCTCTTAAAGTCCTCATATGAGTGAAGTTATATGATATTTGTCTTTCTCTGACTGACTAATTTCACTTAGCATAATACCCTCTATTCCATCCACATAGTTGCAAATGGCAAGATTTCATTCATTTTGATTGGCGAGTAGTACTCCATTGTATATATATACTACAGTTTCTTTATCCATTCATTCATTGATGGACATTTGGGCTCTTTCCATACTTTGGCTATTGTTGATAGTGCTGCTATAAACATGGGGGTGCATATGTCCCTTCGAAACAGCACACCTGCATCCTGTGGATAAATGCCTAGTAGTGCAATTGCTTGCTCATAGGGTAGTTTTATTTTTAGTTTTTTTGAGGAACCTTCATACTGTTTTCCAGAGTGGCTGTACCAGCTTGCATTTCCACCAACAATGCAAAAGAGATCCTCTTTCTCTGCATCCTTGCCAACATTTGTTGTTGCCTAATTTGTTCATGTTAGCCATTCTGAAAGGTGTAAGGTGGTATCTCATTGTGGTTTCGATTTGTATTTCCCAGATGATGAGTGATGTTGAGCATTTTTTCACGTGTCAGTTGGCCATCTGCATGTCTTCCTTGGAGAATTGTCTATTCATGTATTTTGCCCATTTCTTCCCTGGATGATTTGTTTTTTGGGCATTGAGTTTGATAAGTTCTTTAGAGATTTTTTACTACTAACCCTTTACCTCATATGTCATTTTCAAATATCTTCTCCCATTCTGTCAGTTGCCTTTTAGTTTCGCTGATTGTTTCCTTTGCTGTGCAGAGCTTTTTAGTTTGATGAGGTCTCAGTAGTTCATTTTTGCTTTTGTTTCCCTTGCCTCCAGAGACATGTTGAGTAAGAAGTTGCTGCGGCCAAGATTAAAGAGGTTTTTGCCTGCTTTCTCCTCGAGGATTTTGATGGCTTCCTGTCTTACGTTGAGGTCTTTCATCCATTTGAGTTTATTTTTGTGTATGTTTGAAGAAAGTAGTCCAGGTTCATTCTTCTGCATGTCACTGTCCAGTTTTCCCAGCACCACTTGCTGAAGAGACTGTCTTTATTCCATTGGACATTCTTTACTGCTTTGTCAAAGATTACTTGGCCATACATTTGTGGGTCCATTTCTGGGTTCTCTATTCTGTTCCACTGATCTGAATGTCCGTTCCTGTGCCAGTACCATACTTTCTTAATGATTACAGCTTTGTAGTATAGCTTGAAGTCTGGGATTGTGATGCTTCCTGCTTTGGTTTTCCTTTTCAAGAATACTTTGGCTATATGGGGTCTTTTCTGGTTCCATACAAATTTTAGGATTATTTGTTCTAGCTTGGTGAAGAATGCTTCACAGTGTTATTTTGATAGGGATTGCATTGAATATGTAGATTGCTTTGGGTAGTATGGACATTTTAACAATATTTGTTCTTTCTATCCAGGAGCATGGAATCTTTTTCTATTTTTTGTGTCTTCTTCAATTTCTTTCATAAGCTTTCTATAGTTTTCAGTGTATAGGTTTTTCACCTCTTTGGTTAGATTTATTCCTAGGTATTTTATGTTTTTTTGTGCAACTATAAATATGGATCGATTCCTTGATTTCTCTTTCTGTTGCTTCATTGTTGGTGTATGGGAATGCAACTGATTTCTGTGCATTGATTTTATATCCTGCAATTTTGCTGAATTCATGAATCACTACTAGCAGTTTTTTGGTGGAATCTTTTTGGTTTTCCATATAGAGTATCATGTCGTCTGTGAAGAGTGAAAGTTTGATCTTCTCCTGCCCAATTTGGATGCCTTTTATTTCTTTGTGTTGTCTGATTGCAGAGGCTAAGACTTCCAATACTATGTTGAATAACAGTGATGAGAGTGGACATCCCTGTCTTGTTCCTGACCTTAGGGGGAGAGCTCTCAGTTTTTCCCCATTGAGGATGATATTAGTGTTGGGTCGTTCATATATGGCTTTTATGACTCGAGGTATGATCCTTCTATCCCTACTTTGTTGAGGGTTTTTATCAACAAAGGATGTTGTTTTTTGTCAAATGCTTTCTCTGCATCTATTGAGAGGATCATATGGTTCTTGTCCTTTCTTTTATTGATTTGATGAATCACGTTAATTGTTGTGTGGATATTGAACCAGACCTGTATCCCAGGTATAAATCCCACTTGGTTGTGGTGAATAATTTTTTTAATGTATTGTTGGATCTGGTTGCTAATATCTTGTTGAGGATTTTTGCATCCATATTCATCAGGGAGATTGACCTATAGTTCTCCTTTTTAATGGGGTCTCTGGTTTTGGAAACAAGGTAATACTGGCTTCATAGAAAGAGTTTGGAAGTTTTCCTTCCATTTCTATTGTTTGGAACAGTTTAAAGAGAATAGGTGTTAACTCTTCCTCAAATGTTTGGTAGAATTCCCCTGGAAAGCCATCTGGCCCTGGACTCTTGTTTTTTGGCAGATTTTTGATTACTAATACGATTATCTTAGTGGTTATGGGTCTGTTCAAATTTTCTATTTCTTCCTATTTCAGTTTTGGTAGTGTATATGTTTCTAGGAATTTGTCCATTTCTTCCAGATTGGCCATTTTATTGGAATATAATTGCTCATAATATTCTCTTATTATTGTTTGTATTTCTGCTGTGTTGGTTATGATCTCTCCTCTTTCATTCTTGATTTTATTTATTTGGGTCCTTTCCTTTTTCTTTTTGATCAAACTGGCTAGTGGTTCTTTCAAAGAAACAGCTTCTGGTTTCCTTAATGTGTTCTACTATTTTTTTGGTTTCAATAGCATTAATTTCTGCTGTAATCTTTATTATATCCTGTCCCCTGCTAGTTTTGGGTTTTATTTGTTGTTATTTTTCCAGCTCCTTAAGGCGTAAGGTTAGGTTGTGTATCTTAGATCTTTCTTCCTTCTTTGGGAAGATCTAGATTGCTATATACTTTCTTCTTATAACCGTCTTTGCTGTGTCCCAGAGTTTTTGGATTGTGACGTTATCATTTTAATTGACTTCCATATACTTTTTAAATTCCTCTGTAACTACTTGGTTAGCCCATTCATTCTTTAGTAGGATGTTTTTCAGTCTCCCAGCATTTGTTACCTTTCCAAATTTTTTCTTGTGGTTGATTTTGAGTTTCATAGCATTGTGGTCTGAAAATATGCATGATATGATCTCGATCTTTTTGTACTTACTTAGGGCTGATTTGTGTCCCAGTATATGGTCTATTCTGGAGAATGTTCCATGTGCACTGAAGAAGAATGTATATTCTGCTGCTTTAGGATGAAATGTTCTGAATATATCTGTTAAGTCCATAGGGTCCAGTGTGTCATTCAAAGCCATTGTTTCCTTGTTAATTTTTTGATTAGATGATCTGTCCATTGCTGTGAGTGGGGTGTTGAAGTCTCCTAGTATTATGGTATTACTATCGATGAGTTTCTTTATGATTAATTGATTTATATATTTGGGTGCTCTGCTTTTGGCGCATAAATGTTTATGATTGTTAGGTCTTATTGGTGGATAGACCCCTTGATTATGATATAATGCCCTTCTCCATCTCCTGATACTGTCTTTAAAGTCTAGGTTGTCTGATATAAGTATGGCTACCCCGGCTTTCTTTTCTTGACCATTAGCATGATAGATGGTTCTCCATCCCCTTATTTTCAATCTGAAGGTATCTTTAGGTCTAAAGTGGGTCTCATGTAAACAGCGTATAGATAGATCTTGTTTTCTTATTCATTCTGTTACCCTATGTCTTTTGATTGGAGCATTGAGTCTATTGACGTTTAGAGTGAGTACTGAAAGATATGAATTTATTGCATCATGATGCTTTAGAGTTGGAGTTTCTGGTGGTATTCTCTGGTCCTTTCTAATCTTTCTTCCTTTTGGTATTTATATATATGTACACTCATATATACACACATATATATACACACACACATATATGTATACATATATATATATACACATATGTATACATATATATACAGATACATATTTTTTCATCTTTTCTCCCCTCAGAGAGTCCCCCTTAAAATTTCTTGCATGGCTGGTTTAGTGGTCACGAACTCCTTTAATTTTTGTTTATCTGGGGAACTTTTTCTCTCTCCTTCTATTTTGAATGACAGCTTTGCTGGATAAAAAATTCTTGGCTGCATATTTTTCTGATTCAGCACACTGAATATATCCTGCCACTGCTTTCTGGCCTGCCAAGTTTCTGTGGATATGTCTGCTGAAAACCTGATCTGTCTTCCCTTGTAGTTTAGGGACTTTTTTTCCTTGCTGCTTTCATGATTCTCTCCTTGCCTGAGTATTTTGTGAATTTGACTATGATATGCCTTGTTGATGGTCAGTTTTTGTTGAATCTAATGGGGATTCTCTGTGCTTCCTGGATTTTGATGTCTGTGTCTTTCCCCAGGTTAGGAAAGTTTTCTGCTATGATTTGCTCGCATACCCCTTCTGCCCTTATTTCTCTCTCTTCCTCTTCTGGGACCCTTATGATTCTGATGTTGTTCCTTTTTAATGAGTCACTGGTTTCTCTGATTCTTAAATTGTGATCTTTTGCCTTAATCGCCCTCTTTTTTACTGCTTCATTATTCTCTATAAGTTGGTGCTCTATATCACTGATTCTCTATTCTGCCTCTTCCATCCTTGCCGCCACTGCATCCATCTGTGATTAAAGCTCAGTAATAGCATTTTTAATTCCATTCAGATTATTTTTTTACTTATTTTATCTGTGTAGAAAGGGATTGTAATCTACTTTCGACTCCAGCTAGTATTCTGATTATTGTGATTCTAAATTCTGGTTCAGACATCTTGCTTGTATCTGTGTTGGTTAAATCCCTGGCTGTCATTTCTTCGTGCTCTTTCTTTTGGGGTGAATTCCTTCATTTTCTCATTTTGAAGGGAGAAAAGGAATTAATGAGGTAGAAAAATTAAAATTAAAAAAATAAAATTAAAAATATATTAAAATTAAAAAATTAAACACACACACACACACACAAATAGAATAAATGAATGTAGAACCTAGGTGTGTTTTGGTCTGGGTGTTGAAAGTGGTTTGACAGATTAGAGAAAAAAGGTGGAGGGGAAGGAAATAGTTTGAGAATTTGAATAAATTAATACACTGAAGTAGACTAAAATGAGATGATGGGAGTAAAACAGAATTTGAAAAAAATATACACAAAAGTAAAGAATATAGTAGAAAAATTTAAGAAAAAAATTTTAATAAAAATTAAAAATAAAAATAATTTTTTTCTCTTTCTGTATTCAAGAAAAAGAAAAGAAATGAAAAAGAGAAAAAAAGAAAAGAAAAAAAAGGAAATCTTTTGAAAATTTGTAAAAGCGAATACACTTTAGTTGACTAAAATAAAATGATGGAAGTAAAATGGAATTTGAAAAAAATTTACATAAAAACAAAAAATATTGTGAAAAATTGAAGAAAAATATTTTAATAGAAATTGAAAGTAAAAATGAAGTTTTACTCTTTCTGCATTCAAGAAAAAGAATAGAAACGAAAAAGAGAAGAAAGAAAACGAAAAAAAAGGAAATCGTTTGAAAATTTGAAAAGGTGAATACTCTGAAGTAGACTAAAAAAATGATGGATGTAAAATAGAATTTGAAAAAAATTTACACAAAAGTGGAAAATATAGTAAAAAAATTAAAGAAAAATATTTTTAATAAAAATTGAAAATAAAAATGAATTTTTTCTCTTTCGGTATTCAAGAAAAAGAAAAGAAGTGTAAAAGAAAATAAAAAATAAAGAAAATTGAATAGAGGGACCTGCTAACAGATTGAAATAGGACTGAAATTACTTCATCTTCCTCTAGAAGTTAGACTATGTAGCACTTTATAGTCCATAAACTAGGAGGTAAGACTTGTGTTCTTGAAGAGGGAGGTTGGCCCAGTTGGGCGGGGTTCAGTGTAATGGCGTTGTTCTCCACTAGGTGGCACTGCTAACCTACTGGGGTGGAGTGTTGTGGCACTGGTAGGTGCATATTCGCATGCGTGGGAGCAGTGAAAATGGCACCATCCAGCTACCCAGTCTCTAGTATTGGAACTCAGTTCTCCTGGAACAGCAATTGCACACCTTTCCTCTGTCTTCAGCTTTCGTCCACTACCCACTTTTTCACTGTCTGTTACCAGGCCCCAGGAAGTACCTCTCTCCTGAGTTTTGTCTCAGATGTGGCTGTTTTTCCCAGCCCCTTACTTCTGAAGGACTGTGGCTTTGATCCATTCTGCCCCTCTGCAGGAGGGGCTTATGGAGCAGTGACCAAATGAACAATGGCCAAATGTCTGCTGCACCCAGGAATGCTGGCTGGACACTGCTGCTGCCGTTGCCACAAGACTGAGACCAGGTGCCAGCCCACCCCAGAAAAAGTTCGCAAGGTAGTGTAGCAGCAGCTTTTCAGGGATTATGGAAAATCACAACATACATCTGGTGCTAGGATTCGCCCTTAATGACCTTGTTCCAGCTCCAGCGAATGGACCGTTTTCTGGGGTGTGCTGGGACCAGGTGGCTTCAACAGTGTCTACCAAATCTCCTTCCAGCAGTGGAATCGCTTTCCCCTTGTGGCCCGAGAACCTCCCGGACCCCTGGGGATTCGCCCTTCCCACCAGAGCACTGCCAGGTATGGAGCTGCAGAGTTGCAGCTTTTGTGTTTCCCTTGTTTACAGTCTTAATGGAATTTAAACCCTCTCCTTTCTCCCTTTTTAGTTTAGTCCCTGTGGCTGTTTCCAATTTTCCACTTTCCAGCTGCTTTTGGGGAGGGATGCTTTTATCATATTCCTCCCCACTCCAGTCTCTGTCCTCTCTCCGCTTGCAAAAGCACCTACCATCCCGTGACTTTTTGCTCCCCAAGTTCACCTCTCCATGCCACTTACCTGCTCAATTCTGTGTTTCAGGTTGTGCAGATTGTTGTGTTAATCCTCAAATCAGTTTTCTAGGTGTGCAGGGTGGTTTAGTGTTGGTCTGGCTGTATCTCATGGATGGGAGACACACAAAAACTTACATGCTGTTCTGCCATCTTGGCTCCTCCCCAATTTTTTTTATTTTTTGGATTTGACCTTAAAGCAAATGCAGTGAGAGCAAAAATTAACAGGTGGGACTATAATAAAATAAAGGTTTTTGCACAGCAAAATAAACTGTTAACATATTGAAAAGTCAGTCTATGCAATGGGAGAAAATATTTGCAAACTAAACATCTGATAAAGGATTAATATCTAAAATATACAAGGAACTTAAGTCAATAGCAAACAAATAGATAACCCAATTACAAAACAGGAAAAGACCTTCAACATTGCTGATCATCAGGGAAATACAAATCAAAACTATAATGAGATATCACTTCATACCTGTCAGAATGGCTAAAATTAACAACACAGGAAACAATGGGTGTTGGTGTGTATGCAGAGAAAGGGGAACCCTCTTACACAGTTGGTGGGAATACAAATTGGTGCAGCCACTCTGGAAAACAGTATGGAGGTGCCTCAAAACTACCCTATGTCCCAGCAATTGCACTAATAGATATTTACCCAAGGGATACAAAAATAATGATTTGAAGTGGCACATGCACCCAATGTTTATAGCAGCATTATCAACAATAGCAAAACTATGAAAAAAGTCCAAATGTCCATTGACTGATGCATGGATATATATATATATATATATATATATATATATATATATATATATATGTATATATGTGTATATAGTATTCAGTCATTAAAAGAATGAAATCTTGCCATTTGCAATGACATGGTTAGAGCTAGAGTGTATTAGGCTAGGTGAAATAAGTCATTCAGAGAAAGACAAAGGTCATATGATTTCATTCATATGTGGAATTTAAGAAAGAAAACAAATGAACATATGGCAAGGGAAAAAAAGAGAGAGAGGGAAGCAAATCTTAACAGACTTTTAATGAGGGAAAACAAACTGAGGGTTGATGGAGGGAGATGGATAGGGGGTGGGTTAAATGGGGGATGGAGATTAAGGGGGGCACTTGTTATGATAAGGATCAGTGTTATATGCAAGTGATGCATCACTGAATTCTACTCCTGAAACCAATATTACAGTATATGTTAACTAACTGGAATTTTAATAAAATTTTGAAAAAAAAGTTACAGTAATAGAACTACCCTATGACCCAGCATTGCGTTACTAGGTATTTACCCAAAGGAAACAAAAATTGTGACTCAAAGGGATACATGCACCTGGGTGTTTATAGCAGCAATATTTATGGTAGCCAAATTATGGAAAGAGTCCAAATGTCCATTGACTGATGAATGGATTAAAAAAAAGTGTAAATAAATAAATAAATAAACAAACAAATAAATAAAATGGAATATTACTCAGCACCAAAAAGAATGAAATCTTGTCATTTGCAATGACGTGCATGGAGCTATAGAGTATTATGCTAAACAAAATAAGCCAGTCAGAGGAAGACAAATATCTTATGATTTCACTCATATGTGGAATTTAAGAAGCAACACAGATGAACATAGTGGGGGAAAGGATGAAAACTATAAAATAGACTCTTAGCTGTGGAGAACAAACTGAGGGTTACTGGATGGGAGGTGGGTGGGAGGACAGGTTAAATGAGTTATGGGTATTAAGGAGGGCACTTGTGATGAGTCACTAGATTCTACACCTGAAAAAAAAAAGAAACAATATAGTTAGTAACTTAATCAACTAAAAGCCCTATTGATTCATAATAATATATTGAAACTAAGATATGCAAAATATTCATACTTGAATTATCCTATTATAAACCTTAGTCATATAGTTATTTAAAGTCAGTTAACTTTATGGTCTTTAGTATTCAGAAATAATCCAGTTGTAAGGTAATTTAAATGTCAGTTTTATGCTGTCCTGGTCCATCTTCCAGGACTTTATGAAAGAAATAGACAAAACAAAAAACAAAAACAAAAACAAAGACAGGCAGATACTTAAATAGACTTTTTCCCAAAGACACAATGGCTACTAGGTGTATGAAATATTCAACATTGCTAATCATCAGGAAGATAAACATCAAACCACAGTGAGATATCACCTCACACCCATTAGAATGCCTGTCATGAAAAAAAAGAGATAAAATGTTGGCAAGGATGTGTAGAAAAGGAAATCCCTGTGCACTGTTGGGAATGTAAATTGGTACAGCCATTATGGAAAAAAGGATGAGGATTTCTCAAAAGATTAAAATAGGACTCCTATATATTCCAGCATTCTCACTTTTGAGAATATGTCCCACGGAAACAAAATCACATATCAATCAATATCTGTACTCTCATGTTTATCACATCATTATTCTCAATATTCAAGATATGGAAACAATCTGTGTGTCTCCCAGTGGGTGAATGAATAACGACAGTATGACACATACCCACACCCACATACACACACACACACACACACACACACATACACAAGAAAATTACTCGGTCTTAAAAAATAAGAAAGTCCTTCCATTTGTGACAACATGAATGAAACTGGACGGTGTTATGCTAACTAAAATAAGCCAGACAGAAAAAATAGATACTGCACGGTATCACTTATATATGGAATCTTAAAAAAAACACACAAATTCCCAGAAGCAGAGAGGAGAATAGTGGTTGTCAGGTGCTGTGGGGGTGGGGGTGGGGGTGGGGGAGGGAAACAGTTAGAGTTTGGTAAAGGGAACCAACTTTCTGTAAAAAACTTAATAATTTCTGAGGAGCTAATATATACTATGGGTGACTATAGATGATAATACTGTAATGGGTAATTTAAATTTGCTAAGAGAGAGTATTTAAACATTTTCACGTCCCTACCCTGCCATAAATAGAGTGACTCTATGAAGTGATGGGTGTGTTAATTAACTTGACTGGCGGAGTCAGTATGTTTCTCAGTATGTTCTATAATTTAAATATTTTACCATTTTATTTATTTATTTATTATAAAAATTTTCCTTCGTGTTTTAAGTCAAAAAACAAAAACAAACAGTATGTGCTCTCAAGTGAGTTCACCCAGTTTGATTCCTGGTTTCTACATATATTAACTCTATGACCTTAGGCAATTATTTAAATTCACAGGGCTTTCATATTTCAGTCTATAAAATGATTATCATCTACATCACTAGGTTATTTTGAGAACTAATTGTTAAGTAATTTATTTCTTCCAAGGTAGACATGAAAATATCTTTTAGTGAAACATATTTAAAAAGTAATAAAACCATGTTGAGGATATTGCTTATAAGAATATACATATTATTATTTATTACACATATTTATTATATAGATAATATAAAATATATTATAACATATTATCCATTTATATGTTATTAACAATACATAGTATGTCTATACACATTAATTATACTAATACATAATTATAGTATATATTATATAATATACTGAACAATTATATTAATATATAACATATATTACATTATAAGTAGTTCTATGTACTATATAGTTATATATAATAAATAATAGCTTATGTATTATTGTTGTATTATATAATAAATCATTATATTAAATATATATATAGTAGCTTTATTGGTATTCAATTGTTGCTATAATAAGTTATCAGAAAGTGAGAAGCTTATTCAACACAGATTACTATCTTAGTGTTCTGCAGGTCAGAAGTCCAACATAGATTTTAACAGGCTGAAATCAAGTTTTGTAAAGTTATATTACTTTTGGCTCTATGTGAGATTCCATTTCCTGGCCTTTTCAAGTTTATAAAGGTCCACTTCTTCCATCTTCAGAGCCAGTAACATCACATCTCTCAGTATTTTCTTCTGTGCTCACATTTCCCCCTCACCCTAACTCCTGCACTTTAAGTACCTTTGTGATTGCACTGGGCCCACCTGGATAATTCAGGACAATCTATCCATCTTTAAATCCATTGATTATCACCCTAAATTCTATCTGCATGCTTAACTCCCCTTCACCTACGTATCATAACATATTCATCAGTTCTGGAGATTAGGATATAAACTTTTTTGGAGAACCATAACTCTGCCTACTCCACTTTTTAATAAAGGGCGAGTCTTAGCACCCAAAGTAAGTACTCAACAGTTAGAAAGCATAGTCATTTTCTTTGGCAGAGCACACAAAAAGCCAAAACTAGCAGTATTTTTTAGAATTTGAGTGATCACAGTTTTTCAAAAGAAGGACTTACTCAACATCCAACTGAAACATATGGAAAGGTTATAGAATATGTGAGATTCTTTTAAGATTTTGTCCTCATATCTGCTTTGTGTAGATCCTTACAACTTGCACATAATCATTTCAGAATCTATTGCTCCTAAGTATGTATAATAAATTTTGTGAATTATTCATCATAGAATTCTTACAGTTCATTGACTTGCTGACTCTACCCTTGATCTTCTCACATTCATGACATTACTGGCACTTTGATATATCAAGAAAACCAGGAAGGGTAAGAGTGAACACTTGTTTGGGATTTACTAAAACAGGCACTACTCTAAGTGATTTGCATTTATTGATGAATTAAATTCTCACAACTCTATGATATAGTGTATGTATATAATCTATATTTATATAGAGATTATATTTTTATTATCATTTATGCATGTAAGAACTAATGCACAGAAACTTTCATAAATTGACCAAAGTCTCACAGCTTATTTATGGCCAGCTGGGTTCCAAATCCTGGCAATGTGGGTTCTGAGCCGATTCTTCCCTTCACTACATTATAAGCCTTGTAAGTAGACTGTTGGACATCCAATTATAATTTCCCATAACTTACATTCTAAAATTACTCTAGTGTGAATACAAGACTTTCCAAATCATGGTCCCTGCTTATTTCTTTAACCACATCTCTTAGAACAGCAATAAAACAGCACCCCCCCTCCCCTTAGTTCTACTACAATAACACATATCTTAGTTTCTTTATCATGCCAGGCTTTCTTCCTGACTCTGTGCCTGACAAGAATACATACCCACCAAAGATGTCTCCTTCAAAAATATTTCCCTGTCAAATAGAATTAATCAATCTTTAAAATTGTTATTTCTTGATTTTATACCAAATATTATAATCTGTTGATTGCATATTGACTTTGGCTAACAGATTAATAAAAATTATATCTTTATAATCCATCTTTGTATCTCAGCTGTCCTATATGGAGCCATGAAAATAGTAGGCACATGATAAATAATTATATGAGAAACGAGTGAACATAACAGAAATTTTTAAGATTGCATCATTACCTTTGATATTAAAGTGCTGCTTTGATATTTGTATCTGTTTAAATGCAGATGGCTCCATAGAAAAATAGATTGATTCCTAGAATATACATTTGCTATATTTCTTCTATTATTCATTTCTTCTTTTAAATTTTGTTTTGAAATATTTCCGTTGTTCCACATAGAGTGACACGTAATTAGAAAGATTTAAAAAAATAAATTCAGGTAATTACAGTGCAACACAGAAGACAATGTAGGCTACAAGAAATATTCAACTTACATCATATGGAATTTCTGAAAAGAGAGTGTTTTCTTCTAACAGAATGGAACAACCTCTTTTAGTATGATTTATTCTACAAAATGTACTGAGAGCCCAGTCCAATGCTGGCCTATTGTAGGTTCTCAATTAATGTAAGAAAATGATTTAGAGATACGGTTACACGGAAGAACAACAGTCAACTCAGAGACAGCAACATTTAAAAAAACAAACTTCAGAAGCAAAATTGTTGATGCCTGTATGGGAAATGAGGTTTACCTGGTGTGTGTGTGTATGGGGGGGTGATGTCATGGTGAGAACGAGCAAGGTGCAGAAGGAAGAGCAAGTCCCAACAACAGCCACGGATTTTTTGCCTCCGTATGCAAGTGAGAATATATTCGTACTAAGTTTGAATCCTTGTCTTGCATTTTGGGGCACTGTTGTCCAGTCCTCCTCTTCATTATGGAGTTTGAATAGGTGTCCTTTAAGGGCGTTTTAAGCCCAGAAGTTATGGAAGTCTCCCCCCTAAATGTTCAGCCGTCACAGCAGGTACATGAATAGGTACCACAGTTGAGAGCCACCCACACATGTGTTCTCCCTCACATGTGCGCACACGCAATGCAGCATTAAGATTATGGTTATAAGTTATAAGCAGTAACAACGAAAGAGACACTTGAAATCTTGGCCCTCCTTTGCACTCAGATTTTACAATCCGTGAACTCTAAACAGGATTTCAAAAACAGTTTGGGTCCTCTGTAATGCACTGTTGCACTTGTCTCCTTTTACATTTGAAATTCAAAGACCATAGAGCTTTTCTGAGAAAGAGCACAAGGGAAAGCTTTTATCACTGGCGTGTGACATGACAGGACAGCAGGGGCACTTGCAATATTAGGAAGCTATAGGAGGCCCTGAGAGGCTGTCTTGTCTGTGACTTCCACTGAATTTTGAAATGTGGGGGCAGATTCCTGGCAGCGAGCTTTAACCTGGCTCTTTCTCCTTGGGAAGGCTGTCAGTTTAGCTAGTTCCTTCGGTTTCATAGCTGACTTTCACAGCCCCACGTTTGAGGGTCTTTCAGAGCTTGAGTCATTGGTAGGATATTTTCTGAAATTACTGGTGCCATGTCCATAGCACTGCTCCAAGTATAACGAATGTAGCAGTTTGAGTTTGAATAACACGACAGGGAAAGTTCAGACACTTTCTCCCTTCTTAGCTGTCTTTTATAATTAGTTGAATAACAGTACATGGCTTATACATAGCTAACCTTTACTGAACAATAACTAAAAGGGGTTAGATGCCCTGCTGAGTCACTTGTGGGCATGCCATTGAAAAAGTACAGCGATTCTGAGACATTGCTCTTGTGGGCCTTCTCTCTATTAGATGAGGGAAATTAGGCTTAGAGAGGTTAAATAAAATGTTCAAGTTCACTCAGTTAAAATAAAAAAAAAAAACTGAGAGGCTTAGGCAGAATACATTACATATTTGAAATATATCATTGTCCCTGATATTTATAGCATTATTCCTCTCCTTCGATCAGGAATTTGTCAATTCCATGACTACTGCTTCAAGTCATTGATGAGATTTGGCAGAGAGAAGATATAGGAATTTTTCTGGGTTTTACAGTCCTGAAGTCTTAGGGAACTTTGGGTAAGAGAGAGGTTTTGGAGAAACAGATGAGGGAAGGTAACTTTTCTATCACTGCCAATGTTCCATTCCCTTAAAAGATTCCATAGGGTTACAGAGAAGAGGGAGAAAATGGAGGAGAGATGACGAGATAGGTGGGGAATTCTATCTGTCATTTCCTAGATGGATCCCAGGGTATCAGCAAGCCTTTGTAATGGTATGATTGGCACACACAAAACAAAGTAGAAGTAGAATGTTTTGGACAGCCTTACTCATGTCCTAGATTAGTCATTCTTTGGGAGCAAATTAGACTTGAAGCAATGACAGCCTTGGAGAGAGAGAGTCCATGTGGTTGAGACTATGCTTATATTATATATCTTCCAGCTGGCTACTTTATCCATGAGCTGTTTGAATAAGTCCTGAGCTGGGTGTAGAAGGAGGCTGACGGACATCCAGAGATTACTTTGGCCTATCCTCCTGATGAGTAAGGGTACTTTTATAATAAGTGGTGGTCTTGTGTACATTCACAAGATGTACGAAAAGAAAACCTAATTTTAAAAATTGATTTAAAACATTTGAAAAGACACTTTGCAAAAGAGTTACATTAACAATAAATATGAAAAGGCAATTTCATTAATTACCAAGGAAACGCAAATTAAAATAAATCAGTATCCCAATACAACCACATAAGGTGACAAAAATGAAAAGCTTTGCTCTGACACATAATGCAGTAGGAGAGCATATGGAGCGGTCAGACGTTTCATAATGGCTAATAGAAGTTTGAATTAGTGCAACCAATTTTAAACAGTTTGGCACTATCTACTAAAACAGAACATATTTATGCCTTATGATCCAGCGATTCTACTCCTAGAAATGTTACCAAAAGCAAAGCACACGAATGTTCATTTCAACCCTGTTTATAACAGCCCTGATCTGGAAACTACTCAAATGCTCATGTATTGTAGAATGGGTGAGTCACATCTTCATACAAGAGAATACTGTACTGCAACTGGAGTTAACACTTTACAACACATACAACCATCTCGGTGAGCCTCACCAACACAGTATTCAGTAAATAAGACAGACTCCATACAAACTAGGATTGTTTGTTCTAGAAAGACAGGCTCAAAAGAATACATATTCTTATGTTTCCATTTATAAAAAGTGCAAAAATAGGCAAAACTAACTGATGCTGTTCTAAGTAAAAAAAGTGGAATGACAGGGAAGGAGAAGTAATCAGAGGAAAGCACAAAGGGGGCTCCTGAGGCTCTGCTGACAGAATGATTTTTATGATGTCCTGATCGTTAAAATTCATCAGATTAGATACTTACAATATGTATGCTTCCCTGTATGTACATTATACTTCAAAATGAATTTTAAAAATAAAACCTAATGAAGATAGTATTGATTCAGAAAATGTGGAGATTATATATGCATATGTATTATATATATATGTATCTATATGCATATCTATATCTATATCTATTTATATCTATCTATGTATATCTCTATCTCTATCTCTATCTCTATCTCTATCTCTATATTTTTTTCATTTCCAAATTCCAAATCAGGTGGACTTGAGAACTTTATTGATCTGTTCCCTTATAACTTCCCTCATGGACCAGCTGACTATACTAGTATTCTATGTTCTTTGGACTTAATAAAAAATTAGAGCCACTAGCCGTAGTTCTCCATAGATACAGATTTTACTGTCTCTCTGGAATAGAAAGACTTAGTCTGTAGACTCCATCAAAGAAGGCTAGAAGGAAGAGTCCTACTATGCCCATGTGATATGTAGGCCCCCTCTAAAGGGCACAAAGCCTCACCTCAGTCAGGTATTCTGGAAGTGACAGATAAATGAAGAACCAAGCTTTATAGGGCGGCTTAAGTATATGGTTAGCCATATGCTCTTATTAATTTACCTATTTATTTTACCTTTGGAAATAACTTATTCAACAAACTAAACCCTAAGTTTTTTGGGGTAAACCAATTTCAGTAATCTGATTCTTTTGCTGACTCTGATGAGTGCCCATTTCTACTTTATGGTAGAAAATTGTAGCTATCTATGCTTGGCAATCCTGAGCCCCTTCCAGCCTAATTGAGAATGAGGAACCTATTCTAATTGTAGATCTTCCCACTAGCTTCTGTAACATAGTGAAACAGCATGGAACTCTTTAAGATTCTGACACACCAATTGTGCCTCCAAGTCAGAATGAAAGATAAGTCTTCTCTTTCTTTCCTTTTCCTTTTCTGTTTTTCTTTTTTCTTTTTGTCATTTTTAGAGGGAGGGTAAGCACATGATGGACCCAAAACATTTCCACCTCCCAAATTATTTAAATAGCTTCTTCTACATTATATGAACAGATGTCTGTCCTACAGTATTCATAGTACAAAATTAGAACTAGGTTTGTATTAGCTAGGCCAACAAGTAAAACTGCAGTTATCTACCAAAGTTAAAATGTTGCATGCAGAGCGTCTTGTTAAGATACCTGTATAAATATATTTTGTCTGATCCAAAATTCAATTCAATTCTCCTTGGTTGAGCACACTCAAATTCTATTTGCAAGATTTTAGATACTATGGATGAACAAATACCTTTTGGGTATAACCCTACTCCTCTCACTGTTATTTCCATTTTAACCTCTAGCCTGTGTTCAATTCAAAGTTTAACAATTGTTTGAGCAACAAGAAGTTATAGAAAATGAGGAAAGTTTGCAAATTGAATTTTTTTCTTCATAATGTTTATCTTAAAATTTTATTCATTTATTTTCTGCAGGGTTAAATCTTTCTGGGGATATTTACCTCTTTACTGAGGGTAATATTTTCTTCCAACTGGCTTCCTTGTCTTTTGCATAGTCTTCTCTTCCTTCTTCCTTCCTTCCTTCCTTCCTTCCCTCTCTACTATTATTCTTTTCTTCCCATCTACTTTTGGTTGTATTATGTTTTCTAATTTTTATGTGAATCTGTTAGAATAACGTCATTGAAACCTTACTACACTTAAAAGACCTGTATATCTATATAACAGGTACAGTACAGGTAGGAACGTCTGGGTCCTTCATGGAAGATACTAATGTCAGGAGCTCGGGATTGGCTTCTTATGTATCAACTGGCTTTTTCCTCAGAGTTGAAAGATGGATTGAAAGAATCCAGGCATTATCATATACTCAAAAGAGCTTGTAGTCTAAAGAAAAGAGATCAGAAGGGCAAATTTCTGTTATTTTATCCATGGGGAAGAGAGTTCCTATAAAGCTCCTTGCATCTCATTGGTCAAAATACCATCTAATGGTCACTTTCTAGCTATGATAGTAACCTAGAAATATTTTTGGAAAGGAATTAGAGCAATCATGATTCATTTCCTAAGCCTGGGCACTTGGCATGATGAGTGAAACTGGGTTTTTCTGCAAAGTGGCAGAAACAATGGGGTAGTTTTATAAGTAAGCAATTACAAGTGTCTGTGATATTATGGCATTTATTTTTGTCTTGTTCATGTAAAAGAAGTAAGCAGGCAAAGTTGAAAAACTTTTGGCAGACCATAATTTTATTTACTAATATATTTATTTGCCTCTCACAATCTTTATTTATTTATTTAGTATAATGGATTTGTGTGGTCTACTATCTTTAAAATTTTTCCATCTTCTTTGAAATCACTAACATCCATATACCTGCAGCCAAAACTATATTTTAAGAACTGAGTATTATTTTTTGTTCCCTTTACTGAAACTTAAGGATAAAGTTGAGCAGTTGCATGGGGTGGGTAGATAGATTCACTAAAAAAGAATGCAATTATTCTGTAAATCTGAGCTTTAGAATATCCCTGAGGTTCCTTAAATGCCATGTTTGAGGGACTAACTTCACCAGTCTGATAAAGCTTGCTAATCCCTCCTTCAGTGCTGTTTCCTAGAAAGTAGAAAACATGCGACTCTGTCTATCCCAGATGAGGTTCAACGTAGGCATGCAGAGGATTTTCAAAAATTTTCCTTTGACCTTCCTGCCAGGTTCTGTGATGATAGGGAGAAATTTTATTATTTTGTTGGTTTGCCATTTTCCACAATAACTACTTATTTGGAGCCAGAATGGGGTTCACAGTTATTCTGTAGCATGTACATTGTATAAGCATTTATGCTTATTTCCTTGGCAAAGAGTTTGCAAAATTATAGGCATAAGTTAATAGATATTTCTTATGAGGTTGCTTTTATTGTTATCATTATCATACCACCATCATCATTATTATTACCATCATTATTGTGGTCGGTTTTAGTTAATTCCATTAAATTAAACATTGAGGTAAAATTATGCTATCAACTTGATTTACAAAATAATCCCTAGAAAGTGCTTTTTCTAATGAGATAATTTTTCTATATATTTTTAATTACCAATACAGATGAACAAAGTCGCATATTTTTTGGTAAAAGTACTTTAAATCCATCTCTTGTATTCTTACTGACAACATCCTATTTTAAAGGTCCTTTAACTCAAAACAATATATGTGTAATGACTTCATGAGACCACGGAAAAGTTTAATTTTTTTCTCATTCTTCAAAATATGGAATCCTTTTCATTGCTTACTGGATTAAACCTGACACTTGAATTCATGGACTTAAAACAAAAAGCAAACAAAATAAAACTTGCCTTCTCTAGTCTTATCTCCTGTTGTTTTCTCTTCTGAAGGAAGCCAAGGAGATAATAATTTGTGTGCCAGTTCTGCAATGTTGGGGAAGACTACATTACGTGTTGTGTTAAGTCAGAAACTGGACAACATCAAAGCCTAGCAATGAGTGCTAGAACAGAGTTATAACTTTCACTGAAGCTGTATGAGAGAGTGGTACCCCCCTATTCTTCTATTATTTGTATCTTGGCCCTTTGAAAACCATTTGGCTTTCTCTCTAAGAAGTATTACCTTTCACCTAAACCGTCACTTGATTTCTACCATTTTTGAAACCCGTTTGAATTGCTACATTTTCAATATCATTTTCTAAATTCTTATAAATATTAAATGGGTCACTTATTTGATATGAATATGTATCAAATGCTCTATTTCATACTTGTATATACCGATTTGTGCACTATTTCTCTCCAGCTATGTGCTCTGGTCTTTTAACCACAATGCAGTGTAATGTGTCTTGCTTCCTTATGGCGTTTTCATGTCCTAACACTGAACACTATACGTAATTGATGTGCAGTCGGTATTTACTGATGATTAAGCTGAGATATCCTTGTATTTTTCCCCAGTTAATGATTGACTGTAAACTGCACCTCAAGTATTTTGGAATATGAACACGTTTGTAAATAAAAACAACATATTTATGAAAACAGGTATAATGTTTACATTAATGACAGGGTCTGAGTGGCAACATTCAACGCTCATTTTTTAAAAAAAAATTTTTAAATGTTTTTATTTATTTTTGAGACAGAGAGAGACAGAGAATGAGCCGGGGAGGGGCAGAGAGGGAGGGAGACACAGAATCCAAAGCAGGCTCCAGGCTCCGAGCTGTTAGCACAGAGCCCGATGCAGGGCTCGAGCTCCCGGAGTGTGAGATCATGACCTGAGCCAAAGTCGGACACTCAACTGACTGAGCCACCCAGGCGTCCCTCAACTCTCCTTTTAACTTTTGGGACATCTTTTCTGTAAAGTACTCTGGAGTTAGGAGGTAATGGTTCTTTGAATCATATGAATTACATGGGCAGAAAGCCTCATGCTCATAATAAGTGAATAGTAAATATTTTCTTCTCTGTTGGTGAAAAGCACCGATCTCATGATATTGCAAACTCAAAAATAACATAAGAATTTCCTCCTAAAATGCTTTGAAGCATTATTGAAATGCATTATAAAGTGTCTTAACAGCAACCATTTGGGTGATAAGTAATAGAAAACCTTCTTTGTAGAATGGATTCTGGAAACAATACAGCTGTCTCACAAAACTCAAAATAGAAAGAATAATTGAAAGTCATGAAGAACTAGAACAAGCGAATATGCTGGTTAGAAATGTTTGTATTCTCTCCACTTGCCCAGACAGACATGGACACTTTTCATCTCTCCTCTTCTCTGGATCTTTGATTCATTCTTTCCTGCTTTTCTGGTTAGCTTTTTATACTTCTTGGGCATATGGCAGCTCCAGATCATATTTCATCTCTTCTCAATGTAAGAACTGAGTTTGAATTTTGACTTTTCATAAAGAAGTATATGGTCAGATTGGGAGAGCTATACACCATTTATGGGAGAATTTTGTCTAAAATGACTGCAGTAAGATCTCCAATCTCATATTCTTTTTTTGTTTGTTTGCAAGGAGGTGGTTACAATATTTTCCATCAAGAGGTGGAGGGGTTTCTGTTCCATCCCCTTGAATCTCGGTATCCTCATGACTCCTGTATAAATGACTCTATGTGTCTTCTGGCTTGGTCAGAAAAGGCCATGCCCCTTTTGTTCTGGTTCTCTTGGCATGCTCACGCTAGGAACTTAGTAGGTATGTTGTGAGAAAACAAGCTACATAGAGAAGTCACATGTGGGAGTTTTGGCTGACAGCCCCAGCTGACTTCCCAGATGGCAGTCTACTAGCAACTGGTAGCTGTGTGGATAAAGAAGCTCTTGAAATTACTCCAGTCATCAACTGACTACTAACTCATAAAAAAATTTGATGGAGAGCCGCCTAGCTAATCTTGGTTAACCTCGGACCCATGAGAGTTAACACACAATGATAATTATTGTTTTTAACCAAGGCTTAAACAGTGATTAGTTAGAAGCAATTGTAACAGCAACATTAGGTAAACAAAGAGGAAGCTCGTATAATACAAACAAAGGTTTCATCAAGGGTGAGATGAGTCCTTTGAATGTCAATTTTAAGATAAAGGAAAGCTTGAAATGGTAAGGCATCACCAAAGTTGCCTGCAGTATCTCTATTGCATCAATAATGATACTTGGTTATTCTGGGTCAACAAATATCCAGAGTAGTCACAGGGTGTGTTAGTTTAAGTACAGAGATGGGGCTGCTAATAAAATTGTTTCAAAACTAGAAATTAATTTTGTAGAGTTTTTCTACACTCAGATTGTTTGATCAAACAAAATTAACATTTACTGAGATTCCACCATTGACCTGGCAACATGCTTACTTCTGGGTGCATGGAGAGAAAATCCATGCTTTCTTTTATTTAGGGAGGCAGCTGGTTGGAAAACGTGAAAAAATTTGATTCAGCAAACTGACTGTGAGGTTATAACAGAAGTAATATAAATAGAGGCAAAAAGAAGAGTTTTTCTTTTGTATTGGGTGTTGGTGGATGACTGGAGGAGTCAGGAAAGACATTAGGTAGAAGAGAATTCCTGAATGGAATCGTGCATTTTCAAAGTACTTAACATGGTATCTGTGAACTCTGTTTTATTAGAGTTTATATCTTCAATGTTAGATATTATTGATGCTATTATTGTTTGATTCTGGGGGTTTATTTTTATATAAAAGTATACAACTGACATATTATTAAGACATGTCTCTGGTAGTGTACCTATATAGCATTATAAGATATTTTATACTCTTTTATCTGTTTTTAAATAGCAACACACATTTGGAACTTCATAGTAGTAGGTGTCATGACTGCTGGGATCTGTTTACTTCTGTGTCTAGGGACATATGGCAAAATAAATTAGGAAGATTGCTCAATAAAATAGGTAATTATAGTGACTGTATGGCATACCCACACCATGAGAATTAAGTATTGTCTCAGGACTGGAGAGGGGATTTCATAAAGATTTTGCCAATTTCAAATTAAAATGACGTCCCATCTCTTGACCTGCCATGTCTACCTCTCCTTTATACGATATTGCAAACACCCACATCCATAGCATTGAAAAGGGAAGTAGAAGAAGAAACTTTTGAAGACTACGTCATCCTTAATATTTTATTCTAGAAATTCTTTTTCATTCATTTTTTTTCCAAATTAGATCTGACCATATCCAAAGTCGTAAAAACTATATTCTGTATTTTCATCTAGTAAATTGAAACCCACACATGTCATTTTAAAAATCTAATTATAACCTCCCCATTTTTGCTACTTTTTAATTTATTTGTTATTATTATTATTATTATTATTATTTATTTGAGAGAGAGAGAGAGAGCAGAGGGAGTGGCAGAGGGAAAGAGAGAAAGAATCTTAAGCAAACTCCACACTCTGCACAGAGCCCAATGTGGGGCTCAATCCCACGACCCTGGGATGATGACCTGAGCCAAAGCAAGAGTTGGGTGCTCAAGCGACTGAGCCACCCAGGTGGCCTTATTGCTAGTTTATAAGTCACTGATGCATGTTCTGTATCCACCAGTGAGTCTTGAACAGAAACAGCATCTCAGAGGATATCCTTCCACAATAAAACAGAACTTACAACACACCAAAATCTAAGAGAGGAAATTTATTTTTAAGAAAATAATATCTTCAGCTTTTTATTTTACCTTTTCTTTGAGGCTACTAAGATGATAAAAATACCAAAAAACTAATTTAGTAACTACTGAAATGGATTAATTCACAGAATAGTCTGTGTGTTGATTTCTTATCCATGAGAGGAAGATGAAAAGC
Source organism: Felis catus (assembly GCF_018350175.1). Classification (NCBI taxonomy): domain Eukaryota; kingdom Metazoa; phylum Chordata; class Mammalia; order Carnivora; family Felidae; genus Felis; species Felis catus. Next base: position 79,241,878 of record NC_058377.1, on the reverse strand, counting down.
CTCTTCTTTCCCATTGTCTGTAGATCCAGGGAGAGATGTTTCCATACTTCTTCTCTCTGAGAAGTACAGGAAAAATAAGGCAATTCCTCATTTGGATGGCATTCACTATTATAACTTATTCATGCATAAAGAAAGAATTAAAAGTAAACATTAGATTTCACAAAACTGGTATTTATTTATACATGTAACTTAATGTTTTTTTTTTCCCTTAGAAGTTATTTACTAGCATATATTTCCTAGAGGAAAATAATCTGGAAAGTAGCAGGATTTTGTATGCATCTAATTTAGTGTCTAGTAAATTAGTAGCTCCTCATGATAATTCATTGTCATAGAACTTAAGAAAGAGCTCAGTTGTATAGGACATTAAAGAATTTTGTTTTAATTTCCATAACTTAACTTATGGCAATGCTGAAATATTAATGCTAGAAAATTTACTGCAAATGAAGTTTGGTAGAAGAAACACAACTTTACTTTCATTATTGACATCTGATAAAAGCAAGTCACTTAGTTTAGCTAAATGTTACTTTGATTGCATTTATAGTTAAGTTCATGTACATAGAATATGTTTCTTTTGTCAGCTTTTGCCTAGAAATAAGTGAACTTGAGTTTAATTATTAAGTAAAATAAAGTGATAGTGATAATTTGGGACTAAAAAATGGTGATTACAATTTAAAATTGTAGTTTTTTAATTGACTTGTTTCTGATTGACCTCTTTGATTGCTCTCATCCTCTTTCTTTCATTTCCTGCTTGTTTCCTTCCGAACTGCATCTTGTTACCTTTGATATAAAAGTAGTAGTTAACTCAAAGTGAATTTGAGAGTTAATGAAAGACCTTTTGGGTGAAAACATGGCACTGTCTGCAGCATAGTGGAAGTCACTTTTCCTTTCCTTCTATCAACTCTAATTCTTGGTATGTTTGGGGGTATGATGTTTGGTACTGAAAATTTGGCATCAAAAGTAAATGAGGAAGAAAATGCCTCTAAAGTCTCCTTTTCCTTATTCTTTCCTTAGCATTTCCTTACATTTTTTTTCTTCTTTTTATTTCCCTTACCCTCAATGGTTTGTTAGGAACATTATTTTTTAATCACTATTTTTTTTAATGTTTATTTATTTTTGAAAGAGAGAGACATAGTGTGAGTGGGGGAGGGGCAGAGAGAGAGGGAGACACAGAATCCAAAGCAGGCTCCAGGCCCCGGGCTGTCAGGACAAAGCTCGATGTGGGGCTCGAACCCACAGACTGTGAGATCATGACCTGAGCCGAAGTGGGATGCTCAACTGACTGATCCATCTAGGCACCCCTAATCACTGTTCTATGAAGGATAAAGAACATAATTTTCTTTGTTATACAAAATTTCCCTTCAAAATGTTTTCCTTCATGTTATAGCAATTCATCTCTTTTATGGTCAAATAACCCTAAGAGGAGATGCAACTAATATTCTATAAGGATTTAGAGAAGGAAGGAATGCCTTAAATTGGGTGGTGGGGAAAGAAATAGGGGGATTCGGGACACCTGGTGACTCAGTTGGTTATGTGTCTGACTCTTGGTTTCGGCTCAGGTTGTAGTCTCATGTGAGATCCAGCCCTGCATCAGGGTCCCCTGAAATCCCAGAGCCTACCTAAACTTCTCTTTCTCCCTCTCTCTCTGCCCCTCACTGTTCACTTGTGTGCTTTCTCTTCCAAAATAAATACATAAATTAAAAAAAAAAAGAAGTAGGAGGATTAGGAAAGATTATAAAAGGTATTAGTGGACATTCTAAATGTTCTAAAAAGGCAAAATGAAGAAAAAGATAAGATCACATATAGGAAAATATTCTATCAGGCATTAGTATAGACTTAATTGTATCTCTCAAAAAATCCACATATAGAAGTTCTAATCCCCTGAACCCCATAAATAGACCATATTTGGAGATAAGGTCTTTAAGAGGTAATCAAGTTAAATGGAATCATTCAGGCATGGGCCTGAATTCTGTGTAACAGGTGTCCATAGAAGAAGAGGAAGTTTGGACACACACATGTCCAGAGGGAAGAAAACATGAAAACACAGAAGATGGCCATCTGCAAGTCAAGAAGAGTCCTAAAACAGACCCTTCCTCCCCAGCCCTTAGAAAAAACCAACCCTGCCAAACATTGATCTTAGACTGTTAGCCCTCAGAACTGTGAGAAAATACATTTCTTTTGTTAAAGCTGCCTACTTAATGGCACTTTGTTGCAATAGTCCTAGCCAACTGATATAGTCACATTATGAAATGACTTGGGTTTGTATATGGGTGACAATTTTTTATTCAATTTCAAAATCTTTAAGTGTATATTAGAAAAATCAATAAACATTGTTTCAAACCCACTCTAAGTTATTATATTTTGCAATTGCTTACAATAAGGCAATAGTAAATGAGGAAGGGATTGAAATAAAATAGTTATTAATACAAGTATCATGTAACAATGAGAAAGATGTTACATAAATATGAAACAAAGCTCTTGAGAATAGTATTGGTAATACAATTTTTAAATTCCGGGAGACAATTATAGTGAATGTAATTCATGGAAAACTCGGTATTATTTTAATTTTGTCTTTTAAAATAATACCACAAGTTATCACAAGTAAGGATTAGTGATTTGTTGAAATTTCAGTATGAATCACATGCTCTGTGAATCTAGTGGGTACATGTGAGATATTGGATTGAAGAAGAAACATAGCAACTAGCAACTATATATAAATATAGTTATGCTATTTAAGCATTCTAAGAGAATTTGTATTTATGCTTATTTAACTAGCTGACATCAGAATATTAGAAAATGTGGGTTCACTGTCTTTGACTCTTTTTTTTGCTGAATTAGATTGCTTAGCACAATGAATGATGTTAAAATGATTGAATTAAAATATATGTGAGTAATATCAAGCGTCTACTATATTGAATTATAGGAGAAGAAACTTTTCCTGAGGAGAGCTTATAAAAGACCTAAAATTCTGGCCAGGCAGTTTGAAGTTTATTCTTTTTTTTATTATTTTTTAATGTTTATTTATTTTTGAGAGACAGAGAGACAGAGCATGAGTGGGGAGGGGGGAAACAGAGGGAGACACGGGATCTGAGGCAGGCTCCAGGCTCTGAGCTGTCAACACAGAGCCTGACATGGGGCTTGAACCCACGAACTGGGAGATCATGACCTGAGCTGCAGTCCAACGCTTAAGCAACTGAGACACCCAGGTGCCCCTGGAGTTTATTCTTTTGGTCAATGATGTAGTTGAAGATTTATAAGTAAAGGAAGGGCACATTCTCAGCTGAGGCAGGAAATCTGTTGCAATGTGTCAGAGATCACAGGAAAGGAAACTGTAAGCCAAATGACAAAGAGAATATTGAATAGCACAGTCCAGAAGGAGAAGTTAGGATCATGATATTCTGATGGGAATGCAGGTAAAGTATTTTGGAAAATGCCCCGAATATATGACATGCTTCTGGGCATGGATGCAAACAGCATGTAATAGAAAACCTGTACCATCTGACCCGGAGAAGGGAAGGAAAGGAGGAGTCAGTTCAAGGAGACCAAAAGAAGAACAGAGCTGTCCAGCCGTTTGCCTAGAGCTTGTTCTCAATCTACTGAAGACTGATGGGGAAATACAACATGCTTTTCTCACTTTAACACAAACTTAAAACATTTTCAACGGCTGTGATTTCAATGTTAGCAAATTCAATTCTAAAAAAGAAGCTTCAGTAGAATTGTCTGCTTTTGTTTCCCCCACTTCCCTTATATTTAGTAAGTGGTACAGAAGAAGAATACTGTGAATAGTTACTTAGCATTTTTAAGTCCTTCACCTCATATATGTGGGTGACTAGTAGGGCTGTCATTATTACATTATTGATTATGACTATCATTAATAGAAATTGTTTAAAATGATAAAAGTTAAGCTATTATTTCCAAGTTTTCTTTTAAAATTGCAAAGTGGATATTTAATATTTATTTAAGTGATTACTAACAATCTCTCAAGTATATCATGGAAAGATAAAATATTAATATGGCTATTAGAATCCAAAATAAAATTATCTTGATAAATAGTATCTGATGACAATAAAAATAATACTTTGAGGTGTTACATATTTGCATCACATTTCATAATGCTATATATTTTCATATTGATTATCTCACCTAAGACTCAAAGAAAAAGAGTGATATAGTCCTTCCTGCCATTCTGTGTGTGAAGAAACAGAATTTCAGGATAAGTGATATATCCCAGGTAACACACTATTAAGTGTCAACACAGAGACTGAAGTCCTTATTCACTCCTGGTATCCCAATACTTCTTTATATCAACAATATAACCTGACTCATATATGGATTTTTAAAAAAAAATTCATATTTTAAGATTATAGTACAGCAAAATCTTGGTTTGTGAGCATAATTCATTCCAGAAACATGCTTGTAATCCAAAGCACTTGTATATCAAAGTGAACCTCCCCACAAGAAATAATGGAAATTGAGATGATTTGTTCCATAACCCCCAAATTTTCATATAAAAATGATTATAGAACTGTAATATAATACAAAATAATAAAGAAAATACAAAATATAAAGAAAAAAAAACAAATTAGCCTTCACTTGCCTTTGAAAACCTTTGTGGCTGGTGTGAGGGAGACAAGAGAGGGGAGGGTTATTATGCAGGGCAACATTCACTATTGCTAACAGAATCATTGCTATCTACTGGTTCAATGGAATCTTTTTCTTTTGGAATCTGTCCAGTGACACTTGCTTTTGCCTCCTTTTGAGTATTTCACAGAAATGTGACATTGCATTGTCATTAAACAGATTCATCGCTTGCACCACTACAGTCTTATTTGGGTGGTGCTTTTCTCTAAAATTTTGCACTGTCTCCCACATTTTACACATCTCCCTAATCTCATTTGAAGTGAGGGATTCCTCTGCCTTTTTCTCCTCCTCCTCTTCAGACCACATGCAAATGTAGACTTCTTATAAAGCCTTGCAATTTCAGTCATGCGCATACCTACTTCATACTTCTCCACAATTTCCTTCTTTTTAAAATTTTTTAAGGTTATTTATTTTAGAGAGAGAGAGAGAGAAAGAGCAAGCATGAGCCAGGGAGGGGCAGAGAGAGAGACACAGAATCTGAAGCAGGCTCCAGGCTCCGAGCTCTCAGGGGCTTGAACTCACAAGCTGTGAGATCATGACCTGAGCTGAAGACAGATGCTCAACCAACTGAGCCACCCAGGCACCCTTTGGTAATTTCCTTCTTAACTTCCATCCTAACCATCTCCTTCTTACTGCCTTTCTTTTCAACCTTTTCTGCATGGGGGCCATTGTATACGTTTGCATGGATGTTGACTGCAGTGCAGTATTACTAAACTCTTGTCATATACTGTATTCAATGTACCTGGCAATAAGGTAGCAGAGGAAAGGGTCTGTATCTGCAGGCAGCCTGACCTAGAATGAAGCAAACATTCCTAAGCTTACTCTTGTATGGAAAACAAAGGACTGTCCATAGGTGCTTTGAAGTGACAAAAAATACACCAGTGCCAGTTGTGGGCACCTTCCAAGTCACTGATTCTGCCAGACCGTGGCCTGAGATTGAGCATCCGAGCATGGGAGATGATCACCCACAATCCCGCACAGAGAGAGAGAGACAGAGAGAGAGAGAGAGAAGAACCATTGGCTTAATTCTTTTTTTTTTTTTTTTTAACATGGAAGCTTCATGAATTTGTGTGTCATCCTTGCACAGGGGCTAACTTCTGTATTGTTCCAGTTTTAGTACATTGCTGCTGAAAGTGAGCACTGGCGCAGTTATGATCATGTGACATTTGGCAACACCTGCTACTCTTATTGCAAGACATTGTTTATCAACTTGAAATTTATTAGAAATGTTTGCTCTTCTTGCAGAACGCTTATGCAATAAGTTACAACCCAAGGTTTTACTGTATTTTCATTTTAGTTTTCCTTTGAACAATTTTCCTTTTATTTTTCTTTTGTGATTTATCTTTCTTTAAACCAATAAAGATGCAGGAATTCAGATTAAATATGATAAATTTCCAGAAACATACAACTTAATCAAGACTCATATGTAAATATAAAATCTGAACAGACTGATAAGGAGTAAGGGGATTGAATTAATTATCAAATACTTCCCAACAAAGAAAGCCAAAAAACAAATGGTTTCACTGGTGATTTTTTGCAAACATTTAAAAACTAATTTTTTTCTAACTCTTACAATAAAAGTTGAAGAGCAGAGCATTCCAGACTCATTTTTAAAGGCTAGTCTTACTTTTATATTACAGCCAGATGAGGATACCACAAGAAAAGAAAACTACAGGTCAATATCTTTGATGAAAAATCTCAACAAAATATTTGCAACCCAATTAAGCAACACAGTAAAATCATCATACACCATGAACAAATGGAATTTATCCCTGTGATACGGGATAGTACAGCATATACAGATCAATAAATGTGATATACCACGGGAATAAAATGAAGGATAAAGCCATGTGATATTTCAATAAATTCAGAAAAATAGATTTTTACAAAATTCAACATTCTTTCATGGTAACAATTCTCAACAATATTTTGTGCTTCTGTGGTATCTATCAGTTGTAATGTCCCCTTTCATTTCTGATTTTATTTCAGTGCAGCTACAGCAGTTCTAAGAGGGAAATTTATAGCTATATATGCCAACATTAAGAAAAATGAGGGGCGCCTGGGTGGCTCAGTCTATTGAGTGTCCAACTTCGGCTCATGTAATGATTTCATTGTTCTTGCATTCAAGCCCTACTTCAGGCTCTGCACTGACAGCTCAGAGACTGGAGCCTGCTTCACATTCTGTGTCTCCGTCTCTCTCTCTCTCTCTCTCTCTCTCTGCCCCTCCCCTACTTGTGCTCTCTCTCTCTCTCTCTCTCTCCCTCTCTCTCTCCCTCTCTCAAAAATGAATAAACATTAAAAAAGAAAGAAAGAACAATGAAAGTTCTCAAGTAAAGAACCTAACTTCATACCTCAAGACAATAGAAAATAGAACAAAACTAAGCCCCAAATTATCACTAAAAAGGATATGACAAGGATCAGAGCAGAAATAAATAAAACAGAACAGAAGAAAACTCAATGGAAAAGATCAATGAATCTATGAGCTGGTTAAAAAAAATAAATAACAAGCCTTTGGCTAAGGAAAAAGGCTTTGGCCTATTAACAGTATCATGAAATTTTTTTTTAATTTTTTTAATATTTATTTATTTTTGAGAGACAGAGATGACAGAGCACTAGTGGGGGAGGGGCAGAGAGAGAGGGAGTCACAGAATCCAAGACAGTCTCCAGGCTCTGAGTTATCAGCACAGAACCTGACGCAGGGTTCAAACTCAGCAACCATGAGATCATGACCTGAGCCAAAGTTGGATGCTTAACTGACTGAGCCACCCAGGCATCCTGATAATATTTAATTTTAATGACTTTTCATTCCCTTTCTCTTTTCTATTTCCTTACTGCATATATAACATAAATCATAACAGAAAATTTAGTGTTGCACTCTCATAAGAAGGTTACCAAACCTGGAAAAACTTATCATACTTATTAAAAAGATGTAAGACAGAAGTCTGAAAGAAACCAAGATGCTCAAACACATATCCATATAAGAAAAAAACTAATGAGGAAAAGCATATTTCTGTCCTATTTTGTCTGGAACTGCTTCTTTTCATTCGGGTCTTGGGCATGTCATTTTCATGGCTAACTTATACACAATATTATTAATCAATTGCTTAGGGAGACCTTGAATGTTCAAGGTGAGATCTGTTTGAAGCTTAATGATTGTATGATAGATCTAGGGATCTTCTTCTTCAGATATTTTAAGGAAATAAATGGAGAATATTTTGATAGATCTTTCAGAAATTTTAAGTGATTTGACAATTTTCAGTTCTCCCAGGTAATGTCTAGTTGATTACATAGAGCCATGGTGAATATATAGAGACATATTTTCACTAAAATGACCTTTTTGGATTTTTTTAATTGGACACACACAACATTTTCAGTTAGAGTCTAGCTGACAAGAACTGTTTTAGGTTTGTTCAGTAGTTCACAATTTGAAACTCATTCATAGATGTTTTTAGACATGTTTCCATGTTTCTCATATAGATATATAAAATAAAACAAAACAAAACAAAACCTGAGGAGACATATCTTGGCCATAAATTTAAGCCAAATCAATAGTTTTCTCCTTTGTGATTTAATATATAAATAATTATGCTAAGTTTTGTTTTTCCTAGAGATATTTTTCACAGTTGAGGTTGATTATGCATCTGTAGGGATTCTTGTCCTACTTTGTTACCAGATGTTCAACCAAGGCATAGTCTAGCCTAGCAAGTAAATGCAGCCCATTTCTAGATTCTCAATGTGTTGCAATGCACCTCTCATTAGAAGGTCAAAAGCATTATAGTCAAGATGCTTATGTTATTGTGAAATGACTGAAAATATTTTTTATGTGTTTATTATTTATTGAGCAATTATAATGGTTCATTTTATGTGTCAACTTGACTATTCCAAGAGATGCCCTGAGAGCTAAACATTTTTTTTTTTTTTTTTGTGGGTGTGTCTGTCAGGGTGTTTCCAGAAGAGATTAGCATTAGAATTGGTTGACTGAGTAAAACCAATGGCTCTCTCTGTTGTGGTTGAGCATCACTGAATCTATCTAGGGCCTGAATAAAACAAAAAGGCAGAGGAAAGTGGAGTTTGCTCTCTAACTGACTGTTAGAACTAGGACATCAATCTCCTTAAGCGCTCAGTACTCATGGTTCTCAGGCCTTCAGACGTGGACTAGGATCTACACCATCAGCTTTCTGGGTCTCACACCTCCTAGCTATACCACTGGCTTTCTTGAATTGTCCAGCTTGCAGATGGAAGATCATGAGACTAGCACAATGCTAGATACAACATGGCAAAAGTCGGCCAGATACTTTTCCTGCCTTCATGGAATTTATAGTCCAGTAGAGAAAAGGACATCATATGAATACTCAAAAAAGGAAGTACAATTACAAAATTAGATAATTTCAGTGATAGAAAAATTCAAGAATTTAGATAAGATTGAGGAAGGATAAGAGAGATGTAACGGGGAAGACATGTTTGTCTAAGTGATGTCTAAGCTGAAGCATAAAGGAAGCACTTGTATTAATCAAGTAAAAAGTGACGTGTAGATTATTTCATCTAAAGAGACAGGTACCTGCAAAGACCTAGAGGTTGAAGAGGCCTGTACTTGTTGGAGAAACTAGAAGGCCAGTATGGACTGATGTGTCCTGAGTGAAGCAGAAAGCACTGCAAGATGAGGATGGTGAATAGGCACATCCTTGTGCAACCTAGGAAGGAATTTTCTTTCAAGTTGACCATAACCAGCTAACATGGATGATTTTCAGGCAGGCAATGCATGTTCTCACTGCCAGTTTTGAGTAGACTAAGAGGGAATCCATTAGTATCAGCTGGCAGGCAATGTTCCGGGAAAGATAAGATGGGTGCAGGAACTGGAATAGTAATGTGGAAATGAAGATATGGATGTAGATTTGAGACATTTTGGTGACCCATATTATGATGTGCTGCTTGTGGAGAGGGGACGAGGAGAAGAGATGCATTAAGGGTGACTCCTGGATTTTTTGATATGGGCAGCCAGGTAGATACGGGGTAATTTATTGAAAAGAGAAATAAGAGGAGGACCACACACACTAATCGTATCCAACTTTAACATACCTCTCACAAAGACAGACGAGGTATTTAAGAACTTACACAGATCAAACCCTAAAATGTGATGATACAGGATGTACCTTCGAAATAAAATTGGGCTAGGCATAAAAACTGAGTACATGTTAGACCACACACTAAAAGCCAATGAATTGCCAGGGTAAGAGTAATAAAAACACCATTCTCTGCACCTTAAGCATAATACTAAAAATTCATAACAAAATGTAAAAGTTCCCTACTGTTTAAAATTAAATTTAAAATAAAAGCCTGCTATTAACTATTGAGCCAAATAATCTATATAAAATTAAATTTCAAAATTTCTTGAGATAGTGATAAGGGAAACAAAATACATCAGATTCATGGTATAAAGCTAGAACATTGTCAGAGGAAAATTTATAGCATTTAAATACCTATGTTAATGGATATGAAAGTAAATGAGGTGAATTCCAAAACCTCATTTTCAAAAAAGAATGTTTATTTATTTATTTTGAGAGAGAGAGAGAGAGAGAGAGAGAGAGAGAGAGAGGTAAGGGCATATAGAGGGAGAGAGAGAATCCTAAGCAGTATCCATGTTCTTAACACAGAGACTGACATGGGGCTTCTTCTCACAAACTGTGACATCAAGACCTGAGCGGAAATCAAGAGTTGATGCTTAACTGACTGAGCCACCCAGGCACTCCCAAAATCTCGTTAAAGGAACAGAAAAGTTAAACTAAAAGAAATGACATAATAAATAGAAAATCAGAAGTATATCAAATAAATTGATAAATGTTAAATATTAATGAACACAACCCAGCAACAAATTAATTATACATCATGACCAAGTATATTTAATTCCAGAGCACAAGCCTATTGAGATATAAATATACCAATTAATAAATTCTTTCATATTAATAGACCCAAAAGAAAAAAAATATATATGATCATCTCTATATATTCAGAAAAGATGTTAGCAAAATTAAACACTCATCGGATAATCAGTAAAATGGGAGTTTATGGGTAATTATTTAACAAGAAAACTGCATATACCTCTGCCAAAAATGCAGCATCTTACCTAAATGAGCAATTAAGAATTTCTCACTGAATTCAAGGAGAATACCCACGATTTCCACAATATTTTAAACATTGTGTTGGAAGAATTTACCAACACAGGAATAGATAATCAGAGGTGTAATAATATGAAAGGAAGAACATTTTTTTTTGTTAAATCTCCTTTCATAACTGTAGATGATAGTAAAATTGGTATACAAAATCAATAGCCTATATACATGTGTACATATATTAATCTGTACATATATCAGAAGATATAATGGAAGAGAAGGCTCAGTTTAAAATAGAAATAAAAATAAAATACATATAAATAGCTTAACAAGAAATACTAAAAACATAAATTGAAAAGTTATATAAAACATTCCTGAAGTACTCAGAAAAAGAATTCATCAAATGAGAAGACTTATTAACATCCATAAACAAACAAAAAAAAATTACAAAGATGTCAGTTTTCACTGTTATATTGTATTATATTATATTTGTTATATTATATTATATTTGAATCAGTCCCAGTAAGGTAACATCTCCACCCCCAGGATATTATGCTGAAGTGGCTTGTTTGCATGATTTTCTCTCTGCTATTCCATAAACTAATTGAGTGGAGTAAATTAGTCTTTTCACCTTTCATGACTATCACAGGATCAGTGACACAGTAAGCACTTAAATATCCATTTAATGAATAATTAAAGAAAAGTAACACTGGATTATACTGTATTTATTATTTTCTGTGATTTGATAGTTCAACAAAAGCCAGCTTGAATAGCATGTATACTTAACTTTGAAAATTGTCATAACTTTGTACCATGTCTTCTTTTTAAAAAAATAATAAAAATTTTGAATAGAAGGGAAAAAAAGTTGCAAAAGGCTTACTAATAATATATAAATTTCTTTCTCCCTCTGTTTCTCTCCCCTGCTTGCATGCCCTCTCTCACTATAATAGATAATAATAAGTAATAATAAGAAAAATAGTGATTAGCAGAGAAAAAAAGTTGCAAAATTCTTACTAGTAAGAGATAGAGAAAGCATTTAATGAGCTCTGCAAACAGTGCTAGTGTGCAAATTACAGAGCAGTTACATGTTCTGTTTGATTTTATGCCTCTAAGCCATATATTTATTCAACATATATTAACCAACTGCCCTTTCCCGGGATCTAGAGCTAGAAAGATAAAAACAGTCCATTATCTGAAGAAATAATCTTTTTCTCCCTGATAAATGTGGTCGTATTTCTACATATGCGTAGAATATGTATATATATATGTGTAGATATACACATACACACAAAAATATACATATAAAAATATTCTATGTTGAGACCTCTTTTAAAGGAAAACTATATAAACAATAATGGTATTATAAATAATTTACATAATGACAGTAGAAGACTACAGAGTCCATCTCAGTGTATTAGAGTCAAAATGAAATTTAGCCCCTGGGTCTCTGTATGGCGTAAATCTACACATCATCTTCCAAAAAGTTAAGAACCTTGTGTTGGAGTGGTATGTAGGATTGTTAGGAAGAGAATTGCTCTCTCATTCAGATTCAAAGTATACAGAATAAGATCCTATTCTTCTGAATCAACTGTATTCGCATTACTTAAATGAAAATTATACAGTTAAAAGAGGTTGGCATATGTTCCTATGCTGAAGATCACATAAAAAATATTCTTAAAAAGGGATTAGTAAACGTACATTTTCTACCAATACAGTAAATTCCATTTTCTACACATCTGCTTGATGCATCTGCTTCTCTCTCGCCATGATCTGACCACAGCCCATATCCCTCCACTCTCCAATTCACTTAACAAGCTCCAGCTGTACTGACTGTTCTCCAAAGCTCTACAGTGGTCTTAATCTTTCTTCCTATAATTAGCACAATGAGCAGAGAGCCAGTGTTCCCTCACTACTCTCAATCAAGGAGGAAAATTGGATTGAGAAGGGATTGGCAAGAATGTGTAGAAACAGAAGTGTTATAATCGAGTGAAATCTATGCCTACCCATATGCAAGGTACCTTCCAGAAGGCTCACTTTACTGAATTTACTCTTATCTATTGAATTTATGGAATACTCACCTGATTTGGGTAGCTATTTACTTATTGATTTACTTTTTATGGAAATATTCCCTTTGCTATGTTCTAAACCAAAACACCATGAACCAAATTACCCATGAACTGCTACTCCTGTGGTTTGAAGAAATCTCCGTTTTCCTGAAGTTCTGATATGACTGTGGGAGGGGGGAAAGGAGGGAAGATCTAAACTTTCTCTTTTCTATGGCTTGGAGTACATTTGAGAAAAGTGCACTGAGGGAACAAGGGAAAAACATCAGGCCACTGAAACTTTAATTTTTTTTTTAATGTTTATTTATTTTTAAGAGAGAGAGAGAGAAAGAGAGAGAGGGAGACACAGATCTGAAGCAGGCTCCAGGCTCTGAGCTGTCAGCACAGAGCCCACACGGCACAGGGCTCTAACTCATGAATTGTGAGATCATGACCTGAGCTGAAGTTGGACTCTCAACCAACTGAGCCACTCAGGTGCCCCCAGGTCACTGAAAACATTAAAGTCACAGTTGATTATAAACTAAATTAGTCAACAAGGGATTATGATCTTTCTACCTGGAGTTAAACCCTCTATAAATATGTCACAATATAACATTTAAGGATCTTTATCTCTCTCTCTCTCTCTCTCTCTCTCTCTCTCTCTCTTTTTTTTCTGCTGCTGGAGTGTCTCCTCCAGTGGTTACATTCTGCTCACTCCTGCTCTTACAACCTTTTCCGTTAAAAGTCTCAGCATCTCAGCAGTTCATCCATTGAGGGTACAAATCCCTTCTCCCACAGACCAGGGATCAAAAAACTGGAAGGGTCTGCTTTGAAATGGAAATGAGGAAAGAAGAAGATGAAGGAAAGGAAATAAGAACTGAAGGCAGTGCTTTCCAATTTTTTCTGTTGAACTACTGCTAATAGCAAGCAGACAGAAGTGGAGACAGACCCTCCCGTGAGTCTTAGGGCACAGCCTGAAGTTACCCATCTCAAGTACAGACTCCTTTTGAACTCTCAAGTTTAATCATTAAGAGAATTTGCATTCTGTTATATAGCATAGATGTTTATTTGAGCTTAAAGGATGGTTTAAGTATGTTCATTATAAATACATTACCACCAATATCCTCCAATAAAATCTGAGATGAAAACATGGGGAGGTGCCCCATGTTTACTCTGAGATTTCTCTCACCTTCTAGTACCCCTTAGAATACCTTAACTACTTGTCAAAGAGACAACCTTAGACCTCAGATCTAACCTGATTAAATAAAGGCTTGAATAGTTTTCCTGTTACTGAAACATCCTTAATTGCAAGAATATGTTCATTATGTTTGTGTTAAAGTTATGCACTTATCTGATAGCTTAAACTCTGCCTTTTCAAATCCTTACCTTTTTTTGCTCGTGACATCTCACATGATTGTCACTTAAGGTAGAGTGGACACATCAAGGGGAGTTGGAGATAGTTGTAGTGACACCAAGACAGAGACAGAGACAGCTATCTCTATCTCTACCAATGGCACCTGGGCGGCTCAGTTGGTGAAGTGGCTGACTTTTGATTTCGGCTCAGGGCATGATCTCAAAGTCTGTGAGATCCAGCCCTGTGTCAGGCTCAGTGTGGAGCCTCCTTGGGATTATCTCTCTCCCTCTTTAGATCTGCTTATCCTCTGCTTATTCTCTCTCTCTCTCTTTCTCAAAATAAGTAAATAAAACTTTTAAAATATATATATAGCGGGCACCAGGGTGGCTCAGTCAGTTAAGCATCCAACTTTGGCTCAGGTCATGATCTTGTGGTCTGTGAGTTCAAACCCCATTTTGGGCTCTGTGCTGACAAATCAGAGACTGGAGCCTGCTTCAGGTTCTGTGTCTCCCTCTCTTTCTGCCCCTCCCCCACTTGTGCTCTTTCTCTCAAAAATAAATAAACATTAAAAAAAAAAGAAATCTAGTCCTTGTATTCTTATAGTAGATATATTTCCTTTTTTAGCCCTTATTCTCGTGTATGGTTTAAAAAATTGATTAAATTTTATCCATCTTCCATAAGCCTCTCTAGTTATTCTAAACCCGATTGTTAACTTGTGTATCTTTTTTCCTACTGACTTCATGTGGCACATTTATTTTGTACTGAATGTCCATATTCAATTTGGTCTATCTGTGAAATTATTATTAAGTTCCATTGCTTTGTCTTGCTATTCACATATGGGGAATAACCTTAGGAATTCCCTGAGCTTGCACCAATGGGTTAACAAGGCATAAAGAATTAGAAAGCCACAGGGTGAACATATCCAAGTTTAGGTAAACAAGAATAGGTAAACAGGGAAAAGGCCGCCAGTATAAGACAAAGGGATAGGAATAGGAAATCTCAAGATAAAAAGCATCCAAGATTAGGTAAACAAGATTAGGTATTCAGGGTGGAAGCATCCTCCAATTTAGTAAAATAGCAGAAAGCTGCTCTCACATGAAGGAAGGACAAAAATAGGAAAACAAGACTTTACACCTCAGCAGCATGAAGTTGCCAGAGCAGAGCTAATTAGCAAAAGAAAGGTGCCTTGTTGACCCTGAGGTAGCATGCCTATCTTTCTTGTCCCCTAACCCAGTTCAGGTAAACAGAGGCGGCTCCTCATGTGTGTTGTAAACAACCTTCTGCCCAGTACCAGGATTTTGTTTTGTATTGACCCAAACTCCTAACACCACATGTCTTCAAAACACCCTTCCTTCACACCCATGAGTTAATGTTCACGGTTTCAGTGTCTCTGTGTGCACATCCACCATGCTTGTAAGCCTTCTGATCTTAATAAAAACGGAACAAGGACCCTTATTCAGGGCTCTTGTCTCCTCCCAGATATTAGCTGCTTTTGCATTTAAATCCTGCATGTGCTCTCTTGCTGGACAAGAGAGAACTCCAGACCCAGAGTCTATGACATTCATATAATAATATTAAATTGGCTTTAGTTACTGGGAATTTTTTCTATGTTACCAACATGCTCCCCGTTAATTTCTCTTCTTTTAACCAGCCCTTTCATGGTAATTCTTTCCTGTTGGTTCTTCTAAATGAATTAACAATCATAGTGACTAGCTTACAAAAATATGTTATACATAGAATTAGACCCATCAGAAAGCAGCCAAATGACAAGGACTCCAGGGTTAAATATAGAATGAGAGGCAGACAAATTTCAGGAAATATGTGTTGCTATCCTATCTCTGTCTTGGTGTCACAACAACTATTTCCATCTTCCCCCAGTGTGTCCACTCTAACTTAACTGACAAACACTTGAGATGTCCCAAACAAAAAAGGTAAGGGTTTAGAATGGCAGAGTCTAAGGTATCAGATAAGTGCATAATGCACAAGTAGTTAATTTTAATACAAATTGAAGGAAATGGGTGACTAGATGGCAGCTACAAAGCTTGTCTATAAGAAAGGTTTGTAACACGTCCTTCCAGGACATCCACTGGTGTCAGGTGTTAGCCCAGTTCACTTTTAATAATGCATATATTAAATCTTGATATTTTAAAAAGAAATGAAAAATAAATGCATTTTCAGCACTTGTCTATCAACACTGATATTTTAAACAAGCTACTCATTTAATCTAATACAACTGCTTTTATACTTTAGAGTTGGTGTATGTTTCATTGTGTATCTTTTTATCTAGTTATCACACTAAGTGTTTAAAATTACTAGATTCTGTTTTGAGTCTTTCATCAGTTCTTCTATGTAATTTATGGTAATGAAATAATTTATAAACACTAAAGAGAAATGCTTCCTTAACAAACCTCAATTACATGAAAAGATTGAACTTTACTTTAAATTTATTATAGCTCAGAATTCCTCAAAATTTAACTGTTTCACATAAATAGCCCTTGTATTACATAAGAAATAGTGTATCTCTCTCAAGCTCTCTCTCTCCCTCTCTCTCTCTCTGTCTCTGGAAGAAAGAATGGATAAGAGAGAAAGAAGAATAAGATGAGAAAAAGGAGGAAGGGAAAGAGGTGAGGAGAGACAGAGACTAAGAGAGAGAAGGGAATACACATTCAAACTGGGAAAACGTGGATACTTAGAAAGATTTTAGGACTCCTTTGGTCAAGCCTCTTCTCTCATTTTACAGAGAAGGAAAATGAAGCTCTGGATGATTAAATCATTTATTAAAAAGACTAGAGTGAAGGAGTGGCACAGCCAGAGCTAGAAAACTTTCTTATTTTTAACTGTGTGTTCTATATTCCCAGAAACCAGATTTTTGTTGTTGTTGTTGTTGTTATTCTAGCACTCTAATTCATAATTACTGCCTGCACAATTTGTATTTTAGTTTTTATAAGTCATTGAAAACACTGTGAATTTTGTCATTATTCAATAAGGCTTGACAGTTCAGTAGCCATAGAAGACACAGTCTGATTAGAATTGATGAAAACCTATTACTACATTTTAGCAACATTTTAAAAGTTTTCTCTGGCAATACAATGGAGCAAAGATAGGCTTTTCAACAATTGGTGCTGGGCCAACTAGACATCTACATGCAAAAAAAAAAAAAAAGATGAATTTAGATATTTAGAGACTTTACACTCATCAAAAACAAAACAAAACAAAACAAACAAACAAAAAACTACCTTAAAATGTATCACAGACCAAAAGTAAAACACAAAACTATAAAACTCGTAGAAGCTCCCATAGGAGAACTCAGATAACCATGGGTTTGGAGATTAGTTTTTAGATTACAGCATCAAAGGCACAATCCATGGAAGAAACAATTGATAATAGACTTAGTTAAAATTTAAAAAAATTCTGCTCTGTGAAAGACAAATGAAAAGGAATGAGAAGACAAGCCACATACTGGGAATAAATATTTGCAACAGATGCATCTGATGAATGTGATCCGAAATATACAAAAATTCTTAAAACTCAACAATAAGAAAATGAATGCCCAGATTTAAAAATGGGCCAAATACCTGAGTCACTTTAACAGAGAAGATATACAGATGACATATTAGCATATAAAAAGATGCTCCCAGTCATATGCCAGCAGGGAAGAGCAAACTGAAACAAGGAGATAGCACTTCACACCTATTAGAGTGGCCAAAATCCAGAATACTGATAACACTGCTGGCTGACAAAGATCCGGATCAAGAGCAACTCTCATTCTCTGCTGATAGCACCATACAGCCACTTTGGCAGACCGTTTGGTAGTTTTTTACAAAACTAAACATACTCTTACCATATGATCTGACAATTACACCTCTCAGTATTTGGCCAAAGAAGCTGAAGACTTATGTACAACAAAAACCTGCACATGGCTGTTTATAGCAGTTTTTATTCATGCTCGCCAAAGTTTAGAAACTAAGATGTCCTTTGGTAGATAAATCGATAAACAACCAGTGGTACATTCAGACCATGGAATGTTATTCGGTGCTAAGAAAGGAGCCATCAAGCCATAAAAAACTGTGGAGAAAACACAAATGCCAATCTGCAAGAAAAACTTGAATGCTAATCTGGAAAGAAGCTAATCTGAAAAGGCTACGTAGTATATGATTCTTATACGACATCTTGGAAGAGTCATGAAAAACCATGGCAACATTAAAACATAAGAGACTCTTAAGGACTGAGAACAAACTAAGGGTAGATGGGGGGTGGAGGAGAGGGGAAAGTGGGTGGTGGGCAGGGAGGAGGGCACTTGTTGGGATGAGCACTGGGTGTTGTATGGAAACCAATTTGACAATAAATTATATTAAAAAAATAAGTTGTTTTCAGGAATTGAGGAATGGAGAGAGAAGAATAAAGAATTTTTTGGGCAGTGCAAATATTCTCTTAGATACCATAATGACAGATACATGTTTTCATACATTTGTTCAAACCCATAGAATGTACAATACCAAGAGTGAATTGTAATGTAGACTATGGACTTTGGGTGATTGTGATGTGTCAATGTAGATTCATCAATTATAAGGAAACTACCACTCTGGTGGAAAATATGGATAATAGGGAGGCTATGCATGTATGGGGGTAGGTGTATGTGGGAAATCTCTGTACCTTCTCCTCAATTCTGCTATGAGCCTGAAACAACTAAAAAAAAAAATAAAATCTAAAAAACAGTCTTGTCCTACCATTTTCAAAATATAAGGGTGATCATTTTTTTAATATAGTATAAATGATTGAGTTTGTCAAGTGGTTTCTAACTTGGAACATCACTTAGCCCTTAAAATAGAAGCAAATGCAACAGTTACTCTTAAATTGTTATTTATGTTGAAACCTCATATTTTCTTAAGGCCAGATTTAAAAAAAAGATTTTAAGTTTATTTACTTATTTAGAGAGAGAGAGGGGCGGGGGGAGGGAGGGAGGGAGGGAGGGAGACAGAGAGAGAGAGAGAGAGAGAGAGAGAGAGAGAGAGAGAACAAGCAGGGAGGGCCAGAGAGGAGAGACAGAATTCTAAGCAGGCTCCACACCAATAATGCAGAGCCCAGTGCAGGGCTTGAATTCAGGAACCATGAGATCTTGACCTGAGCTGAGGTCAAAAGTTGGACTCTTAACAGACTTCACCACCCAGGCACCCCTGATTTTTTTAAGTGGCAAATAAAACAGGTAAATAGGAAGAAATATGCCAATTATACTTCAAAATGATTTTAAATTAATTACTTCTATATATGAGAAGTAAAACCCAAAGTAGCTGTCTGCAGGAAGGAGAAACAACTAGAAAAGCCATTAAACCACATTTTATTTATACTTCTATTGTTCATCATGATAGTTTTCTAGCTTCTGTATATACACATTCCACAACTGTAAATGTCAGTATAAAAAGTGCAGATAACTTCTGGAGCAGAATTCAAGGCAGATAAATTTCATATCGACTTAAGTTAGTGTTAGTAGCACTTAAAGCCTTGAATGTGTATACAGTAAAACCCTGGATTGTGAGTAACTTGTTCTGTGAGTGTTCCACAGGAAGAGCAAACATTTCTAATAAATTTTAACTTGATAAACGAGGGATGTCTTGCAACACTAGGTATGTGAAGCCAAATGTCACATGATCACAACTGAGCCAATGGTTCTCCTCTCTCTCTCTCTCTCTCTCTCTCTCTCTCTCTCTCTCCCCCTCTGTCTGGATTGTGGGTGATCATCTTCCATGCTCAGATGCTCAGTCTCAGGCCACGGTGTTTGGCAGAAATCAGTGATTTTTTCAGAACATTGGAAGATGCCCACCACTGGCACTAGTGTGTTTTCTGTCATTTCAAAGCACCTATGGGCAGTCCTTTACTTTTCCATACAGGAGTAAGGTTAGGAATGCTTTGCTTCATTCTAGGTCTTAGATAGGTTTTTTGTTAAAGTTGCATGAAAAGAAAAAGATTTCATTGAGCCAATAGTTAGTAGTGATTCCATTAGAGAAAGTTGTCCTGTATGATAACCCTCCTCTCTTGTCTCCCTTACACCAGTCATGAAGGTTTTCAAAGGTAAGTGCAGGTTAATTTGTTTATATTTCCTTATATTTTGTATTTTCTTTATTATTTTCTATTATATTACAGTATTGTAATCATTTTTATATGAATATTTTTTGGGTTGTAGAATGAATTATCTGAGTTTCCACTATTTTTTATGGGGAAATGTGCTTTGATATACAGGTGCATTAGATTACAGGCAGATTTTTATTTACCAGCTTATTCTGTATGCAGAAAAACACGTTTTTGTCTGGGGCAACAGAGGTGTGAAGGGTTTCCAGCCCAGTATGAGATGCAGACTCTGTGCTCTGTAAGAACTGCTGGCATGTTGAAGTGGGCTGCTCATTAATGACTTTGGCTTTGTTTTTCTCTCATGTAGTTCATATCTAGAGCTGAGCCCTTCAAAAATGGTTATGGGACACATGCAGAAAATAGAACAGCTTCCAGTGTGCTATAGTTGCTACATACTTTTTTTTCTTTTTATGTTATTTATAACCTTTATAATGTCCATTAACTTCAGCAGATTTTAGTTAGAACTTTGGGAAAAAATGTTTCATATACTGAGCATTATTTAGAGGAGTGTGCTGTATTATTCCTATGTAGTTTATTTAGCTAATGCTGAAATTGTTTTTTTAGGCTTTCTCATATGTCTCAGATACCTCCATTTTCTTAATGATGTTTAGACAGAAATCAGTTGTTTGTGTTTACTTGTCTTTTAGAGAATAACACTTCAAAATATACATCATTTAAACTTTTCTGTGGAAAATAATGAAATTTTTATACATGTGGTTTTCTGTAAAACTTTTCCATGAGAACAAATTGTTATACAACTTTAAAAGCTTGTTTGACGATGAGTTGTATACGCAGCAAATATGCCAATAAAAAAAAATTTGTATTTTCTTTGGTAAACAAAAGCTACACATTCTTTACCAAAATAGAAGGGTTAGGAAATTATATTAGAAGTTACTAAAATATGAAGAATCAGTATATCAATTGATATATTATATTTTCAAAATAAGATATGGTCTAAGGTATTATATTCTGAACGCTGTCTCCAGTTGCATTATTTTTCTTTCTCAGAAATGACTTTTTTCAGATAACGCACAGTTCTCTTCTTGTGAAACAACTTCTATAAGAAACATAAGAATCTTTGGAACCATATATATTTGGGTTCAAATCCAAGATCATTCCTTTAATAATGATCTGTGTGACTGTGTGACTTTGTTAAGTTCTTTTAATTCTCTAAAACCTACATTTCCAGACACTTAAAATGAATTTTACTTTTTATAATGTGCTATGTATGATTGAAAATAATAATGTGGATTCTCTAGTTTTTGATGCCAGTTCTATTTGTTCCTTTAATCAAATTGTTAGTTATATTTTTAATTCTAGATTGTTATTAATTTTTTAACTTAAGTGAAGTTTACAAGTTTGTAAATTTCTTCTAATGTTTCTATACATCTATTCTTTAAATATTTTTTGTTGAAATGTAGTTGACCTATAGCATTATACTAGTTTCAAATAATATAATGATTTAATATTTGTATATATTGTGAAAGGTATTATAAAAACTAACCATATAGTGGGGCACCTGGGTAGCTCAGTTAGTGAAGAATCCAACTCTTGATTTCAGCTCACAGTTTGTGAGATCAAGCACCGTATCAGGTTTGATGCTGACAGTGTGGAGCTTGCTTGGGATTTTCTCTCTTCCTCTCTCTCTGTCCCTCCTCTTTGCCCCCCTTAAAATAAATAAATTTAAAAAAGCTTTTTCTTAAAATTTTACCATATGGGGATAATGGCTGGGAATATAAAAATAGAGCTAACTTGATGGAAGGGAATTTGATAATATATAACTGCATTTGTCCTTTGACACAGAAACTTCATCTCTAAAAACTTATTTTAAAAATATATGTTCAAAAATATGAAAACAAATATATATAACATGATTTATTCAATTTCAATTTGTAATAACAAGTGACCATAAAGCAACCCAGTGTCCATGGATAGTTTACTGGTTAAATTAGTCATAGCACATCCTGATCATTTGGCTGTAAAAAGAAGTTAGGAATATCTATGTATTGATATTCAGCATATATATTTTTCATTTTGTTTTTCAGAATATATTTTAAATTAAAAAAGCACATAAAAAAAGTATATGTGTGCAATGCTACCATTTACCTAAGAATGTGATGTTGGGCACCTGGGTGGCTCAGTCAGTTAAACATCCAACTCTTGATTTTGGCCCAGGTCATGATCTCATGGGTTAGTGAGTTCAAGCCCTGAGTCAGGTTCTGTGCAGGTGGGACAGAACCTGCCTTGGATTCTCTCTTTCCTTCTCTCTTTGCCCCTCCAGCACTTATGCTCTCTCCCTCTCTCTCTCTCAAAATAAACACATTTGTAAAAAAAGAATGTGATATTATTTTTATCTGTATCTAGCTATATCCATATCTGTATCTACCTATTAAAGGAGGACTAAAAAAAAAACAAAATCTTTTGTAGAATGTTGCTTATAACCCACTAATTCCATTCCTACACATATACCCAAGAGAAAAAAAAACCCATCATATTCACAAAAAAACTTAAACATGAATGTTCATAGTGACATTATTCACAATAGCCAAAGAATGGAAACAACCAAATGTCCATCAACTGATGATTGAGTAAACAAACTATTATAGCCACACAGGGAAATATTATTCAGTTACAAAAAGAACTATGTATTGATTCATGACGTAAAAATGAATGTACCTTGAGTACATTGTGCTAAGTGAAAGAGGTCTATCACAAAAGGCCACATACTGCGTTATTCCATTTATATGAAAAGTCCAGAGTGGGCAAGTTCAGAGGGAAAGAAGGTAGATTAGTGATTATCATGAGCTTGCAGTGGGAAGAGAGGGAGAAATGGGGTGTGACTGCTATAATAGGTATGGGGTTTCTTTTGGGAGAGATGAACTATTCTGAAATTAGTAATGATGGTTGGATAACTTGGTAAATATATTAAAAGCCATTGAATTGCACTCTTTAAAAGGGTGAATGTTACAGTATATAGTATATTTTATTTCAATAAAAATGAATAAAATGAAGACAGTACTGTTTACATTAAGTAGCTGTTCTGTGGATGAGATAATATTCACAAATTAAATAGCAAGATGGTTAATAGATAGTAGGTGCTTACTCAGTGTTAGTTCTCTTTCCCTTATAATGTATGGTAATTATACTTTCACTTGTGATTGTGAACAGCTTTTGATTTTTTTTTGATCCATCGCTTCTTTGCATCTTAATAGCTCTTTGAGCTTATTACCTATTCTTGGCAGTAAATTGCATATATAATATCCCAAACTGTTAGTCATTTCAGACAATCAGTCAGACGTCTGTCTGCAGGATGCTGTTGCAACAATTAGCTAAATTTGGTGATATGTGCTTGGTATCAAAAGGACCAAAGAGGCTTAAATGAGATGGAAGATCCTCAAATAACATTAAATTGGTACCTAGCTCTATCGAGAATTTAAGTACTGAAAAGCCTGTCTTATGGGTGAATTTTGCATTCGGAATTAAAATTCCTGTTGAAATCATTTTAGTATGGCAATTCTTCACATGTAGTCTGATGGAAGGATAATGAGAAATAAGGTTGGAGTAGTAAGTAGGAGTCAACTTGAAATGTCTTCTAAGTTATAGCTTATTGTAGTTTATTAAACTAATGGTTAAATGAATTCTGCTTTTCTCAATTGTCCAAGTTCTCTGAATGAAATCTTGACCCCATTGTACCTATCTCTTCTAGAAAGTGACACCAAAGACCTCCTGCAGGTGAGATAGAAGCTGGAGAAGGGAAGTGAGACTTTGTTTTGTGTTCTGGAAATAAGTCCTTTATTAAATATGTGATTTAGAAATACTTTCTCCCAGTTGGTGCCTTATCTTCAAACTTTCAAAAAGCAGAAATTATACATTTTGGTGAAGTTCAATTTATCAATTTTTTTTGTGGATTGTTTTTTTGTGTGTCATATCTAAGAAATCTTTCCCTAAGAAGATCTTGAAATTTTTTTCTGTGTTTACTTCTAGAAGTTTGAGTTTTAGCTCTTATATTTAGGTTTTTCATCCATTTTTAGTTAATTTTTTAAATTCATACAAAATAGATTGTTCCTTTTTTGAATGTTCATGTCCAATTGTCCAGTAGTCATTTATTTAAAACATTCCTATTTCTTGTCAATCTTGACATCTTTGTCAACAATCAATTCATAATATATTGAGGTTTAATTGTTGAACTTTGTATTTTTTTATTGACTTAAGACCACATTCTTCACTAATCTCACATTTATTTGATTGTTCTTAAAATGAGGTAGTGTGAGTCATCCAATCTTGTTTGTTTTGCTTTGTATTGTTATAATTTTGGGAAATTTGAATTCCTTTATTTTCCATATAAATTTTAGAATCAGCTTGATAACTTCTACAAAAACTTCTACTGACATTTCAATTAGGTTAGGGTCATATTTATAGATCATCTTGAGAAAAATTCACATATTAATGACATGAACTATTTTGATCCATAAATATGGTATATCTCTCCATATATGAAAGCATGATGGAGTCATTGGTAATACTCAGGTTGTTGGCTTGGGTATTATGTTTTTGGCCTACCAAGTATCCCTGTTTTCCTTTGTTGCTTACATTACATGGACTTTGTTTCAGTTAGTAATGTGCCCAACTAAAGACCTGATTTCCAAGTCCCCTATATAAGCAGCTATAGCCAGTTGGCAAAATTTTGGTCAGAAGGATATATTTAGTGTCTAGGTGTAGCTTCTGGAAGAATTCTAGCTTTGCTACTTAAAGGAGGAGGAAGAGAAGGAGAGGAACTAGAAGGGAAAGAATAGGACAGAAGCAGTCATCAGGCCTCTTCCTCTTTGCTTTCTGGATCTGCTTCCCTTCCCTTGATGAGAACACTGAATGCTTGGTTGTTACCAATTAACATGAAATTTTGAAGATTAAGTCAACATATTAAAAATGGTAAAAAGGGGGTGCCTGGGTGGCTCAGTTGGTTGAGTGTCTGACTTCAGCTCACATCATGATCTCGCGGTTCATGGGTCTAAGCCCCGCATTGGGCTCTGTGCTGACAGGTCAGAGCCTGGAGCCTTCTTCGGATTCTGTGTCTCCTTCTCTTTTTGCCCCTCCCCACCTCATGCTCTGTCACTATCTCTCCTTTTCTCAAAAATAAATAAACATTAAAACAATAAAAAATAGATTAAAAAAACAATCTAGGTTTCCAATAAGATTAGTAAGCCATTGTCTGAAAGTTAGTTCCCGTATTATTAATTTTTGCTTTATGGAGCCCCTAAACCTCCATTTGTCTTTATATATTTGTGGGAAGATAATCTGTAACTTATTAACCAAAATATTTCTACATAAGTGGGTGTACATTCACAGATATGTGGAAGAAAGAAAAAAGAATAAATGCCTAACATCATTCTATAATCCATACCAGAGTAGGTGTAAATATCTTATTCATGGAAGTGTAATTTAGAAAAAAAGAAGAGGAGCATCTAGGTAGCTCATCCAGTTGAGCACCGCCCCCCCCCCCCAACTCTTGATTTCAGCTAAGGTCATGATCTCTTGCTTTGTGAGTCCAACCCCTCATTGGGCTCTGTACTGAGTGTGGAACCTGCTTGGGATTCTCTCTCTCCCTCTGCCCCTCTCCTTCTCCTGGATTCTCTCTCTCTCTCTCTCTCTCTCTCTCTCTCTCTCTCTCTCTCTCTCAAAATAAATAACTAAATAAGCTTTTAAAAAGGAAGAAAGAAAAAAAAGAACATATATTTGTTGCTTTAATTTTAGTGAAGTAAATAGGAGTACTGTTGTTATACATAAGTTTTATACCTTTTGTGCTAGATGTATTTTTGTTAAAGATTAAATGATTAATGATTAAAGGGGCACCTGGTTGGCTCAAATGGTTAAGCATCTGACTTCACCTAGGTCATGATCTCGCGGTTTGTAAGTTCAAACCCCACATCTGGCTCTGTGCTAACAGCTCAGAGCCTGGAACCTGCTTCAGATTCTGTGTCTTCCTCTTTCTCTGGCCCTCCCATGCTCATGTTCTGTCTCTCTCTGTCTCTCAATAATAAATAAACATTAAGAAAATTTTTAAAAAAGATTAAATGATTGAAAATTACTACATTATACTTTGGAGATAATGGAATGGTCTCTAATTTGTCATTTTGGTTGAACCACTTTCATGTATAGGTCTTATATTCCTTGGAAGAAGAAATTATATACCTAGCACACATCTGTTTTCTACCTATTATTGAGTCCTGTAAATATAGAGTTCATTGTAAATCAGTAATATCTGTGCCTTAAAATTCAATACTTTATTTTTTTCATAATATGTAAATCTTAGCTATACACTTTTGGATACATGCTGAAGTCACTTTTATACCCTTCCCAGCATCCTGTCTATTACTTCATACTTTCAAAGTAAGATGTAATTTCCCTTACAAAATTTGGGTTCTAAGAAATAAATGTTAGGTTTTGCAAACTTGAATAAGATTTTTTAAAAAATATTTTTAATGTCTTTATTTTTGAGAGACAGAGAGTGAGCAGGGAAGGGGCAGAGAGAGAGAGGGAGACACAGAAATCCGAAGTAGGCTCCAGGCTCTGAGCTGTCAGCACAGAGCCCGACGTGGGGCTTGAACTCACAAGCCGTGAGATCATGATCTGAGTTGAAGTCAGATGCTTAACCAACTGAGCCATCCAGATGCCCCAAATAAGATTTTTTAATAGAGAAAATTAAACAACAATTTTAGAGGTAACAGTAGAGTGACAGACACAAAAAAATCAGTGAAGTAATATCAAATTATTTCTAAGAATTCTATGTGCAAAATGTATTCTCTCATCTCAGTTATTGGAAATTAAGTACAATCATCGTCTGGATATCCAATTAAGTGAAAGTGATGCTAACATAATCTAATGTAATTCATGTTTGATACCAAGTTAAAAGTGATATATTATCCCATTATATTTAGTTTTTTTAATTTTTTAGTTTGGCTTAGGTTATAGTAACATGAATCTTTTTAGTCTAGAATGACTTCTTGGTTATTATTGCCCTTTGAAATACTTCTCATTGTGTAGTGCTAAGCTCCTATGCTGTGAAAACTTTCCTCATCTCCCAAGCCACAATCGTCTGTTTTTTCTTTATTACTTCCATAGGCTGTGGCTATATTTCTGCCATCCCCTTACTGCATTCTGCCTCGTGCAATACTTAATCATGCATAAATCTGTGTTTCTCATTAGGAAGTATGTTACTTTAAGATAGCAATATGGCCTTCTTCCTTTTCTGCCTTTCATTTCTCCTTCCTTTCTTCCTTTTCTTATTAATAATTATAGCTAAGAGAACTTGATAGACTTTATTTTCTACTAAATCTACCATTGTGCATGGTACAAATAAACATCACGTACAACTATACAAATCACTTAATATTCTCGAAAGCATCATTATTTTGAATGATATTTCATAATAGAATAAATAAAGTAAAAAATAAATTATATTATGGATTTCAGAATCAATTTTCATAGCTAAAGAGAACATAATTATAGAATTGAGATTAAAACCTACAGTATCCAAATTTAATTGGAAATATCACTTGAGACTCAACATTTATTTCTTTGAACACTTTTCAATGAGACGGTCTGGATACAGTATTGTTCCAGTAGAAATGAGTGCCTCTAAACTCACAATTGTCTCTTCTAATCCCTTACCTTAAAAGAAACCAGAATTTCTTAGAGATGTGTCCAATTTTATACATGACTCTTCCCTCAGTTCTATTTCAAAGGTGACTTCCTAGTGTAAATCTTTACCTTGATTTTACATCATTAAGCTCTAAGTATCTGGATTTTTTGTTGTTACTGGTTTTTTTTTGTTTTTGTTTTTGTTTTTGTTTTTGTTTTTTATGGTCTTCCTGCTCTGTTTTAATGTTTCTTTAACTCTAGAACTGAGTCAGGTGCTAAGTTATCTTGAGTTCTGACAAAAAACAATCAGGTGGTGCATGGTGCAGAAGTTTCTGCCTTTATGGCTTTTGAATGAATAATCAGTTAATAATCAGATGAGCAAATCATTTTTCCACCACTTAGGTATAGAAAGAGAGCTTTCAGGATCTCGAATTTCCTGTTGAAAGCATCCGTCTCTTTTCTAATGTTAGTGTTTGAAAGTACTTCAGCCCATGGATCCCATACCACATGGACCCTGAGGGAAGTATGACGCAGGGAAATTGGGCAATTTCTCCCTGGACTAAACTCTGGGTACAGGCACACATAGTTTCTCACAAGGGACTTACTGCCTTCTGTAGGCTAAGTCTCCATCAAGAAAGCACAAAATGTTAATCTTCACCTAAGGAAGATTTCCTTCGCCTAAGGAAAGGCAAATCTCTGTGGCTGGTCTGACTTTTTCGTAAACCTAAAGAACACAGTTTCTTTTTTTTTTTTTAGTGTTTATTTATTTTGAGAGAGAGAGAGAGCCCACGCGTGTAAGCGGGGAACGGGCAGAGGGACAGGGAGAAAGAGAAACCCAAGCAGGCTCTGTGCTCTCAGTACAGAGATCCATGAACCATAGGATCCTGACCTGAGCCAAAATCAAGAGTTAGATGCTTAACCAACTGAGCCACCCAGGCACCCCAAGAACACATTTCGTATTTGTTCACAGCTTGCCAACTCCAGGCACCTAGGAAGAATCCTAAGCATGTGATGAATGCTTTTAGTTTATTCCACCAATGTGCCTGTCCCCATTCTCAGTCCCCACTCTCTGTGGTTTAATGACAAAGTGAAACAGAGTGAGACTGTGAAAAACATAAATTCAAACCAGGATTTTTAAAGAGTTCTGCAGATACTTGTTGAAAATATGTAGTTTTTCCTTCATCACATGCAATATAGACATACATTACATGCTTATCACTATTTTTGTGAATGTTGTGTTTGAAAATTGCTGATCATTGCTCTATAGGAATAATGGCAAAAGCACACATATGTGAATCCACTCTTGAGTGCCAGTCACAGATTGATCCAAGGGAAAATAGCAGACGACTGTCTAGATTTTAAATGAACTCTCTTTACCTGGCTTTAATCTGGCAGGCAACTTCCTGAGGCTCTAGCGAAGTGAAATGGAGATAAATCAGTCATGACTAAAGAAGTAATCTTAGTTAAAACTAATGAGGAAGCTAATTGGAGTCATTTATCTTCATGTCAGGTTCATTATTATACTATGGTTCTTCTTTGTGTTAAAGTGGTCAAAGTGTCCATGTGAATAAACAAACAGGTTCTTGCATTGTTGAAATAAGGAGATTAAAATGGGGCTTAGAGTTTGTTAAGAAGTCCCTTGGTTTTTCACTCTTTCCAGTGAAACTTTGTATTTCTATATACGTTCCCTTCAGTATATAATTGACCTAGTTGGGTTATATGACTTTGTGGAGCCATTTCTGCATTATAGGACTGTTAAAATCATTCTACTCCTATTGAAGGAGTTTATTAGTATTTGAATGCATATTATGAGATCAAATTTAAATTTGGCATGTTTTGTTTCAGACTTTTATTATACATCAAGATAAAATGTTTAAAACATTTGTTTATTTAAAAAAAGCTCATTCCCTCAAATATCCCATACGTGTACTTTCACAAATGAAATATCTTCCCTATATTTTTTTGCCACAGTTTGTTAAAAAAAGAAACTTGCAGATCATCTAGTGTGGTAGCTTTCAATCTTAGCTGTACATTCGAATCAGTCAATCTGGAAAGTTTTTATTTTTAATTGGAACTCAGGTGTGCAGATGGATTAGTGATATCCTTGGTAGTAGATGCACGGTTACCTTTGGCCCACATTTATGTGTTTACTTTGCTAATATAATGAGTATTACTAAACTCACTATTCAATCCCTTACTTACTACTACATATTTATATAGGCCTTTCCTATCCTAAGTCCCTTTCTCCTCCACAGATGAAAGCACTATTCTGTTTATGTACTAGTCACACATGTATACATTTTATGCGTAAACAATGAATTTTTTGTTTTCTGTGCTTTTGAACTTTATAAAAAAAGACATTTCTTTATATTTTCCTCACTCATTAGATCACTAAAATGTATTCATGTTATGCATATAGGAATTAATTTTCACTGGCATAAGGTATTTCATTTTCTTTTCTCTTAATTTTAAATATTTTCTTGCTATCTTCTTTTTTTTCCCTACTAAGTAGTGCTACTATGAACATTCTTTTTTTTTTTAATGTTTATTTATTTCTGAGACAGAGAGAGATAGAGCATGAGTGGGGGAAGGGCAGAGAGAGAGGGAGACACAGAATCCGAAGCAGGCTCCAGGCTCTGAGCTGTCAGTACAGAGCCCCACATGCGGCTTGAACCCACAAACTGTGAGATCATGACCTGAGCCGAAGTCGGTCGCTCAACCAACTGAGCCACCCAGGCACCCCAAACATTCTTCAATACATCTCCTCTTTACAACTTTAATTTGGGAGTATACTCAGGAGTTGAAATGCTTTTCACTGGGAAAACTTCTTCGACACCAGAAGAGCCACGGTAGGGTGAGTGGAATCCAGAATAGTTGATAGAAGTATATAATGAGTATCAGTTGCAATTTCAGGATAAACTACAGTAGTCAGAGATAGCTCATCTTTCTAAACTACCTACTGTAAATTTTGCCCCCAGAATTATGAGTACATGTCATCTCAAAAATGTCTTGGCAGGACACAGTGTACCTAATGTGAGATGGGAGATGTACGTGCATTGGAAAGATGTTAAAGGTGGATGATAGCAGGTGTGACTGTCCTCACAGGACTGCTCTTCAGTTACATTTTTCTATACATACAAAGATCTAGAAGTGCCTGAGTTCATACTAACCTGGAGAGGTTCTGGTGAAGAATAAAACTTAGTTCACATGTCCCCAGTAGAGACCAAGGGTATGGCAGAATTGACCCCTAGAAATCCCAAGCATGATGAAGCTGAGGCTGAGTTTTTGCTTGAAATAGCTTTTGTTTTCAAGTTTTTGCTTGAAATAACACCTCAGGTTAAGTTCCTCTCCTCTCTTCTGCTTCCCGCACGCTTGTAATGGTTTCTTATGAGAGCACTCCCTCAATAAATTGCTGTCATTTGAGTCCTCACCCTATGGCCAGCTTCTGATGAACTTGATGGATAGAAACATGCTAAAGAAATGATCTAGGGGGTGCCTGGGTGGCGCAGTCGGTTAAGCGTCTGACTTCAGCCAGGTCACGATCTCACGGTCCGTGAGTTCGAGCCCCGCGTCAGGCTCTAGGCTGATGGCTCAGAGCCTGGAGCCTGTTTCCGATTCTGTGTCTCCCTCTCTCTCTGCCCCTCCCCCATTCATGCTCTGTCTCTCTCTGTCCCAAAACGTTGAAAAAAACTTTTTTTAAAAATAAAAAAAAAAAAAAAAGAAATGATCTAGAAACTCCATGACCTAAATTTTCAAAGCTTAGAATTGAGTGGTAAAAAAGAATTCCACTTTGCTTTTTAAGTTCTATGAAAGTTTGATATCACACTTCTGGCTTTCAGAACTGTGAGGAATAAATTTCTCTTGTCTTAAAGCACCAATTTTTTGTGGTAAAATTTGTTATGGTGATGTTGGGAAACTAATTTAGTTACTTAAACATAATAGAATATTGTACAATTAGTAACTATATTATTCTAAAGAACAGAAAAAATGTTATGGGATAATATTAAAGAATAATGAGGCTGAATGTGATTACCAAAATGGTGACATAGGTTGTTCCTGAATTTGTTCCTCCTCACAAGAACAATGGACATCTATTTGAAAACAAGGCACCACTGAGAGAATCCTAGAGCATAGGGATGAGGCTGAAGCATCCCCTTATACCTCAGAGACCAAGAGAGGTCACAATAGAAAACTAAGAGAAACAGTTACACATTGACCACATTTCTCCAGTGCAGCACCATGTGGAGAGGTCTCCCTGAACTTCGAGTACCTTCAGTGCGGAAATAGAACTCAGGAGATACATCCAGGTACCCCTTTTCAGCATTGTGGGTCACTTTGTGGGAACCCCTACTTTGATATTTCACCATAGGAATTGCAAAGGAATCTGTGGGGCAGATTTCACTGGGAATCTGACTACAACAGAGAAAGCAAGGGTGGGCTTGTAACAACCAGTAAACAGATCTCTGCAGACCAGGCTGATAGCTGCAGTATCTAAGTAGTAGTCCCAAACAGCAGTTTTTCTCATCTGCAAAACTGACAGACTCCAATCAGGGAACTCAGCAAGGTACAGAATAACCTGATTAAGATCCTGAAACAAGGAGTTTTGCTGGCCCTAGAGCTGTATTTGCTCGTGCCTTGGTAAGGTGCTGAGTCACTCCTTCCCTCCTGTCAAGAATGTCTTCCAGTTCTACCTGATCAGAGGGGCTCATGACCATGCCTGTGTGCAACCTAGCAGTGCTCAAGCTGGTCAAAGAAGTGGGCAGGCAGAGTTGATCACCCACCAAACAAAGTCAATACTAGGCATAGAAGCTTCCTGTATTACATGCGTGCAGGAGGTCCAAGGCTGAGGGTAGCTCCCAGCCCCTTCCAACTAGAGAGACGGGGAAATTAAAAGTAGCTTAGAGTGCTTTCTCCTCTTTCCATTCAGGCAGGGAGGGCTGTGACATTGCCTTACCTGGGGTGGAGAGTATATTCTGGCCCCCTTTGACCAGAAAGGCTGGTGAAAACACTTGAAATTTGTGCAGCTAAGTGAGGCTCTAGTGAAGAGAAAGACAGACAGCTGATAGTTTGCAGAGCAAAGACAGTGGCCGTGTTCAGCCAATGAACTTGCGGTATGGATATTTTACTTCTATTTAAAGAACTTCCTTTAGCATCTCTTGTAAGGTAGGTCTGGTGGTAATGAACTGCCTCAGTTTTGTTCCCAAATGTCTTTATCCCTCATTTGTTTCTGAAGGACAGTTTTGCTGGGTATAGAATCTGTAGGTAACAATGATTTTCTTTCTTTCTTTCTTTCTTTCTTTCTTTCTTTCTTTCTTTCTTTCTTTCTTCTCTCTCTTTTTTTGAGAGAGAGAGAGAGAGAGAGAGAGAGAGAGAGAGAGAGAGAGATTCAGAGAGAGAACACAGGAATGGGGAGGGACAGAAGGAGAGAGGGAGAGAGAGAATCCCAAGCAGGTTACAGGCCCAGTACAGAGCCCAACACCCAGGCCCAGTACAGAGCCCAATCTCATGACCATGAGATCATGACCTAACCCAAAACCAAGAGTCAGATGCTTAACCAAATAAGGCCTCCAGGTTCCCCCAACAGTAATTTGCTTTCAATATTTTAGATGTCATCCCATTCTCTCCTGGCCCGAAAAGGAGAGAAATTTCTGTTGAGAAATTTGCCAAGGGGTACAGTTGATTGTTACATAATATATAACCATAACAATGTTTGTGAATGCATTAAAAGAATTGTGCTTATAGCTTGTTACTTATAATGCAGTGTAATCTCTCCTTTTCTCACTAATACAATCTCCAATAACACAACAGGGAAATTGAGAAAGTGTTTTAAAACTGAAAACAATAAAGATATCTTACATGATTAAATTAAATAGATAGAAACCTAAATCACAGGTGTTCTTATGCTCCAGATGCATACAGATTAATTTTCTGGTAAATAGTATAAAAAGTCAATTCATTCCATATTTTATAGTTTTTCTGAATCCAGGTTGACTGTGTCCCAGGACATGCTATTGTCTATTTTCCAATCCTACTATGACATGTAGTCGGATCA
The DNA here is from genome assembly GCF_018350175.1 of Felis catus. Classification (NCBI taxonomy): domain Eukaryota; kingdom Metazoa; phylum Chordata; class Mammalia; order Carnivora; family Felidae; genus Felis; species Felis catus. The sequence continues at coordinate 79,207,927 of NC_058377.1, read as the reverse complement.
CCAGGAGTATTAATTGACTTCATTGAATACTAATGGTACTTCTTCATTTCATTGATTTATGTATGTATTAATTCTTTTTATTGTTCACCAAACAAATATTTATTATGGATATATCATGTACCAGATACTATTCTAGACAATCAGAATACAATAATAACAAAGCTAATTGCCATTCACTGAGGACCCTAATTGTGCCAGATAGTGCTAAGAGTATTTTATTTATATAATTTAATAGAAATAGTGAGATGTCTGATTATTCTATTTCTTTAGGTAAGAAAACTGAGAGTCTAAGAGGTTAAGTGAATTGCATGAGATAAGGGGCAGAATTAGGATTCCAACTGTTGTTCAAACACAAAGTACACCCATGTTTGCTTATGCACATATCCCAGTGTACTCATGATTATTCTGTTTTACAACTTTTCCCCAAATATAATTACTAATAGTGCCCTATCCCTCTCAAATGTGTCCTTATTTCTGAAGATAACTGATATTGTCACCGTAATATTGTTACATTGTGACTTACGGTCTTTGGTCAGAGTGTAGGCAAGAAGAGCGCCTATGTGTGTTAAGATATCTTGAGATGATCAGTGTGGAAATGAAACTGCGCGTCCAATAAATCTTCCTAACTCTTTATTATTCTGTGTGGCAGACTGTCTTATAAAAGATTGCTTTACAAAACTATACTACAGTTAGTTGGAAAAAAATTTACTCATGTTAATATTTAGTGACAATTGATACCTGAAAGGCTCAAAATTGTGGTATTTTATGTTTTGGAAGGCACACCACTGTAGTTCAGTGTTGAATTATGGAAGCTTCTTTTTTCTCCATCACTGGATTATGTAAGTGTTCCCATAACCATGAGCACAGATAGTAGTGGGAAATACAGAGAATATTGACGGCATAGTGGAATATCCCTCAATAAATAAGCACAATCAATCTCATAAAAATTTCAATAAGACAGACAGTTCTGTGAAAACTTCTTTTGTTGCTCTACACATCAGTCTAGGGTGTTCAGTTTTTCAGGCTGTGAATCAATTATGTAGTAATATCTTGGAATTAATGGGTGTTTCGAGGACAGTATGAAATTTACATAGATGTGACTTTCAGATACTAGAATATATTTTATTTTGAAGTAAATTCGATAGCTACCTTATCATTTTTAAACAACAGAATGAGGGAACAAATCTAATAAAGGGGCCATAATCAAGGAATAAGATTCAAAGACCTTCAACTGCACTTGAACATATTTTGATGGTAAGATGTTGGACCTCCAGCCTAAGTCTAATACCATCATAGATGATACTTTGTGAGATATCTTGGGGAGAAAGGATGAGGGAATTTTGCATGTGTAGAGGTGATAAACTATTGTGGCCAGAGGTCAGACTGTAGCAAATATATTTCCCAGGAAAGTCCACGAAAATATATCTTATCCTACATATGCTTCTTAAAATGTGATATTGTTATTTCTCCATTGATTGTTGAAGTGTTTCTTTTTTTCCTTTTAACATGGGTAAGCCTGTGACTAAAATAAAATTAACTGCTAAGGTTAAGCCCAAAAAAGGGTAATAAAATTTATGATTGGCTTCTTGAGATGTCTCAGGAAGAATCCATATACTAAGCTGTTATGAAGGCAAGGAGGTACATCAAAAAGACACGTCAAGTTGTTTTGTTTGCAATCCCAGTTGAAGTTTCAGTCAACAACAAGCATTAACTACCAGACATATGAGTGACCAAGCCCCAAGGTGATTTCATTCTCAACATTCAAGCTACCTTAGCTGATATTCAGTTGCAGGGAGAAAGAAAAAAGGCTGTTCTACTGAGACCTGCCCAATTTGTAGATTTATGAGCAAAATATTATCATTGTTGTAAACCACTACGTTTTGGGTTGGTACGATATGCAGTAATGGGTAATTGACAAAGATGGTAGGAGCAAAAATATCTAGCTAATAATAATGAAAAGATATGCTACAAATTAAACAGAACATTTTGATGTGATCAATTTGTCAGTTCTTCAGTATGAAAGCTCCTTGGTAGAATAGTAAAATACATACTCTTGGCTTTAAACATAAACTAAGTTCCTTTGGAATTTTGGAATAAGAGCTCCCTTGCTCACAAGACAACTGCAGTCATCACTCAATATTATTGTTCAACTATCTGTTGATTAGTAGTAATCATTGCTAATATTTTAAACACATTATTGACTGTTGTAATAAACATAATTCAAAGATGGGTAAACATTTGGAAGTACATGGTGACATCCAAATCCAATCCTTTGGTCACCATACATAATAGAAAAAACACAATACAGCCTATCATTTGGCAAAAAGAGTAGAGACTATTCTGGAGGAGCCTGGGGAAGAGACTGATTAAAGAGAAAATGAATGATCACACCATTTCAAATTCTGACAGAGGAAAACAATGCTAAAGAAGTTGGTATATTTCCAGGACCAAAATAGGACAGTTTTTTGAGGCTTGTTTGTGACTATAAAACAGTTGTCATCACATAGTAGATGTCTTATCTCAAAATATAGTTTACTTTACCTTTTTCTTTATGTGTGTTCCAGAAGGTAATATCTTGTCTTTGAGTTGAATTGAATGATCCTGACCAATGGCCCATACTGGCTTTGATTTCAGGCTGCGAATATTTGCCAATGCATCTGTCTTCCAGTACACATGCCCCGATAAATGAGAGAGCCCTTCTCCCTTAATGATGAAAAATAATCTCATTACTAAGAGGTCCTTTGAGTTTCAGGCTGAGCACCCCTCCACTGAGCTGTAGCCTTGGACTCACACTTTGAACCATACCCCTAAGTTGAATAAATGCTATACCTGTCCAGGAGCTAAAACACTCAGCCAAGGATATCTTATATGCAGTGGATTGCATGAGGTATGCCTCTCTTCACTAATTAAAGTACAATAAAATTATTTTTATACATGTAACTAATAAAAACACTTGAAAGTTGGTTCTGTTGCTAAAAAGCAATCCTAATACAATTTATATGCATACATCCTATGAGTATTATTAAGAAGATGATTAACTGAGAGTAAACAGACTGATAATATAAAAAACAAATACAAAGTTAAATTTAAAAAAATTGTTAATGTTTATTTTATTTTTGAGAGAGAGAGAGAGAGAGAGAGAGAGAGAGAGAGAGAGAGAGAGAGAGACAAAGCGCGGGTAGTGGGGGGCAAAGAGAGAGAGAGAGAGACACAGAGTCCAAAACAGGTCCGGGCTCTGATCTGTCAGCATAGAGCCTGATGCAAGACTTGAATCCACAAACCACAAGATCATGACCTGAGCCGAAGTCAGACACTTAACTAACTGAACAACCCAGGTGCCCCAATACAAAATTAAATTAAAGAGACCCATGGGCAGACTCTTTGATAAACCCTAAACAACAAGAAAAAAAGTAAAGAAGGGAGAAAAAAATGTATAGAATAATTCTGTATGTTTGTAGTAGGAAGATCAGCTTATGAAGCTGATTTTCTGGTGCTAGTTGGCTGTATCACCTTTGTCATGCTTTTATACTTTCTGTGATTCTGGGTTTTTTCCACCTTCTACTGGGAAAATTATCTAATTATCTATCCTGAGTAATCTATTCGGATTGCTATGGGAGAAGAAAAATAAATGTCAACAGGCTTTGAAATGGCAAGAATAATATAACATACAGAGTAATAATAGCTTGTTATCTTGCCTGACTGGTTCAACTAAAAGATAATACATATTAACAAAGAGGAGATAAGATCTCACCCAAACTGCGTCATTATCACATGTATCAGCAACATCATCTCAGTTAGGAATTCTCTTAAATTTGGTTTCCTTCTATAGTAAATTAGTAAATACTATCTTATTTTAGTTTTTACCTCTTCTGGTTTATCTCCTTTCATTTCTCTCTCTCCTCTGTCTCTATATGCAGATTATTAAGGGGAGATAAATATATTTAAAGAAAAATCCAAAAAAAATGCATAACTACTTTTAACATGCAAAAAGCAAATAATTATGTAAATATAGTAAATAATATATCCAAGAAATGTAATTTTACATGGAAGTCAAAATGACCTGATAAAGTAATAATACTAATTTTGTATCGTGTATCATAATCTAAACCTTTGCATTGTAAAATGCGGTTGCAATGTGGTCTTTATAGAATGATTCAAATGCATTGTCTAAAAATAATATATATAAAATATAATTAATTACTGTATATTTTTAAATATTAAGTTTTTATTTATTTATTTTGAGAGAGAGAGCACAAGCTTGAGTGGCAGAGGAGTAGAGAGATGGGAAGAGAAAGAATCCCAAGCAGACTCTGCATCATCAGCATCAAGCCTGATATGGGGCTTGAACTCACAGATAGTGAGATCATGAGCCAAAATCAAAAGTCAGACGTTTAATCGACTGAGCCACCCAGCCGCCCCAAATACATTTAATTATAGAAAAAATCAATAAATAAGTAAGTGCCGTTGTTATTACAGATTACTCTGTCAAAAGAAATACTGATTTAGAGGAATATCATTGTCTCTTAAGTAGATCATCACTAAATACTCATCCTTTTAATCTTTTATTTATTTATTCATTTTGTTTTCATTTTTGTTTGGCTTTCTTTTTGCCTCTCTCTCAAATGCAGTTCCTTTAAATGTTTTCTAGAAGTAGGTTTCCTGGTAAACAGTCATCTTTGCAGCCTTCTCAGAGATGAATACCCCTCCCAACCATCTTTTCAGAGAGCTGGCTCTCTCCAGGGGCACAAATTTGCTTTAAGTTTCTCCACAGAAAACAACGCCTGAGTGGGCTCTCAATTGCCATTTCCTAGACAGCACTGCTATGATTTTTGGTTTCAAATATAAAGAATAGAGCTCAGATGTGAATTCAGATTTGCTTCATTCTAGATTCTACCATCTTAACCACTGGGCTGTCCTGCCCTTCAGGTGATACTATAAGATTACACCTTGATTATTGTACCTCACACCATGCTACTTCCTACTTCTGTGCATTTAACCATTCTCAGCCTGGGATGACTTTAAATCTCCTCTACCCCATTAGTTCCCACTTGTCCTCTGAAACTGGGTATATCAACCATTCCCTCCAGAAAGGCTTCCCTGAATCCTCAATCTGATTAGGGGAGGTTTCCGACATTGTGTTTTCAAGGGCCCACAAGAACCCAGCACATGTCTAAATGATCTCTCACCATAGGGTAGCTGTCACAAATCTCAAAGGTCTATCTTTATGTTCTTGTCATCTACAATTGCAATATACTCTAAATTAGGGAATATATCCCGTTTATCTCTTTTCCCACAGTAAGCACTCAATACATGCTACATGAGTGCCTTCAGCTTCCGTAAATCATTTCTCCCCTTTGGGGCATTATCTTTTCTGTTCTAGGGTCTATATAATGTCTTATTTTACAGAGTTTAAGTTCCATATGACAACGGGATTATAAAAACTGCTTTTCCAAATGAACTTTTATTTTTTAATTTTTCTAATATTTACTTATTTTTTGAGAGAGAGAGAGAGAGAGAGAGAGCAAGTAGGAGAGGAACAGAGAGAGAGGGAGACACAGAATCCAAAGCAGGCTCCAGGCTCTGAGCTGTCAGTACAGAGCCCGACGCTAGGCTTGAACTCATGAACTGCGAGCTCATGACCTGAGCCGAAGTTGGTTGGTCAACCGACTGAGCCACCTAGGCACCCCCCAAATGAACTTTTAAAACTTTAAAAGTTTTAGTAGGATGTTCACACAGATTTCTATCTTTTTAATTGTTTTTCTGAATCAGGTTAGTTCGTTTTTTCAATGACTTAGCTGTTGTTTTCAAGTTCTCCCCAGCTGTTCAAATGAGTCATTGTAGATTTCTTTACACTTAAGTGCATTTTGTGGAAGTCTGAGCAATGCCACTTTTTCCACGTGCATAATGGTTGCTTTGCATTAGCTATTTTAGACATCTTTTCTAATGTTCGACAATGCCATCTAATTGCTTATTAAACTACATGTATAAGAATGTTTCTTTTCACCACTTCTTTCTTAAAATATCTATGTAAATTTTCCAGGAAAATGTAAAACTTTTCTTTTTTTTGAAACTTTAAAGGTAAGTGCAGAATCAAATTAATGTCTTCAAATCTTAGAAACCTTTAGTGGTCTTAAAATATTTAATAGACTGAGTCCAAAGCTCATGCTTAATATTTAATTTTCTTCCCTCTCCTGATTTAACCTCCTTGTGTAGCCTTAACTTATTCCATTTATTCAAGCCTACCCCACACTAGAATCAAAATGGTTTAATTCTAATGCCCTCAATCCACTATTATTTCCCTTGTCTGTCTCTGTCTTGCGGGGTCCACTCCTATCTGGGTCACGTGATCACCATTTTGTCCGTTGAAATCCTTTCCATCCTTTAAGGTTCACATCACTTTCTTCATGTAAATTATCTCATCACCAAAACATGCTATGAATTGTCCCCCTCCCAAACTGGTGTTATTTCTCTTTCTCTCATTTTATGTCACCTCTAATTGTTTTAGACGCTCTGCCTCCAAGTTAAATTCAACAAATATTTTTCCAAACAGCTCACTTAGTTGTACAATAAGTTTTGTTAGAAAGTTTTGCTGCTGTTGTTGTTTTTAAAGCAAGTGTGCTATTTTAATGCACAAAGGGCTAAAGTGATTAGGTGATGCTTCATGAAGTAAATGACCTTTAAAGATTCTAGAATGAATATTACTTAACCTCAAAATGTTTAATTTGGGGTGGGCATTATAAGCAAGAAAACTAGATTCCAGGAAGCAGAAACAGGGCACAGAGACAAGAAAGCATGGTGCCTGGTTAGCGAATATTGTGTTCTGGTTTTGCTGGGAGAGTCTGCGTTTGTGAGTCCACTTCAGCTTTATCTGATTACTTGGCAACGTTAAACTCCATCATTCTTCCCTCAGAAGTGCCTGAAGAGATCTGTCCCAAGTGTGTCCTGAGAGTGTCCAGAGCACTCTTCATCGCCAAAGGGACAGATGCAAAATTGGCTGGCCCACTGAGCGGAGTGCCTCTGTTGCAGATTCATTTGGAGTTATTCCCTTTGCCTATAAAACCTTGTTCCTGTGGTGAGTGCATCTGCTTCTGATCCCATTTTGTTTGAGATTATTTAATTGTTCCACATGCTGGGAGTGTTTATTTACCCACCAGACACCTGCACCTCTTTGATGCTGTCTTTTTGATTTGTTTATAAATAGAGAAAAGAAAATCCCATTGAGGGTGAAACACATTTTATGTCCAGTGAAAATGTTTAGCGATCACAGTAGAAAGCACATTGTTTTAATTTCACAGTCCATTGGAAGCATTAGCTCATTAAGAAACTAATTAAGGAAAAGGAAAGAGAGGTGGTTTGGGATAGAGGGTATTGCTTACTCTAGTCAGCATGCATTAGCAGAGCTCATAGGTCTTTAACTGTTAAGCACCTATCACGTCTCTCCGGAATCTCCTTTGGCGCCTGACCCTATTAGGTTTGTACTTCTCTCTTTTCCTTCTGTGTCACAGGAAATAAAATAGTTTCTCAGATTGAAGGTGATGGGATCAGTTTTATATTTCAGGTTAGTTTTGTGTCTTGAAAATTGAAGGGAATGATAGAAAAAAAATAAATGCATTCCTTAAGTGTTCCATAAGTGTTTATTAGATGTGAGGCACGAGCAAGCTGTAGCATCTGACTTTTATTTTAGTCTAGAAGATAGATTTTCAAAGAAACTGTTTACAGTGCAGCATGATAATTGCAACGATAAAGTTGTATATAACACAAAGGAGTAGGAAGATGAAATACGGTTAGGAAAGGCTACCTGTTAAAGGGAATATTTAAGTCACACATTCTATTTTGCTTTTTATATACTACACAAAATTTATGAAAGAATATGTATATTATATATTTTTTGTGTCTATAGCTCCATGAAGAGAGAGTAAAGGAGTGATAATAATAATGGTTTGCATTAATTGATTTTCTCCTATTTGCCTTGCATGAATTTAATTTACTTCATCCTCACAACAACCCTATCAGACAAGTAGTGTTCTTGTCACCTCCGTTTTGCAGACAAGGAATCAGAGGCTCACCGAGGTGGAATAACTTTTCCAAAACATCACCAAAAAGTTCGATAGCAGGACCAGAATACAGACTCAGGCAATCTGATTCCCATGCCTTTGATTTTAACCTTTGTGAAATAAGGAAAAAGAGCTTTTGAAAAACAGAAGATTTCTGGGACATATATCTATCTATTAGAGTAGAGTCAGGAGGCAGCACACCAATAATTTAAGTGGGAGAATTTTTACATGAAGAATTATCACCAGTAAAGAGGAGATACATTTGTAGAAGAGACAAAGAGAACTCTAAAAAATATGGGAATGATTGAAATAGGGAGCAGCTACTACATTTAAAGCAAAATGAGAGACTCCAAGGAAATAGCCAGTTATGAAGGGGAGTGACCCCACACCAAGCTTAAAATATTTACTTCATTGGAGAGGTTGTGTCTGAGGCCCACTGGGTGGTAGAGAAATTCTCTGAGATGCCATGGGCTGCAGCTGGAAAACCACCTCATGTGGTACACGTAAAACTCATGGAAAAGGTACTTGCTTTGCTGCAGTTAAAACCTACTGGGGTTGTGCACCACGTGATCTCTTGCACACTACTAGCCAGGAAACTGGCAGAAAAGCTCCAAACCAGGTAAAAAAAAAATCCTTCTACTTGCAATGACCCTTCAAAAGCCTAATATTATGGTGGGGTGTCAGGGTGGCTCATTCAGTTAATCATCTGGCTCATGATTTTGGCTCACGTCATGATCTCATGGTTGATGAGTTCAAGCCCCGCATCTGACTCTGCACTGACAGCACAGAGATGCTGCTTGGGATTCTCTCTCCCTTTTTCTGTCCTTCTCCTGCTTGCTCTCTATTTCTCAAAATAAATAAAAATAAACTTAAAAAAACCCTAATATTATGGTAACCAACAAAGCAGAAATACTCACAAGATCCAGTTACAGTACCAAAAAACAAGGCAAAAAGGGTAGATGTGGAGCTGAGAGGCAGTAAATGGATAACTGACATAGAACTGAAGATTTCTAATCATGTAAAGATATGGTGCCCAATCACATGCTATTCAAAATAAAGCCTAGATTGTTATGTTCACACACACATATGCCTCTCCCTCCACATCAATTATCAAATTATTTCAAATAAATCTTGTGTATTTATGACCTAATGGTAACAAGAACTACAAGCTTTGCTTTTCTTTGGGGAAGTCTGGCAACAGAAGCATCTCTTCACCAATTTCAGGATTTGGAATATAGAAAAAGAATAAAATCCTTGTAAAATATCCCTCCATTTACCTTTTCCTTTCTTATTTTCTTTTTTCACATCTAGGAAAACTTTTTATTATTAACCTTAAGGTTTGAGTTAGATTTAAATGTCGTCAGTCCCATATCATGATGTGAATGTTCTAAAATGGAATTCTGAAGCTAAGACATTCTTCTATATTTATGTAGATGTTGTCCTCCTATACTATGTTAAGAGTGAGGATCGCAGATTGTCTTTTTATCCCCTCTTTAAGCCAATATAAATAGGCTAAATTTTTTTAAGCTTATTTATTTATTTTGAAAGAGGGAGAAAGAGAGAGAAGGAGGGGGAAAGAGAAAGGGCACACACACACAAACTGGGGAGGGGCAGAGAGAGAAGGAAAAAGAGAATTCCAGGCAGGCTCCATGCCCAGCACAGAGCCTGGTGCAGGGCTTGATCCCAGGAACCATGAAATCATGACGTGAGCCAAAATCAAGAGTTGACTGCTTAACAATTGAGCTATCCAGGCATCCCTAGGCTAAAAATATTTTAAAATATGTTGTGACTTGTTCTTATCTATTCCCTAGAAGCTTAATATCTCCACATCAATAATTCCAGACTCTAAGGGAAAAAATTAAAAAAGAAGCAAAAAGACGCAACAACATACTTTGTTTCTATTATAATTGATGACTAAGTCTTTTATCGGGAAGAGTCCAGTCTTTGAAATTAGAAAAGCCTTTAAGTTTCTTTGTAATTCTGAGGAATATCATTGATCTTTCCTATTTTTAGAAAAGCACCCTGTAAGAAAAGTGTGCTATACCAACATGTCTGAATATAGATAACATAATTATAATGTCATGATCTGTATTTAGTACAGAAGGAGCAGGAAGAGTATGAATTTGACTGTCCAAAGAATATCCATTAATATGTTTTATTTTAAATTTCTGGAGACATTCTAACATTTTATTTAGCATTTTTTAAGTGTTTATTTTTGAGAGAGAGAGAAACAGAGTGTGAGCAGGGGAGGGCAGAGAGAGACAAGGAGACACAGAATCTGAAACAGGCTCCAGGTTCCAAGCTGTCAACACAGAGCCTGACACGGGGCTCAAACCCACGAGCCACTGGATTATGACCTGGGCTGAAGTCGGACATTTAACCGAGTTAAGCCATCCACGTGCCCCGACATGCTAACATTTTCAAAGAAAAATGGCTGAAATTGATCAATGTTAAGTCTCTTCTAGCTCAGTTTCCTTGATTCTATGACAACGATGGGATAGACATTTTTCAAATGAGACAATAATACAACCTAGTTATTGAAATTTCAGTTCCTAAACACTATACAAGGTTTGAGACACTGAAGAAGCACACCTTTAATATTAATTTTGTTATCTTTATTATAATATAGAAGTATATTAATAAAATAGTACAATTTTTTTTTGTTTTGGAAATCAAAGAATATGGCTTTTATTTTCCAGTATAGGAATGCTACTCTGCAGAAACAGAATTGGACTTTGATCCAATTTAATAATATCCTCCATATTTAGAAATTCAGTGCAGTAAGTATATCATAGACTTCTTTTAGTTTTTTTTTTTTAACCAGTGCATAAGTAATTAATTTAAACTCATAGTATTGTTTGACATTGACAGCAAAATTTTGGAATAAATACTAAACATGACATTTTTCAGAGGAAGGAATTACACTTCAGAGAGATTAAATAAATTTCTTAAGTTTGCTTAGATGGTAATTTAGAGTTACTATTCAAACCTAAGATGATTGATTCCAGATCTTAAAGTCTTCTCATTATTCCAAACTGGCTTTCAAAAAGCCTGCTTTAAAAAAAAAATATCTTAACATGTAATACGTGAAGATTAAAAAAATTGGTATATAAGTCTCAAAATCCCTAAGCGTCGATTAACAACTTATCCAAGAGTGTTTAAAAATACTCAGTGGGGCACCTGGGCGGCTAAGTCAGTTAAGTGTCAGATTCTTAATTTTAGCTCAGGTTATGACCTCACAGTTTGTAGCTCTCACAGTTTGTGGCTGACTGCACAGAGCCTGCTCAGGATTCTCTCTGTCCCTCTCTGTCCCTCCCTCACTCATGCTCTCTCTCTCTCAAAATAAATAAATAAACAAACAAGCAAACAAATAAAATAGTAAAACAAGTGTTTTCAAGGGCCCTGTAATGTCCTATATTATGACAATAACAATTGATCCAAAGAAAAGACATGTTGTTTCTAATGAAATGCATCACCAAGAAGCACCATATTAAAAGATATAATCTTCCCTTCATTATTCCTTAGTACATTTTAAGATCCAGAAATTTATTTTTCAATAAGCATGCAAATTCTTAACGTTCAGTAATCTGTACTTGCAATCAACTTGTTTAATTTCAATTAATTAATTCTTTGGTCTGCCTCATGAATAGTTTTAGAGTGTCATCTAAGCATATTTTATAAAAATCAGATCAGACATTGGATTGTGTAACAAACAAACTCTTTAAGAAAGATTTTGTTTTCTGTTTAATCAACTGTGTTATGTCTGGGAAATATTTATCTTCAAATTCATCTGTTGTTAACTTCTGTAACTTCTGCTTAGATGGTCTTGGTTTGGTGAAAGTCTGCAGTCTCAGTTCAACAGATTCTAATTTCGTTACTTAGTGTTTCATGTGTTATGACCCTAATCTTGTCAGGTCTTGCTATTCAAGTTTATACTCAGTTGATCTGATCAAAAGGGGCTGTTTTATTTAAAATGAACAGGTATCTCTAAAAAGATAATTGAAATGACTGCTTGTTTAAAAGAATAGCATGGATAATGGTCTGAGGTGATTCTTGCCAAGTGAAAACACACAATCTTAGAGATAACTATCTCTGGGGCACAGGAGACCATGTGGGATTATTTTTTTCTTAATTAGAGGTCACATCACATTCACCAGAAAACTTTCATGAATTTTGCAGATATAAAAAAAATGATTTGTACAGATCTTGTGTCCCCATGTGTGTGTGCCTAATCTCAGCTGGTCCACCCGAAACCCCCTGAGCACCAAACCCTAGTCCCCCGCATGGTCCCATTTCTGCTCCAACAAGATGAAAGAAACTATCATGACAGCTGACAGAAATGCTACCCAGTATCTTAAACCAACTTGGTGCAGGCAGTGTGACTAGGTTAAGAAGGCTGGCTGAAGCTCTGCCCAAACAATCTGTGGATGGAAAGGCACCACTTGCTACTGGAGAGGATGATGATGATAAAGTTCCAGATCTTGTGGAGAATTTTGATGAAGCTTCCAAGAATGAAGCACACTGAATTGAGTCAATTTCTGAAGAAGTTACTGGGAGCTTCTATTTTATATTATCACTGCTTTTTAAAAATTTTGTTCATGGATCTGATAAAATCTAGATCTCTAATATTTTTAAGCTCAAACCCCCTGGACACTGCAGCTCTTTTCAGTTTTTGCTTATACACAATTCATTCTTTGTAGCTAATTAAGCTGAAGAAGCCTGGGAATAAAGTTTGAAACAAGATTAATAAAATTCTTTGCCTAGTTAAAAAAAAAAAAAAGATTTGTATGGACATCTTTTTCCTTGCTTTAAGCTTGATATATACTACACAGTTTTATTCTTAGACCTCTCATGGAGCTCCTAAAACACCATTTATCTTTTAATGCAATAGTTGATTTTGTTTTATTTTTATTAAATGTGGTTTTATTTTGCGAGGGGGAGAGAATGTGAGTGTGCATGGGGGAGGGGCAGAGAGAGAGGGAGAGAGAGAATCCCAGGTAGGCTCCACATTGTCAGCACAGAGCCGGACGTGGGGCTCGATCCTATAAACTGTGAGATCATTACCTAAGCTGTGGTCAAGAGTTGGATGCCTAACTGACTGAGCCACCCAGGTGTCCCTGTCACAAATTTTGTAATAGTTAATTATGTATAAGTAATTAGTGCCTGGTTTTAACTCAGGACTCAGGAAATGCACAATAAATGACATACCAATTTTAAATAATACATTTTAGAAACCTGTTTTAGAATTCTAGAACTGGAGTGCCAAAACATTTAAAAATGGTAACTATTGAATCACAAATATTAAATATTTTAGTATTTATAAATAACTTCCTGTATTTCATACTTATCAAAGAAATGTGTCATATATAACCAGATAAAAATGTACTAGTCAATATTTATTTTGGAAAAAAATGTACGAAGCTCAAAATACCTAAGAAAATGATATACACAAAATTGAAGGCTAAAATAGCATAGGTAAATAATCTAAAATGTTAAGAAATTGAAGTTCAATTCCTGCTTTTGGTAAGATAATGTTTATTTTAATTGGTATAATTAATACAAAGATTTAAAAATATATTAGTTCTTACAGTTTGATGAATTGTTTCAAAGGGAACATACTTGTGTAGTCACTGCTTAAGTCAAGAAGTAGAATTGTACCAATAGCCCAGCAGTCCCCCTTGTGTCTGCTCAAATCACTACTCATTTCCCCAAAGGTAACTACTATGCTGATTTCTAATAGCATAAATTAGTTTCACCTGTTCTTAATATATGTAATAGAATCTTACATTGCATATATTCTGTATCTTCTTCACTGAACATTATATGTATTTTTCACTCAATATTATGTAGATGAGACCCAACAATATGCTTCTACTCATTTTCATTGCCAATTTTTACTACATGTAACTATACTGTATTCTATTTATTAGTGCTGTGTAAAAACAACAACAACAAAAAACAGAAACAAAACAAAACCCCAGTTACATAGAGCAAAAATTTTATTATTCTCATGGATTCTGTATGGGGCAAGAACGTGGACTGGTCACAGTAAAGAATTTATTTATGCCCTGCCAATGTGTGATGGTTCAACAGGGAATCCTTGAAGGCTGGAGATGATTCAGTGACTGGAGCTGGAGCCATCTGGAGGCTTCTTAACACATGTCCAGCAGTTGATTCTGGTTGTCCACTAGGACTGCCACTGGGAAGTTGGCTGAAACATCACATGCCATCTCTCTGTATAGTCTAGTTGGACTTCAATGTGGCAGGATGGCTTAATTCCAAGAGTGAGTATCCAGAGAAATCAAGATGAAATCATGGCATTTTGATGATCTAGCCTCAGAAATCTCATAGTATCACTTCATCCATATTCTATTGTTAAGGCCAACAATAAAGAAAAAAACAGCCTAAGGGAAGAACTTACAGAAAGCACTACTATATGGGAAGAAGGCTGAGGTCATATTTTAAGAAGGACATTTGAAATGGGAGAGATTTTTGCAGCTGTCTTTGGAAAATACAATCTGCCACACACTGTATTCAAATATATGGCAATAGGATGAAAATAGAAGAGTATACATTTCCATTAAAGAGCTGATGGACTTCTGGGTTATTTCCATTTTGGGGATTTGATGAGCAATGCTGTTATAAACATTCATGTACATGTTATATGGTGCAATATGCATGTATTTTTTATAGGCATATCCTAGAAAACATACTGCTGGTTCAAAGAATATTTCATGTTGTGTTTTCAAAAAGCAGATACTAGAACAAATATTCAGATATATCTGATTTCTTGAAGGAATGCTTTTCAGAAGAATCTACAGAAAAGTGAGAGAAGCAGAATAGCGATGGGGAAAAGCCAACTTAGAATGTCACCTCAGGTAAAGTGAAGTCTTAATTGGTCTCATCCATATGAGGATCAGAAGCATAAATCATACAGCAGAGTAGTTTTCCCCTCAAAGCCAGGGAGCTGGCATTTTGTTATAAATCCATTGATCACTATTTGTGAGCTGTTCCTTGAACTGATTGTAATGAAGAAGACAGGACATCACGGGAATACCTCTCTACAGAGGTGTCTGCTGTCAGTTGAGAGCAATTCTCCAAAGTAAGGAGGGGTTATGAACTGACAGGAACCAACACTCACACTAACTGGGGATGAGATGTAGATGGAAGCATTAACTACACTAACCACAGTGCACCTTTGCATATGAATCTCACCTTACATTCATTTTATCCATTACAGTATCTGATTCTGATTTATCACAGTTGCTCAAAAATTTTACAAGAAAAAGGTTAGTGGTATGAATCACAAGCTCCGTACATTGGTTGCTTCCAAGGTTCTGACTATAGCTTATTTTCTCCTTCCTTCCTTAAAGATCCTAACTCCTCTTTGCCATTCCCTCAGCTAGCACTTCTGGTCTATGGGGCTTGCCTGGGAGAGTGACCCAGCCCTTCATCTCTGAAGTGTTAGAGACCTTAGTTTCCATACATTTATTACATCATGTTGCTATACTTGTCAACTAACAGTTAAAACTGGGCATGGGAGTAAAAAGAGGTGCCTTGGTGGATCCCAGGTACAAACATGCCTCCTCACCTCCACTATAGCAGCAGTCCTATCTCATGATTATCAAGGTTAATTACCCTTGTCATTGGTAATTGTTGTTGTTTTATATTGGTAATTTCTTCTCTCTCTCTCTCTCTCTCTCTAGTGACTACGCAATATCCATAACTTTAAGTTTAATTGAAATCTTACTGTTTCCTCTGGTGGAAGAATTCCTTCATGAGAACCAGAGTTTTCTAGCTAAGAAAGTTCACACACGTGTACACGTGCACGCACATGCAAACACACACACACACACACACACACACACACACACACACATTCCCTGAGTCACTGGAAGTGATGGGAAGCCATGCCACTACTACTTTCACTCCTTGGTTCCTTCATGATGAATTCTATCTATTGAGTCCGTATGCCCTCTAAGGTCTGGTAGTTTAGAGAATATAAATAAAATACTGTCTTATTCTTGATGGTGTCATTGTCAAGCTAATGTTTCACTTGTATCTTTATAAGGCTATCCCATTACTGTAATAGACCAGCTCCTAGTTGTTGGTGTGGTATGTGGAAAGACCAGTGAATCCCATGGTTAGGGCTGGTACTTTCTTTTCCATAAAGAGTCCTTTTTCTATAATGATATTACACAGGATTCAACGAAGGTGAATCAGATACTCTTGAAAGTGAAATGGTGGTTTTGGATGAGGCCCTGAAGACGAGAAAAGCAAACCAACTTCTGATATATGTGTCAATTCTGGTCAGGATTATGACTGACCTTTGTGAGATGTAAGAAGTCTGAAGAAATCAACTTGCAGTAGGTAGCTGATAATCTTCTAAGAAATGACTCCCTATTGGTGCCTCCGCGTTGATCTCCACAGTTGACTTGTCAGCTATCCAGCAGCAGCAACAGTTAAATTATCTTTGGTGAGAGGGATTCCATGTAGTTAGACTCATGTGTAGCCTTCATCTCTGACACCAAGGGTACTCTATTCATAGCTCACTTTGCTACGCTCCACTGTGGTCAAGCCATGGAGAGGCTGAAAAACCTTTTAACCTGCTAAACTGTTTTCCACTTATCATAAGGCTCTGTACATGCTTTTCTTGGGCCACTTCTCTTTATATTGCCTAAAGTTCTGTACATTTGGAGAACTTCCTTACACCTTTGTTTTGCAGGATCAACCTAAGTACGTTTTTAGGACAGCAGCCATCTATTTGAACTTTCACGTGTTGAGCTGATCCATCTGTGAAACAGTCTCAGCACCGTGACCCTCTTCTCTCAACTGGTCATAAGGAAACCTCCCATTATCCCTCAAGTATTAGCTGAGGGATAACTTTTGGGGCAACAGGGCTAACGAAAATGGAGGTCTGAACCTGCCATTCATGTAGCTTAATTGTTGTGTTCTGAACAATCTCTAGCTGAATGCTAGACGTACTATCTCTATCAGTAACCCAGTAAAAGGGATAAGGGTAAATGGGACAAAGAACTTGTATGTTCCTGTCTGGTAGATAATGCTTGAAGAACTTATAATCTCATCAGAAGTTTATAAGATTCCTACCTCACCAAAACTCATGAAAACATTACCAAAATTTGTAGTTGTTAGCTTTTAATTTTAGTTTTTTTGACTGACATTTAAAGGTATCCCTTTTTGTTTTTATTACAGTTCTTTGTTATTATTCGTCTTTTTATTTTTTTATTGACCTTTGATTCTCTTTTGCAAATGCCTGGTCATGCCTATTGATAATTTTTTTTTCTAAATACATTAACTACCTTTTTCTTACCAATTTATAAGTGTTCTTTATATATTCTGGATCTGGATACAGGGCCTTTTTCATTTAAATGTGTTCCAAAAATCTTCTGCCTATATGTCATTTGACTTTCACCTTATAGTAATATCTTTTGGTAAACAAAAGTACTTGATTTTAATTTAGTACACTTTGTCAATAATTTTATATCACTTGATTGTATGGTTAGGAAATATTTGCCTACACAATGAGAAGGAATGAAATCCTGCCATTTGCAGCAACGTAGATGAAACTGGAGGGTATTATGCTAAGTGAAATAAGTCAGTCAGAGAAAGACAAATATCACATTTTCACTTATCTGTGGATCTTGAGAAACTTAACAGCAGACCATGGGGGGAGGGAAAGGGGAAAAAAAGTTACAAACAGAGGGAGGGAAACAAACCATAAGAGACTCTCAAATACAGAGAACAAACTGAGTTTTTTTTTTATTTGAATGCATTAATAAATTTTAATGTGAAGTAGAACAAGCCATTGATATAGAAAAGAAGAGGCAGCAGAGAGGGATAAAGACTGTTACTCTTTACAGGCTGATTCAGTCTACATGAAATAACAGTGGTTCAATCCTGTCCATACAGATCTCAACTAGACCCCATTATTGCTTGAGCATGCTCATTTCTAAATAGCACTTTTGCATCTTTTTTTCACAAATCATCTGCATTTCTCCTCAACTCACTCCTTTCCTTCATTAACAAAGTAGAAACCCTCATAATTCAGACGACCTCACTCTACCACCTATAATTACGTAATGCTTCCAACTCCTTTAAAATAGAATCCATGACTTTTATCATGGGTTACAAAGTTGCTGATGAGGTGTCAGCTGCCTGCCTCTCTTACCTGTTTATTTTTTTTCATTTTCATTTTTATTTTTTTAATACGAAATTTATTGTCAAATTGGTTTCCATACAACACCCAGTACTCATCCCAACAGATGCCCTCCTCAATGCACATCACACACTTTCCCCTCTCCCCTACC
Organism: Felis catus; assembly: GCF_018350175.1. Classification (NCBI taxonomy): domain Eukaryota; kingdom Metazoa; phylum Chordata; class Mammalia; order Carnivora; family Felidae; genus Felis; species Felis catus. The sequence goes on along the minus strand of NC_058377.1, from coordinate 79,189,545 downwards.
CCTCAACCACCCTCAGTTTGTTCTCAGTATTTAAGAGTCTCTTATGGTTTGCCTCCTTCCTTCTCTGTAACGTTTTTTCCCATGGTCTTCTGTTAAGTTTCTCGAGATCAGCATAAGAGTGAAAACATATGGTATCTGTCTTTCTCTGTATGACTTATTTCACTAAGCATAACACTCTCCAGTTCCATTCACATTGCTACAAAAGGCCATATTTCATTCTTTCTCATTGCCAAGTAGTACTACTTTGTGTATATAAACTACAAGTTCTTTATCCATTCGTCAGTTGATGGACATTTAGGCTCTTTCCATAATTTGGCTATTGTTGAAACATTGGGGTACAAATGCCCCTATGCATCAGCACTCCTGTATCCCTTGGGTAAATTCCTAGCAGTGCTATTTGTGGGTCATAGGGTAGATCTATTTTTAATTTTTTGAGGAACCTTCACACTGTTTTCCAGAGTGGCTGCACCAGTTTGCATTCCCACCAACAGTGCAAGAGGGTTCCCGTTTCTCCACATCCTCTCCAGCATCTATAGTCTCCTGATTTGTTCATTTTGGCCACTCTGACTGGCATGAGGTGATATCTCAGTATGGTTTTGATTTGTATTTCCCTGATGAGGAGTGACGTTGAGCATCTTTTCATGTGCCTGTTGGCCATCTGGATGTCTTCTTTAGAGAAGTGTCTATTCATGTCTTCTGCCCATTTCTTCACTGGATTATTTGTTTTTCGGGTGTGGAGTTTGGTGAGTTCTTTATAGATTTTTAGATACTTAGCCCTTTGTCTGATATGTCATTTGCAAATATCTTTTCCCATTCCATCGGTTGCCTTTTAGTTTTGTTGATTGTTTCCTTTGCAGTGCAGTAGCTTTTTATCTTCATGAGGTCCCAATAGTTCATTTTTGCTTTTCATTCCCTTGCCTTTAGAGATGTGTCAAGTAAGAAATTGCTGTGGCTGAGGTCAGAGAAGTTTTATCCTGTTTTCTCCTCTAGAGTTTTGATGGTTTCCTGTCTCACATTCAGGTCCTTCATCCATTTTGCGTTTATTTTTGTGAATGGTGTAAGCAAATGGTCTAGTTTCATCCTTCTGCATGTTGATGTCCAGTTCTCCCAGCACCATTTATTAAAGAGACTTTTTTCCATTGAATATTCTTTCCTACTTTGTCAAAGATTAGTTGGCCATACTTTTGTGGGTCCAATTCTGAAGTCTCTATTCTACTCAATTAGTCTATGTGTCTGTATTTGTGCCAACAACGTGCTGTCTTGATGATTACAGCTTTGTAGTAGAGGCCAAAGTCTGGGATTCTGATGCCTGCCACTTTGGTCTTCTTCAATATTACTTTGGTTATTCGGGGTCTTTTGGGGTTCCATACAAATTTTAGGATTGCTTGTTCTAGCTTCCAGAAGAATGCTGGTGCAATTTTGATTGGGATTGCGTTGAATGTGTAGATAGCTTTGGGTAGTATTGACATTTTAACAATATTTTTTCTTCCAATACATGAGCATGGAATATTTTTCCATTTCTTTATATTTTCTTCAGTTTCCTTCATAAACTTTCTATAGTTTTCAGCATATAGATCTTTTACATCTTTGGTTAGGTTTATTCCTAGGTATGTCATGCTTCTTGTTGCCATTGTGAATGGGATCAGTTTCTTTATATGTCTTTCTGTTGCTTCATTATTAGTATATAAGAATGCAACTGATTTCTGTACATTAATTTTGTATCTGCGACTTTGATGAATTCATGTATCAGTTCTAGCAGACTTTTGTGGAATCTATTGGGTTTTCTATGTATAATACCATGTCATGTCATCTGAAAAAAGTGAAAGCTTGACTTCATCTTTGCCAATATTGATGCCTTTGATTTCCTTTTGTTGTCTGATTGCTAATGCTAGCACTTCCAACACTATGTTAAACAACAACCGTGAGAGTGGACATTCCTGTTGTGTTCCTGATCTCAGGGAGAAAGCTCTCAGTTTTTCCCCATTGAGGATGATACTAGCTGTGGGCTTTTCATAAATGGCTTTTATGATGTTTAAGTATGTTCTTTCTATCCCCACTTTCTCGAGGGTTTTTATTAAGAAAGGATGCTGAATTTTGTCAAATGCTTTTTTCTGTATCGATTGACAGAATCCTATTGTTCTTATCTTCTCTTTTATTAATGTGATGTATCACACTTGGTTGATTTGCAAATGCTGAACCAGCCCTGCAACCCAGGAATGAATCCCACTTGATCATGGTGAATAATTCTTTTTATATGCTGTTGAATTCAATTTGCTAGTATCTTATTGATTATTTTTGCATCCATATTCATCAGGGATATTGGCCTGTAGTTCTCTTTTTTTGCTGGGTCTCTGTCTGGCTTGGGAATCAAAGTAATGCTGGCTTCATAGAATGAGTCTGGAAGTTTTCCTTCCCTTTCTATTTTTTTGGAACAGCTTGAGAAGGATAGGTATTATCTCTGCTTTAAATGTCTGGTAGAATTCCCCAGGGAAGGCTTCTGGTCCTGGACTCTTATTTGTTGAGAGATTTTTGATAACTGATTCAATTTCTCTGCTGGTTATGGGTATGTTCAAATTTTCAATTTCTTCCCGTTTGAGTTTTGTAAGTGGGTGGGTACTTAGGAATTTGTCCATTTCTTCCAGGTTGTCCAGTTTGGTGGCATATAATTTTTCATAGTATTGCCCGATAATTGTTTGTATTTCTGAGGGATTGGTTGTAATAATTCCATTTTCATTCATCATTTTATCTATTTGGGTCATCTCCCTTTTCTTTTTGAGAAGCCTGGCTAGAGGTTTATCAATTTTGTTTATTTTTTCAAAAAACCAACTCTTGGTTTCATTGATCTGCTCTACAGTTTTTTTTTTTTTTTTAGATTCTATATTGTTTATTTCTGCTCTGATCTTTATTATTTCTTTTCTTCTGCTGGGTTTGGGGTGTCTTTGCTGTTCTGCTTCTATTTCCTTTAGGTGTGGTGTTAGATTTTATATTTGGGATTTTTCTTGCTTCTTGAGATAGGCCTGGATTGCAATGTATTTTCCTCTCAGGACTGCTTTTGCTGCATCCGAAAGTGTTTGGATTGTTGTATTTTAATTTTCATTTGTTTCCATATATTTTTAATTTCTTCTCTAATTGCCTGGTTGACCCATTCATTCTTTAATAGGGTGTTCTTTAACCTTCATGCTTTTGGAGGTTTTCCAGACTTTTTCCTGTGGTTGATTTCAAGCTTCATCGCATTGTGGTCTGAAAGTATGCATGGTATGATCTCAATTCTTGTATACTTATGAAGGGCTGTTTTGTGACCCAGTATGTGATCTATCTTGGAGAATGTTCCATGTGCACTTGAGAAGAAAGTATATTCTGTTGCTTTGGGATGCCGAGTTCTAAATATATCTGTCAAGTCCATCTGCTCCAATGTCATTCAGGGCCCTTGTTTCTTTATTGATTTTGTGTCTAGATGATCTATCCAGTGTTGTAAGTGGGGTATTAAAGTCCCCTGAAATTACCACATTCTTATCAATAAGGTGGCTTATGTTTGTGATTGTTTTATATATTTCGTGGCTCCTGTATTTGGCACATAGACATTTATAATTGTTAGCTCTTCCTGATGGATAGGATCTGTAATGATTATATAATGCCCTTCTTCATCTCTTGTTACGGCCTTTAATTTAAAGTCTAGTTTGTCTGATGTAAGTATGGCTACTCCAGCTTTCTTTTGACTTCTAGTAGCATGATAGATAGTTCTCCATCCTCTTACTTTCAATCTGAAGGTGTCCTCAGGTCTAAAATGAGTCTCTTATAGACAGAAAATAGATGGGTCTTGTTTTGTTTTTTTTTATCCATTCAGACACCCTATGTCTTTTGGTTGGAACATTTAGTCCACTTACATTCAGTGTTATTATTGAAAGATGTGGGTTTAGAGTCATTGTGATGTCTGTAGGTTTCATGCTTATAGTGATGTCCCTGGTACTTTGTGATCCTTGCAACATTTCACTCACAGAGTCCCCCTTAGGATCTCTTGTAGGGCTGGTTTAGTGGTGATGAATTCCTTCTGTTTTTGTTTGTTTGGGAAAAACCTTTATCTCTCTTCTATTCTGAATGACAGACTTGCTGGATAATGGATTCTTGGCTGCATATTTTTTCTGTTCATCACATTGAAGATTTCCTGCCATTCCTTTCTGGCCTGTCACGTTTCAGTAGATAGGTCTGCTACTATTCTTATGTGTATACCTTTGTAAGTTAGGGCCTGTTTATCCCTAGCTGTTTTCAGAATTCTCTCTTTATCCTTGTATTTTGCCAGTTTCACTATGATATGTTGTGCAGAAGATTGATTCAAGTTATGTCTTAAGGGAGTTCTCTGTGCCTCTTGGATTTCAATGCCTTTTTCCTTCCCCAGATCAGGGAAATTCTCAGCTATGATTTGTTGAAGTACACCTTCAGCCCCTTTCTCTCTCTCTTCTTTTTCTGGAATTCCTGTGATGTGGATATTGTTCCATTTGATTGCATCACTTAGTTCTCTAATTCTCCCCTCATACTCCTGGATGTTTTTTTTGTTTTTTGTTTTTTTTTAACGGTCATTTTCATTTTTTTTTTCAACGTTTATTTATTTTTGGGACAGAGAGAGACAGAGCATGAATGGGGGAGGGGAAGAGAGAGAGGGAGACACAGAATCGGAAACAGGCTCCAGGCTCTGAGCCATCAGCCCAGAGCCTGACGCGGGGCTCGAACTCACAGACCGTGAGATTGTGACCTGGCTGAAGTCGGACGCTCAACCGACTGAGCCACCCAGGCGCCCCGTCCTGGATGTTTTTATCTCTCTTTTTCTCAGCTTTCTCTTTTTCCATAATTTTATCTTCTAATTCACCTATTCTCTCCTCTGCCTCTTCAGTCAGTGCTATGGCCACCTCCATTTTATTTTGCACCTCATTTATAGTATTTTTTAATTCTTTATGACTATTTTTTAGTCCCTTGATCTCTGTATCAATAGATTCTCTGCTGTCCTCTATGCTTTTCTCAAGCCCAGCAATTAATTTTATGACTATTATTCTAAATTCTTGTTCGTTATATTGCTTAAATCAGTGTTGATCAGTTCATTAGCTGTCACTACTTCCTGGAGTTTCTTTTGAGGAAAATTCTTCCGTTTCGCCATTTTGGGTAGTCCCTGTGCTATAGCTCCAAACTGCAGGGCACTTCCCCTGTGGTGTCTGTTTTAACTTGTGTTGGTGGGCGGGGCTGCAGTCAGACCTGATGTCTGTCCCCAGGCCACCACTGGGTCCACAGTCAGACTGGTATGTACTTTATCTTCCCCTCTCCCAGGGGCAGGACTCACTGTGGAGTGGTGCGGTCCCTATCTGGGCTGCTTACACACTGCCAGGCTTGTGGTGCTGCTTCGATGGGACCTGGCCAAGGGTGTTATTAGACTGGGTGGATCCACAAGGTGTACAGGGGTGGGAAGGGCAGGCTTAGCTAGCTTTGCTGTCTGTGGTCCCCTGTGGGAGGGACTCTGCAGCACCAAGAGGGAGGCAGGTCCATCAGGGATGGATCCACAGAAGCACAGTGTTTGGTGTTTGCACGGTGCAAACAATTTCAGTGATGGGAACTGGTTCCCTTTGGAATTTCACCTGGGAGATGGGAGAGGGAGATGGCGCTTCCCAGCACCTTTGTTCCCCCATCGAGCTGAACTCTGTCCTTCTGGGGCTCAACAACTCTCCCTCCCAGTGTCCTCTTGCCCTCCCTGCTCTCCCAGAGCAGAGATGTTGACTTTTAACATTCCAGATGTTAAGTCCTTCTGGCTGTCAGAACTCATGGAGTCCGGCCCCTCCACTTTTGCAAGCTAGACTTCAGAGGCTCTGCCTTGCCCCGTGGGCTGCTACTCCACCACCCAGGTTCCCTCCTGCCAGTCTGTGTAGCATGCAACACCTCTCCTCCCTTCCTACCCGCTTCCGTGGGCCTTTTGTCTACGCTTGGCTCCAGAGAGTTCATTCTGATAGTCTTCTGGTGGTTTTATGGGTTATTTAGGAAGATGTGGGTGGAATCTAAACAATCAGCAGGACTTGGTGAGCCCAATGTCCTCCTACATTGCCATCTTCCCAAAATGAGGGTTGATGAGGGGTGCAGGAGAGGGGAAAGTGAGTGATGGTATTGAGGAGGGCACTTGTTGCGATGAGCACTGAGTGTTGTATAGAAGCCAATTTGACAATAAGTTATATTAAAAAAATAAAATTAAATAAAATTAACATCACACACACACACATAAAATATTTGCCTATATTAAGATCATGAAGAGCTCCTTTGTTATTGTTTGAAGTTTGTAAATTCTTTACTGTTTTACCTTTCACATTTAGATCTACAATCCACACAATGTCCCGTGTCTTGGAGATTTTTAAGAGAAGACCATAATTAAAAGAATTCAGGGAGAAAAATAACCCTTAACTTTCCTTTATTTACTTATTGATAAAATTTTCTTAATTTTATTTTAACATATTTTAATGACAATGTAATTCAATGATTTATAGAACATTTTAAATAGATATGATACATCTTAGTTATTCTCTGATAATATCCATTGAGGAAATCTGACTGCAATAAACTAGAAATCTTTATATCACAATAGAATGGTTTTTTTGTAATAATAGACAATTCACCCATCCATGTATTATGAATCTTTTATCTCATCCTACATTCTTACACTCAGGTATTATTATTCTAGCCTATGATTTCCTAGTCCTCTATGTGTTGACTATACTTATTTTCTTAACATTACAACAACCACCTACAAAAAACTTATATTTTGTTTTTGTCATTGTTTTGTAAATAAATGAATGTTCTTTTGGAAATCTCCATATATGGCCAAGACAAACAGTATGTTCAATATCTCTTGATAAAGTAAAAATAAACAAATTAACAAAAACTTATAACCCAATGTTATAAACATTTGGAATTTTTTTTAAGGACTTGGTATTAGAGGTATTAGATGTGACATTATAGCTTATTAATATCAAGAGTACACAATTTCTTCATACTGGGGCTATATGATTATTATGATTTGTCATGATTGTTATGACTTGACCATAATTATTGGTGAAAACTGGACTTTGAGGGCTGCATGTTGCAAATAGACTGGTACATCTATGAGGACGGAGCAGGGACGTTATAAAGGAGTGTCAAGGTGCACAAAATTGTTTCTAAGACATAAATGGCTCCAACTATTCTATTCTCTTATCCTCCACCAGCTTATTTATTCCTTTTTGTGTGCCCTGCATATAGAAACAAGCAGCAATCTCATTCCCTTGGAGTCTTTATTTCTCATGGTATATTCCCTCCCTTTATTTGATAATAAACATATGTACAAATCTACTCTGATTGCTTTCATCTTGTGTTGGTATATGTCTTTCTAGAATTTCGAATGGTTTGTCATTCCTAATTTTCATTCTACCCTTCTATTTCAGTGCTAAGAGAGTTCTCCACCACCACAGAATTTTGATAAAATGTGACAAAATATTTGTGAGCTATTTTGGCCTTTATAGGGCTAAGCGTCCATTCTACTCGCATAAGCACATGAGGAGTTTGTTGCTTGGTGACATTTCTTGATCTAAAGTACCTGTCACTACTTGTGACATCGCATCTCAGATTAAAGATCAGCCTGGAGCCTTGGTGCAAATGGGCCTTGCCCCCTGAGAACAGTTCTGTTTCACACAGCTGCACTTCAGGCTGGCCTACCCCAGGTTGGGGCTCTTCTGCCACATAGGCTGCCCTGCTTGAAGCAAGGCTGTTGTCGTTTTTTCAGTTGAATGAGAGAAAGAAGGCCTTAAAAAACAAGTTTTTCAAAATACCTAATTATGCACCATTGTTAATGCTAACTATATTAGTATGTGCTTTATTCATGTTTATTTCAGGTTTTGAAAGCAAGCTTATTAAATTTTCATATTGCAATATACATCTGATATTGAAAAATTTGAGGGGTACCTGGATGGCTCTGCTAGTTAAGTGTCTGACCCTTGATTTCAGTTCAGGTCATGATCTCACAGTTCGTGAGTTAGAGCCCCATGTCAAGCTCCACACTGACAGCACAGAGCCTGTTTGGGATTCACTCTCCCCATTCCCATCTGCCCCTCCCCCCTCTCAAAATAAACAAACATTGAAAATAATTTGATTATAACTAAATGAAAGAATTATTAGATATAACACAACTGTAAAAATTATATTGCATAAAACTCAGGAACTAAGTAACTAACCTTTTGGAAAGTGGAGATCTATATGATAAAACAATAATTTACAAAAATAGTTCATCATTTTAATGTTTTGCATATGTCAATTACATTGAGATTATTGATTTTTGTAGTTGCCGGCAAACTATTAGTGGAAGGCTATCAATCAGTAGTTAGTCTAGGACAGAATAAAGTCCCTAGAAGCTGTGATGTATAAGACACAGTCACAAGGGGGCTGCGTGGCTCAGTTGGTTGAGCAGCCAACTCTTGATTTCGGCTCCGGTCATGATCTGACAGTCGTGGGATAAAGCCCTGCATCAGGCTCTGCACTGAGTGTGGAACCTGCATGTGATTCTCTCTCTCTCTCCTTCTGCCCCTTTCCCCATCCTCCACCCTTGTGCACTCTCTTTCTCTCTCTCTAAACGAAAAAAAGTCACAAGAAATGATGTTAAGATTAGGTATTTGAACAATTATGATTTTGAATGTACATCTTTGCTTTCTCCAAACACTTAAAAGACTTTTACATACAATAAACAAATATGAGTCAGCTGTAGGCATTGCTAAGGAGTTAAATTTAATTATGAAAAAATAACACCATTCAAAAAACTAAGCCAGTCATGTAAGAACAAATATGGATTCCACTTCTATAATATAGCGAAAATAGTCAATCTTGTTGAAGCAAACTGTAGAATAGTGGTTTCCAGGGACTGAGGTGAACAGGAAATGGGGAGTTGCTACTCATCATATATAAAATTTCTATTGTGCAAAGTGAACATATTCTTTAAATCTGATCTACTACCTTGTACCTATAGATAACAATACTGTATTGTGTATGTATCATCATATTTATTAAGAAAGTAGATCTCATGTTAAGTGTTCTTTAAAAAAAAGTAGATAACGAGGCTTTAAAAAGTGGTTATAAAATTACTCACTGAGTACTATTAGAAAGAAACAACTACTGAATAAAAAGCTTAACTTTTTGGTTTTGAAAACTTACTTGGTGGTTTCTGGGTAAAAATACTGGATTAAAATCCTATATCTCACTGTAATTTTTCCCATATTTTCACTACACAGTGAAAGCAATTTTTTTGAAATGACATAAATCCACAAAAATAGAGATAATGAAAAATAGACAACAACAAAAAACATACTGGAGGACAAAGATATAAAATTGTACAAAATAATTAAGATAATTAAAAATATATTTTATGATGGCTAATATTCAAATAATAGGTATTCTAGAAAAAAAAAGACATGGAAATAATTAGTAAAATTTTTAAAAAATAATTGCACACTGAAGGACTTTACTTTTTAAAGTTTATTTATTTGAGACAGAGAAAGAGCATGCACAAGAGGGGGAGGGGAAAAGAGAGAATCCCAAGCCCTGATGAAGGACTTGAACTCATGAACCATGAGATCATGACCTGAACTGAAATCAACAGTTGAATGCTTAACCTACTGAGCCACCCAATGACTTTCATTTCTAGTTTGAAAGATCCCACATGCCCCCCAAAAGTAAATTAGTAATGAAACCAAAATAAGTAAGAACCAAATAACCAGCCAACAAAAGACACATTAGAATGGTTTTGGACTTCTCAACAGCAACATTGAAAGCAAAAATATATTGGAACATTACTGTCAAAATCATGAGAGAAAATTGTTTCAAACTTATAATTTTATTTCTAGCCAAACTATCATTTAAATATAGAAAAATGGCATCTTCATATCTAAATGCTCTCAAAATTTTGCCATTCTACCATTTTCCTTAGAAAGGTACTGGAGAGGGGTACCTCAGTCTGTTAAGCATCCAACTCTTGATTTTGGCCCAGGTCATGACAGCACAGTTTGTGAGATTGAGCCTGAGCCATACATTGGGCTCTGTGCTGACAGTGTGGAGCCTGCTTGGGATTCTCTCTCTCTCTCTTTCTCAAATAATTAGATAAACATTTAAAAACAGGAAGACACTGGAGAATATTGCCATTGAAACTATGAATGAAGAATTCAAGGGAAATAGGAAATGGTGTGCAATTCAGGAAAGAATAAAAAGAAATTTCAGAATGCTGGTAATAGGATTTAAGGATAACAGCTGTGAATCAGGTAAGGTGGATACCAATCTACATTAGAGCAACTCAGAAATCTCTAGGGAAGAAGTATCCAGAAAGATAAAACTGATAGTGCACTTGATGTGTCTCAATATGTCAAGAAAATATTTAGAGAATTTAAGAGTTTAGATTTGAATCAGTTACTGTTATTTCTATAGAACATAAGGAAAAAATTAAAAAGTGAATTTTTAGTTTTAGAATAACAAAAACATTTGAAGAAAACCAGTTTGCTACATAATTTCACTATGAAAAGTCTTTGGTCAACTTTATATAAACATTGAATTTCAATCTAACTAAAATCATGGTGTAACTTTATTGGAAAAATAGTTTAATGGGAATTGTATAGTTGTGTGTGCGCGCCAATTCACTGTGTGTGTGTGTGTGTGTGTGTGTGTGTGTATTTGTTGGCCAGAGGTAGAAAAAATAGAGAGAGAAATTTAATCCTCATCTTCCCACAGCAAGAAATAGTGGAAAATAATAATGCCTTAAATGGAAAATTTCAAAGTCATCTATACAAATCTGTAATTTAGAGATATGGAGGTAAATAATAAAGTAATAATTTGAAAGAAGTAAAAGAATATTTTTATACACACAAAAATGTGAAGAGGATAAAGTGAATGATTGCTTTATTCATAAAAAAGATAATTTAAAAACTATGAATATGTAAAACTTAGATCAAAAAAAAAAAAGAAATTACAGGGGCGCCTGGGTGGCTCAGTCGGTTGAGTGTCCGACTTCGGCTCAGGTCATGATCTCACAGTTTGTGGGTTCAAGCCCTGCATCAGGCTATGTGCTGACCGCTTGCTCAGAGCCTGGAGCCTGCTTCAGATTCTGTGTCTCCTACTCTCTCTGCCCCTCCCTGTTCATGCTTTGTCTCACTCTGTTTCTCAAAAATAAATAAATGTAAAAAAAAAATTAAAAAAAAAAGAAATTACATTAAGGATATTTTAGAAATGATTTTATCATATTTGGTTAGCCCAATCTCCTGCATATGCTCATGTTATAAAATGTCACCTCAGCTTGCTTTGAGTGATGTCAGCATGATGACAACATAAGACCTCCCAATCTTATGCCTCTCTGTTTAATAACTAAAACTTGGCATCCATCTATGGACTAAAGTGACTCTTTGGAAATAGTGGGATCCTGCACTATATGCCAAGGGACCTGGAAGCTATAGAAGATAAGCTTTATTTTGACTACATGTTCAAAAGAAATGGTCTGGTAGAGGCTGAACATCATTTTCCTAAATACCCAGACACTTGAGAAAATGTTAGCTTTGGGTTTGAATTACTTTTATCTCAATAAATAGTTTATCTTTATGAATGATAGGATGTGAATAATGTCTGTTATGAGATAAAATAGTTGGGAAATATCACAGTGCTTTGGTATTTTTTATGGTGTGATAGTCATTAGTATTGTTTATCAGTATTTCTCATCTTATCTTTCTAGATCCATAGTAAAATGGAATCATCTGTCCCTTTATAGTTAGACACGTGACTTTCTTTGAGCAATGAAAGATGAGAAGTGATAAGTATCACTTCAGGACAAACATCTTTAGAAGCAGGAATGCAATATGCCATATTCCCTTTTCTCTTCCATGAAGACTGATGGTATTCCAGAGCTGGAGCCTCCCCCACAAGCTTCAGTCTCTAAATGATAAGGGGGTGGATCAGAGCCCAACATGTTTTGGAATGACATGTAGCTTGAGTGAAATATAAACCTTTATTTTTTTAAACCCCTAAAATTTGGAGTTTAATTATTGGTGTAGTATAATACAGTATAATGGTTGTCATACCTGATTTCTCTGAATTTTCTCAATCATTTTAGGCTTGATAGACCCACTTAATTTTCTCATTTTTTTCCCGTAAAAGTTAACATCGGAAATTAGTGTGTAGGGGCACCTGGGTGGCTCAGTTGGTTACGCCTCCGACTTCGGCTCTGGTCATGATCTCATGGTTTGTGAGCTCCAGCACCGCCTCAGGCTCTGTGCTGAGAGCTTGGAGCCTGGAGCCTGCTTCGGATTCTGTGTCTCCCTCTGTCTCTCTCTCCCTCCCCGCTTGCACTGTCTCTTTCTGTCTCTCAAAAATAAATAAATGTTTAAAAAAATTTAAGAGAAATTATAGTGTGGAGTAGTATCTCTGATCCATTCATTTGGCCACTCGGGAAGAGTGAATCATAGAGCTGTTGCCTGGGTTTCTAAATGTTCTTACTGGTTTTCTTTGCAACCGTTCATTAATTTCCTCTTATGTTTGGGCCCCATTTTTGCCATCTGAGTAGGTGGATAATTGCTAGATTTGCTTTGTTTAGTTACTACTCACATCAAATCTGGAGCAATATAATGTCAATACCTGATCTGAAGGAGCAGAGAGTCAGGGCATAAGAAGTCAGCAAATTACTTTGCATTTCCTAGAGTGGGAATCAGAGAGATACCATGGGTCTGTGGTCTACTGTGAGAGAGTTGCCGCATTTGTAGTAAAGGGTATAGAAATGAGATAGTGACAATTGTCCTACATCTGTATTTCAGTTTCTGGTTGTCTTTTGTTAAGTGACAGACAGCATGATTCACTTTACTCAGTCTTTAACATTTACTAACTTATTTGGGAAAACACCCAGTTCCCAGGGCAAGAGAAAAAGGACAAAAATAGGGAAAAAGTACTAATTATCATTTTTTTTTCTTTTTTTCTTTCTTTTTTGCAATTGATTTTACTTTTTTTAAGTTTATTTATTTATTTTGAGAGAGAGAGAGAGTTCATGAGTAGGGGAAGGGCAAAGAGAGAGGAGAGAGAGAGAATCCAAGCAAGCTCCACACTGTCAGCACAGAGCCTGACGCGGAGCTCAAACTCAGGAACCACGAGATTATGACCTGAGCCAAAATCAAACTGAGCCACCCAGGTGCCCTACTTTTTTTTTTTTGGTCAATTTAAAGGCATGAAAAGAAATGCTTCATTAAAAAAGAATTGAAAATACCTAAGGAAATTCAAACATTTTGAGTTCCTATGTTAAAAAAAACCAAAACTGTTGATTATTTTACATGACATAACTATAGAAGGGAAGAAGAGTTCTGTTTAGTTACAAAAGATAGCAAAAGACTAGAGCCTATGAATTGTGTTTGAAGGGTAAATACACTTATCTAAGACCTTGCTTGGAGATGTGTTCAAATGCTAACATTTGGGTAAATGGCTCCTGGGTCAAATGTTGTAAGTTTAACCTTTTCTCAGCTGTCAATAAAAGGTAATTGTCAACATGTTATACAGGTGAAAACCAAGTAAGAAAATCAATCAATTTCTCAGTAGGATCAAGCTCTTTTTTTATTTTTTTCTCCTTTGACAAGTAACATGAGAAATGTAATTCTTATTTTGGTTATTCCAATATGAAATGTGAACCTAAAATAAGGCCGTACAGTTGTCTTTCTGCTGACAAAGCTTCAAACTTTGTTCCTGAAAGAAATGACACGGAGTGTTTTGTTAAAAATATCTAATCCTGTTTTTGATGCTGATTATAATCTTCATCTAGAGGCAGAAGTTAGAGTCTTACCAGCAATTAGCCAATGATTATCTGTACTAGCATAAACATTCAGGCAGACTGTGTTCCAATAAAACTTTATTTACAAAAAAACAGAAGGCCAAAGTTGGCCTTTGGGCAATTCACTTAATCTATGGCTTCTACACACTTAACATGCCTTAAAAAACTTTTAATGTGCCCCTTGATGCCTTTCATATTTATTATCTGTATCTTCCAAAAGGATGCAAGCTCCAAGAAGAAAGGATCTTCATGCTATTTGTTCGTGTATTGTTAATGCTTACAGTAATGTCTCATACATAACAGGTTATTGTAGATGATGGCATTATTGTGCAATTCTTTACTTCTCTTTCAGTTCATGCTCTATTAGGCTTCGTCACATGACTTCAAGTATAGACAGAAGGGAATGGTAACTCCAAGCCTGGCCTTAAGCATCACACAGTACTTCTAGACCCTCTCGAATTCTGCTGTGAGCAAAAGAAGAAATTTTGTTATCCAAGACAAATGATAGTAACGTGGAGCAGATTTAGACTTAATCTGCAGCATTATTAAAAGCTATATTTTCAGGGACTTTGAGAATAATATTTTTTATTGGATATTCGATTTATTATTAAACTATTAGATATCTCAATTATAAATATCTTGGCTTGGGGCACCTGGGTGGCTCCGTCGGCTAAGTGTCCGACTTTGGCTCAAGTCATGACCTTGCAGTTCATGAGTTTGAGCCCTGGGTCAGACTCTGTGGTGACAGCTCAGCGCCTGGAGCCTGCTTCAGATTCTGTGTCCCCCCTCCCTCTGATCCTCCCCTGCTTGCTCTCTGTCTCTGTCTGTCTGTCTGTCTCTCTTTCTCTCTCTCAAAAATAAACATTAAGAAAATAAAAATATTAAATATCTTGGCTCAACTGCACACAAGTAGGATGACTTTTCCTAACATTTGGCACATTGAAAGAATTCCATTCTCTCATTAAGATTCTCCTTGTGTGTCCTGGGGGAATCACTTCTATCCTTTCACTATCTCCTCCTCATTACCATTTCAGTCTTCTTCACAGCCACACTTCCTACTTTTGTTTTCTGGGTTTTGAGGGAAAACAATTTCTCCTTCTAAGCCATATTCCAGGGAAGCTACTATTTTATTAATGAGCCTTTAATAAGACTTCCCTACTATGCATATTTCTGTGCTGTGGTGAGATGAGTAGGATTTGGAAACTGAAGGTCTGTTATTCATGCACTACGGAGGGAACTGGCAGCTAACGGTTCTAGCAAGAATTTTCAAGAACAATGTTGAATTAGTGATTTATGATTAGCAGTAGATTGAGAAGGAACATGTGTCAATGGGACTAGACCTTGGATTTGGAAACCTGCAAAGGCTAAGTTGTAGATTTCCTCTGGATGCTATGAAAGGCATCTTTACTTTGATGAAAGGAGCTAGATTCAAAGATTCTATCCCTATCCAATTCCATAGATTTTTGCATGTGTATCTCCTTGAAAACGTGTCTTACAGGTCTTTTCTGCCATTGCAAGATCATGAATATTAAAGTTGATTTTAATCATGGAGTTGGTTCCTTAATACTTTTCTGGTCCTAAACTTTGTCCTGTCTCCCCTCCGTGCTTTTGTGTGTTCACACTCAGGTTTCCTCAGATGTATCTACTTCTGTGTTGGAAGAGCACATCTTAAACTGAGGCTTTTCTTCCCATGTGAAATATGTCATGAATCAATATATAAAATGTATCATGAATCAAATAATTTCCCCCAAAGACTCTCGAGGCAAGAAAAGCTTAGATATTATGCTTTTCCTTATTTCAGTTTTAGGAGAAGTAAACTAACTTTATGTATTTTTTTATCAATTATTCTTCAGTATCCATGTTTCCTTTTTCACAATATCATATTCTTTCACACTGATATTTTGTTTACATCTTATTCTTTATTTTTTTATAATTCTCTTTTTCATATATCTTTCTCTATATTTCCTTTCTAATTCTTTAAAAGAATTTTTTTTTTCTTATTTTCCTGTCAACTTAACAGGAAGTGCCATATGGAAAGGAGAAGAAAGAATTGCCATTTGGGCGAACTTCTTGTATGCCAGGCCTTACTGTGGGGTAGACATTATTCTGCTGAGCAGAAGAATTGCTTAAATGGGGAGATCTGAAGAGGTGAGGTAGCATGTCTAAATGGTAGACAATAATAGAGGAGTGTCACCTGGATAGAGAGGGGTACATATCTAATGAATGATAATAAAAGTGAAGTAAACACCTAAAGAGTATATTACACTTTTCTCTTAATAGTTCAGGGGGCTTTTGGAGTTTCAAGGTTATTTCTTAAGACAGCGATGGGTCTATGAAGAAATAGGGTTTTCTCATGGCAAGAAAATATTGTGTTTAAATGGAATTTCTTATGGATCAACTACAAAGAAGGCACCAGGTATACAAAGGACATTGAAGAGAGACCCCAGGGACTTATGAAAAGGAGGTCTCTCTGAACTCCCCTAGGCAAGTGTGAGTGGCCATATGGTGGTTCCTGAACATACAGACTCAATCTGTATCATGAAACCATGTGAAAAAGCTTTCAGCTTCTTGCCATAATTCATCTTCTATTTCATTTTCTTATCAATTCATGATCTTCTTGACATCTGATCTTAGTGACTTCTCTTCTCTTCCCATTTTTTTTGACTTGTCTCATTTTACACAGATATACATCTCCAGATCAGATATTTCACCTCATATGTCAACCATGAGCTCATTCTCTCTGAACCCATACTGTTTTATTCCATCCCAGGACCGTGAACTAAATACCCTGTTCAGTCTCTGTGAGTAGTTTCTCTTAATGTTTACTCTGGACTCAGAAGTAATAACAAGATGGAGACTTCTGGCATCATAAAACAAAACAAAACAAAACAAAACTCGACATTATAGGACTTCTGGTAACATATAGAATCTGAAAAACAAATAGGTATTGTTGATATTACCTGCTAATTTAACCTATTTGACCAACGTTGCATTAACAGTTTGTACAAACAAGGAGTGCTAAAAAATTCAGGAAGGGACGTTTTCTCACTACATTGGGTGGGGCTACAGACCTTATAAAGTAATACTGACCTTTTTGGATGATAGTATATTAGGAATTTAAGGATTATTAGCAATTAGAAAATGGATGAAAATATATTTTGAGTTTTTAATGGTATAGCCTTGTGGAAACACACTTCACTGAAAGGTCAAACTTGTAAATGTTTCAAGACCAAATATTCTATGCCTCACAATCTAAAATCTGTGACCTTTACACTGTGTTTATCCACTCAGGCAGAATAGACCCATAAGGCATTAGGCTGTTATACGATCCTGCTAAATTTCTGACCTTGTCTACTGGTGACTGCCCTGTGCATATGTATTTTGTTGAAAGATGCTAGTAAGAGATTTTTTCTGTAGTGCAGGTGTGAAAATGCACATCCATAATTCATCAAAACAGCCATTTGGAAAATGAATTAACCATAGTAACCACAGTTCTGAATCAAAGATTTCAGGTTTGCTTATTAAAATAACATTCAGTCATTCTGAATAGGTGTGAATGCAGTTCTAGTATGTGAATTTATTCCTTTTGGGAATATCTTTCAGTGTTTCTTGTTTAAAACGTCCACTTCTTTTCTAATGAGACATGGAAATAGAAATCTTTTAAATGAATAATTTTCCTTGGCCAAAATGGGGTAGTTTATAAGCAAATTTATTTCCACATAGGAAAGGACACGTTTACTGGAGAAAATGAAACATACTGTGAGCTAAATACAAAAAATATTTTATATGATGTTCTTTTAAAAAAAAAAGCCTATGGAATAATTTATAGAACTGGGTGTGTCATAGATAAATAGGGAAGCTTCTAGAAGCACACACAGAGGGGGAAGGGTAATCATAGTTATAAAGCAGTTAATAAATTAAAGAAGAAAACTCAAACATGAAGGATGTTACAATAAGATTCAAAAGATATTTATGGTATTGATATGTCAGAATTTAGCAAGCGAAAATGTGATTTTCCCAATGCTACTATTAAAGCATTAAAAAGCAAAACAAAACATGAAGATTATGTTAGATCAAGACAAGCCCTTCTTTTGGGATCAAATCCTGAACTTCCACCATGTTACCATGGACCTTAAAAAACAACTCATTTTATTTTTTTATCAATACCCCGTTATTTGCATAGCTAAGTAATTATGTTTCTACCTGGTCAATGACTACATTTTTCTTGAATAACTTATAAAAATTGGGAAGTGTAGTAACTTAGATATTCACAACGATGATAATGTAGTTAAAGAGGGAAAAATCAGAGATGTGCTACGCTTGAAAGATGGGTTTCTGTTTTCTGTATGTGGTAAATATCACCCAGAAAGCTCCCCAAGAAACTCTATGTTTGCATAGTTTTCATTTTTGTTTTTTGTGTCTTTTTGTTTATTTTTAAAGTTTATTTTTTTGAGAGAGAAAGCAGGGAGGGGCAGAGAGAGAGAGGAAGAGAGAGAATCTCAAGCAGGCTCTGCACTGTCAGCTTGTAGCCCAGTGCAGAGCTTGAACCTAAGATCTATGAAATCATGACCTGAACTGAAATCAAAAGTCAGATGCCTAACCAACTGAGTCACCTAGGTGCCTCACAGTTTTTGAAAAAAAGTCTTCTAAAAAAAGTAGAGACTCAGAATATTCTAGGCCTGTAACTTTATTGAAATCTCTTATTTCTCTTTGGAAGATAATTAAAAAAGACTTGGATTCAAAGTCCCAAAGAACCAGATAAAAATTTAGTGCCCTTTTAGTATCCTGATATATTCCTCTCTTTAATGAAGCATCATCTTTTGCCATCAGCCTGATGAACAAAACCTCTACTTTACAAACACCAAAATATTCAATGAGTGTTAATTTCTGGCAGTTGATATCCTATATACCTGCATATCCTTTTAAAAGATACTCGCAGGGGCGCCTGGGTGGCTCAGTCGGTTAAGCGTCCGACTTCAGCCAGGTCACAATCTCGCGGTCCGTGAGTTCGAGCCCTGCGTCGGGCTCTGGGCTGATGGCTCAGAGCCTGGAGCCTGCTTCCAATTCTGTGTCTCCCTCTCTCTCTGCTCCTCCCCCGTTCATGCTCTGTCTCTCTCGCTGTGTCTCAAAAATAAATAAACGTTAAAAAAATTTTTTTAAAGATACTCGCAAATTTGAGTAAGGGCAGAAAAATGCAAAATGTATTTATCTGGAAAAGTCAAGTAAGAAATTATGTCTTTTAAATGTCTGATAATATGCCTTTTTTTCAGATTATCTTCATTGTAGATAGAATAGAGGAGATGTTATAAATTTAGGGTACACATGTTAACCCGGATGCAATAACACATCCTGAGAAAATGATATTAGTTTATTATTTGATGAAGATTTATTTTATTGAATCATAGGAAAACAGCATTAGAGTGATTCTCAGTTTATTTTCATCCTGTCTTAATGCACGGCGGTGTCGTGCATAGAACTCTATTCGAAGACACCAATTGTGCTGGTCAACTGTTTTCACAGCCATCTGCACCCTTCCTTACCCAACTGTGTTCTGTATCCCAAGAATCAAATTTCTCTCAACTAGATAACCAATCCCATATATATTTTTTCCATGCAAATGCCCATGAGTATTTGTTTCCCTAACTTCACCTTCACTGTACACTCATTTAGTCTCATTGCAAAGAATTGTTAGCACAGCTCTTTATTTTATTTTACCTGCACTTGCTCATATGCCGTTGATCTCTTTGTACACTAGTTAATACGGTTTATGAGACTTTTAATGAGCTAAGTAATTAGGCACCTTTTGCTTTATATCCACATAGTAGGAAAAACTTCATAAATCTAATTTTACCATATTGTAGCATTGTCACATCTCCAGCTAAATATTTACAAGTCATTGCATTTGGTGTCACAGAGCTTGGGCTAGTTTAAATTATGCACATTAAACTTCATTTTTCTTTCACTGTAAGTTTTTAAAAATTATATTTTAATTGTTACAGCCCTCTGCAAAGCCATAACAACTTAATTTTCTGTCATCTATGGAATGGTAAGCATATATTCTATTCTGTGCATTTGAAAGCCAAATGATTAATATTTAGGAATTAATGAATTTTGGGGGGTGATGATTTCTACCATCGTGATTTGATGACTGAATTATTTTTCTCCAATGAAAAGATAGGTTTCAAGTGATTAGGGTTTGGCCCTTTAGCTGCAACTCAACCTGTGGTTTAATACTTGAACTCTCAGTGCAGCTGTGTTATAGGAAAGGAAAGTTAGATGTTCCACATTGAAGATGAGGAGGTGAGGCTGTACATTCAAGGTTGCATTAATCATGATAATTCTGGCTGATGTGCTATGCAAATACTGGAATCTCAGTGATACATTGGTAGGCTTTCAAAAAGATATATTGAATAAATGAATGAGCAAAAATTTAATTTACATGAGAAATCAACACAGCTTCCTCATTTTATCTGGCCCAATGTGGTTTCTGGTCAGCTAAAAGACATGGACAATTTTATTTAGAGGCCACTGAATCTCACTGTCACTGCTCAAGGTAATTTAACTCCTTAACTTCAAGTAAGAAGGCTTGAGAAGAATGTCATTGTGTTTCCATTTGTCCCCTTGCTGTTTTTGTGAATCATGCCATTCTTCCTGCTTAAATCCTCTTCCTGACATGTGTTTTCATTCTCATTCAAGGGTTTACCCTTACCTTCTGGTAGTTTTGAAATTTCTGCTCCTGGTGCTTACCTTGGCACAGATTTCTTCTCTCTCTTCACTCCAGCTGTCCAACAGAGGCCCTTTTATAATTCTTTCCAGGAGCTTTGTGTGTTCCTTGTGTGTTCCTTGTGTGTTCACAATGTTAGGATATTGTTGGTTGTTCAAAATCATCACGATCACTGTTCCCTTTGCTGTGTTTTGGGCATCACATGATATTTCCAGGGACTACTAACCCAGGTCTGTCTTCTTTCACCACTCCTGCTGTGTGGGGGCTCCCCACGTATTGACTATCTTGCTTTTCAGCCATTCCAACCATCACTCAGGGAATCACAGTCTAATGATCTAAAAAGGGCATTTAATGGGGCGGTAGGTGGCTCAGTGGGTTAAGCATCTGACTCTGGCTCAGGTCACGATCTCACAGTTCTTGGGTTCAAACCCCGCTTTGGACTTTGTGCTGACAGCTCAGAGCCTAGAGCCTGCTTCGGATTCTGTGTCTCCCTCTCTCTCTGCCCCTCGCCTGCTCATGCTCTGTGTCTCTCTCAAAAACAAATAAACATTAACACTTTTTAATGAGAAAAATAAAACAAAAAGGCATTTATCCTTTATATATCCAATGATGCCATGATTCAAATTGAGTTCTGTGTGTGTATGTGTGAAACAAAGTATTCAAATACGTGTTTTAGGTTATTATTGACCAGTCTAGTTGTTAGAGCAGCTCTGTGTTATCCCCTAGCACATTATGTGAGAGAGTAAAACCTGTTCTCATGTGTTGAGGAGTAAACAGAGCAGATGGTACCAATTCATTTGCATAAAAATGAGGACCTTGCGTATAAAAGTGAAGTACTAATTTTGTTCATCAAAAGGAATCAGTACCAAGAGAACTACAGCTCAATACTTGACCTTCTTGAGCTCTACTAGGTGTATCTAGTAGTGTTTGGTCAACACTATCTGACTTTTCTTTCCTATGGCTCATGGTTCTTCACACCCCTTGGCTATCTGGAGTAAGTAAGTGCCACCATCAACTATTAGGGATGCATTTCAAGCTCTGAATGGCAAACAGATGTATGTATTCATTAAGAGAGGATTCATTTCAGGGATTTTTTTTTTCATTTAAAATCTCAACAGGAATAAGAAAAACGGGAACTTTCTGAAATGCACTGGAATAAGCTTTAGTATACAGACAAAATAATTTCAAGTCTTATTTTACCTGCTATGGCAGTTGTCCTGCAGACAGAAGGTCTGATCAAAAATGGAGTTATTTTTACAATCAAGTGAATAACTTGAAATTTTGCTATCACTACAGATATCTATATTGTATGACAAAAGTGACATAAAGAAAAAATGTTATCTAAGAAGATGCTTAATTTTTTTAACTAAAAAAAGGCTACAGTTTCAGAGAAATGCTTTTTAATACTTGTGTCTCTCAAAACACTCTGAGGCACAGAATCAGAAAGTATAATTTACATGCAAGTAAGTCTCTTCATTCCAAAAATATGCTAAAAATCTTAGTAGTGGAGGGGGACCTGGATGTCTCAATCCGTTAAGTGTCCAATTTCAGCTCAGGTCATGATCTCGCAGTTCATGAGTTGGAGCCGTGCATCTGGCTCTGTGTTGTCAGTGCAGATCTCACTTCCTATGTCTCTCTCTCTCTCTCTCTGCCATTGCCTCACTTGCAGTCTCTCTTTCTCTCCCTCTCTCTCCCTATCTCTCTCTCACTCTCTCTCTCAAAAGTAAATAGACATTTAAAACATTATCAGTAGTGGTAAAAAAAAAACAACTCTACTTTTGAGAGAGCCTTTATATTGTGTCAATTGTCCGCATAATTGGTGAACTGGGGGTCTCCGACCTCACCATAATAGAAGATTTTCTGGAAAGAATTTTTCGGTGAATGCCACACTTCACATTATTTGTGGCAAAACAACATCCATGCACACTATATTAGCAGCCCTGTGCCATTGGCCAGAGACCCCTTAGCCTGATAATGCTCTCATCAGAATAAGTAAGAACAGTGTGGATTTGTAATGAAATTTCATTCCTTTAATTAACATTCCCTGAAGATAATCTATAATGGAAAGAGAGAGGAGTAAAAAAAGGAGTCTATAAGAACTACAAATGTGCAGGCAGATGTTTCCAGAGAAAAAAGGCATTGAGCATTATTCTGCTTTCTCTGTGCACTAAGTACCAATGTGTTTGGGAATAATAATCCTACTGTGCTTCCAATCAGGAAGTTGGTGCTTCAATTAAAAGTCTATTTTTTAAAATACTGTAGAAATTACAATTGTAATTAAACAACGTGACAGCTTTTATACACCTTCCCAACTTCTGGCTGTGTATTTGGCCTAGTCTCTGGATGAAAGCCTTGTTATTATAGTTCTGTCTAGTGCCCATAAAAATTTGGAAAACATGTCCTAAGTCCTTGAATTATGAGCTTTTCGAGAGGTTGAACTATATTTGATTTTTAATTTAGCACAAGAGTCTGGCACAGTACTTGGTCCAGAGTAGAAGTGCATCAAAAATTTATTAGGTAAACCAAACTAGGCTTGCAAAAAAAAAAAAAAAAAAAGATACAATTTAAAGAGGTTTGCAATTAAAGAGGTTTATCATAAAACTCTACGGATTGGTCTTTCATATCTGTATGTCTAAAAGTCTGTTACAATTATGGCTGTAGGTGATATGAGTAAATAGTTGCTGCCTTTCTAACCTTGGCAGACATTTAACTTTCACACATTTGTCAAATCAATAAATAAGCAAAAAACAAACAAACAAACAAACAAACAAACAAAAATAAGTTCACCTGCCTCCAGAGATGTGTCTAGTAAGAAGTGGCAATGGCTGATGTCAAAGAGGTGGCTGTGTGTGTTCCCCTCTAGGATTCTGATACTTTCCTGTCTCACACTTAGTCTTTCATCTATTTTGAATTTGTTTTTGTGTATGGTGTAAGAAGGTGGTCCAGTTTCATTCTTACATGTAAGTGATGAATCACTAAATTCTACTCCTGAAACCAAAATTACACTATATGTTAACTAACTGGAATTAAAAAAAAAAACAACCTGAAACAAATTAAAATCAAAAATAAAATTTACCCGAAGAAATCTCACCCTATCATTTTTATTAGATTTATTTTAATTATTGTTATTATTATTGGGGAATCTAGTTGAAAATTCTCTGCTTTGATGACTTTTAAATGACATCTACTCAGAACATTTAAGGAGAACTCACTTTTGATAATAGAGCTTTGCATTATAATTACAAACTTGGCTTAGCTTTATAGGAGCTGGATGCACGGTGAGATCATTTTAATTAGTTTTATGTTGATTTTGTTGTCTCTTTCCCACAGGTTTTTTAAATTTAATAACTCCTGTAAATTTCTTTAGCTACTAGTATGGATTTTATTTTAAGACATGATTTGATTTAATTCTCTGTAGTTAGCCCTTTAGTGCTTTTTAAAAAGTGTTCTACACAGATTTCTATCTTACTTTAGAGAAATGATCAGTGGATTGCCTCTTAGAAATGCAAATTTAAATCATTTAGTTCTTTTGTTGGAAAACTATAAAAATATTCCATTTTCAGCTAAAATTTTTCTTGTGAAATACACACATACTTTGAAACTTCAACAATTGAGTTCATTCAGAAAATTCCAATAGACTTTCTGTTTAAGAGCACTAAAAATCTTTGCTCTATGGAGATATTAAAATCTATGTTGTGTGCAGGCAATAAAGATTATTAATAAAGACATTTAATATAGCTTGAATTAAACCACACATATTGACAATAAAAAAGGAAACATAAAACTGTACCAGATTGTGTTCCTAAATAAATAAAATTTCAGTGTAAATCTTTATCCTAGATATTGTGAAAAATAGTAGTAGTCTATGATTACAAAATTTTTAACATAGCCTTCATCGGTCATGAAGGTCCCCAAAAGAATGTCATACCCAAAACAATTCATTACACATTGAGTGTATGTGTGTATTTGTGGGCATAAAACAAAGGGTATGCAAAAAATTAGTTTAACTACAAGTCAAAATGGAAAAGTTCTGCAGTTTCTTTTGTTTGTTTTTATTTTTGTTTAGGATTTAGTTTTAGTGGGACACATTAAAATGTTCAAAACATTTTCTAAAATTAACATTTCATAAGCTATAATTGATGTTTGTGGTAGTATGATCTAAAATTAGCTGACTTTATTTAGATTGACTGTATATTAATCTATTCAAATGGCATGGAATTATTACATCCACTATTAGTGTTGTTACTGATACTGCATCTAACATTATCATACTAATAATCATAACCCTATCCAACATTTACTTAATGGATTTTTATATCCTTGGTACTATATTAAATAATTTACAAGCATATGTCACTTAAATGTTTATTATATACCTTTTTGTTATGATATATGGGATTTCAAGGTAAGCAAGTGGTGTTTCCCATCACCATTGATGCTATTAATTTAGCTGATCTAAGTTCTTAGGCTGGTGTTTCCATCATTTAACACCAATACATTTGTAGTTCTACAATTGTTTTGATCAAATAGACTAGCCTTTCCCAAGAAAGTCATGTTTTGCCACCAGGGATGTAAAAACTATAATTTAATGTGAGAGATTCCACATAACCTGCTACTTTCTTTTTGTGCCCCAAATTGGGGTCTGATATTCCAATTTTGAGAACTTTAATAGTGGGATGTAAGCCTTGAAAGCAAATCTAATATTATACCAGTAAATAATATTAGACAATACTTATATTTTGCAACTTAATGAAGTAGGCACTCTTTGTGCCAAAAAAAACCAAAAAAAAACAAAAAAACAAAACAATTTAAATGTAAAATTAGAGGGGTTAGGGGACTTTGTTTTTAGATGAAAATACTTATTTTCTTTTTAGATTTGATGGGCATGTCAAATATGGTAGATTTACTAGCCAACTGGAGCCACAGTAACACCTCCCATCTTGTCACCCCCCATTAAGAGGTGGTACTTACTTTTTCTCCCTTTGAATCTGGCAACTTTGTGATTTGTTTGTAACCAACAGAGTATAGTAGAAGTCATGATGTGTGATTTCTGAGCTAGCTAGGAAAAAAACTAAGACCACTTCTAACTCATTTACCACAGTAGTTATTCTAGAAGCCCTCAGCCTTAAGTATGCATTTCAGATGCCTTGAGACTCCCAGGGTCTGAGAAGATCTAGTCCCATCCGTGTGAAGAGGCTAGAAGGAGAAGCCCTAGAAATATATGAGGCCACATCCCCTGGCCTGACTCATGCTACCACGTGAGGGACCCCAAAGGCAGAATAACCCAGCCAGCCATTCCTGTTCCTGAATTCCTGATTTAGAAAAATCAGAGGAGTTGAAATAATTGTTGTTGCTTTACGTTACTAAGTGGTGGTGTAAATCTTTATGTAACACAGATGACTGGGATGAAATTTGGTACTGGGAGTGGGTAACAGAACTCCGGACACATGTCTCATTGACTTTGGGATGGAACAGATAGAAGCAGGAAGGATGTTGAAAAGACTATTCCTAAAACATGATAGGCCTGGAGATGACTGACAATCAAGTTTAATGAAGAGTCTGAAAAATGTTGCTGGAAGCTGGAGGGAAGGAAACACTTGTGACATAGTGGCAAAAGTTCAATGAAAGTACCACTTGTGGTAACCCTGAAAATAGAAAATGTATCTAAGAAACTATGACCTCAATTAAAGATTGACATTTTTTTTTCTTTTCTGTAAAGGATGAGATAGTAAATATTTAAGGTTTTGAGTGCCGTATCTTCTCTGCCACGTCTACTTAAGTATTGTATTATAAAATAAATCATAGACAATATAAAAATAAATAGACATGGCCAAATCTGGCTAACAGTGGATGGGATTCAGCCTAAAAATCATAACTTGATGACACTTGACTTATATAAGGAGATTTCCATGCAAATATGAAGGAATTGCCTGGCTACCTCTTATACAATGATAGAGGAGGGAGATAAACAAAATAATAAAATACCTGGTTTTTGAATGGGCCTGAAGAATATGTACAAGGCACACCATCTTTTCAGCTAGAAAAGCACTTTTGAAGTAAGAAAGTATCTGAGATTTAAGAACCAGTCCAGGGTTGGACTATAGTATCCTTTATTAAGAATTCAGAATATCTAAGGCAATGACACATAAAACATTTCGGAAAGGCAAATGGCCTTCTAAGAATCTTAAAGTTGTGCCTTATAGATCTTGTCTGTTAAACAGTAAGGATTCTAATATATTTAAGGAAACCATCCCACAACAACTTTATTAGGACCCTAGGGTAATGGATTTCTCTCAAATACATTTGTAGGCACAGCTTTTGTCTAATGGAATAAATTATACCCGATACAAAAATAGTTGGAAAGAAATCATAACAGCTTGAACTGAATGAGACAGAGGGTCAAATGAAATGGGCCCTTTGAACTCCAAATATTTAATGAGTGGAAGTTGGCAGAAGTTTTTCCAGAGAAGCTGCTCCTTTTTATTTTTTACAAATTATATTTATTTTTTGAAGCCACTTCTTTTTTTTTAATTTTTTAAAATTTATTTATTTTGAGAGAGAGAGAGCAGGGGAAGGACAGAGAGAGAGGGAGAGAGAGAATCCCAAGCAGGCTCTGTGCTGTCTGCACAGAGCTCAGTGTAAGGCTCCATCTCACAAACTGTGAGATCTTGACCTGAGCTGAAATCAGAGTTGGATTCTTAACAGACCCACCCACCCATGGGCCCCAAATTCACTCCTTAAATGAAGGATGGCCTGTAGGGAAACCAACTAGAGTCTACAAGGTGAGGCCAAGAGCTATAGAAAACAATTCATTGGGAGTTGGAATGGTCTATAATTGGAACTGGCAATATATGTAGATTTGGGATATAGAAATGGTATGCATCAGTTTATGATATGCCTTCTTATTTTTCTCTTCTTTGGAATTACCTATTGAAATCTTCTTATGTCTGTCCCACTGTCATGTGCTTTGTGAGGTGATGAGTATATTTTGCATATGGAATGGACAAAATTTGTTGAGGCCAGAGGATGTGCTGTGATAGATTACAAGTTCCAACAATATCATCTGCCTCACGTGGTTTTATAGAACTTTGCTACTAAGTTGAGAACTGAGATCTCTGCTATGCATCTGGGTGACTTTATGGCTTGTTTGAATCCAATAGATATGACCTTCTGTGACTTCTGAGGCTAGGTCAGAAAAAGAGAGTCAGATGTGTATACTGGTGCCCAGCCTAAGCATATTATTAAATTAAGGTAATTTCCCAAGAATATCTGCCTTCCAGAATCAGAAATAAATCATCTCTAAAGGAAGAGCATCATCGAAAGTTCCATTTTATCTTTCCTTATCATATAAATGATATATTACCCAATATAAATAACAAATACATAAATAGGTAAGGTAAGACAATAACCTGAAAAAAAAAAGAAATACAGACAATAAAACCAGAAATAAAAAAGATCTAGGTAATGCAATTTATTAGACATCAAAATATATCAACAGATGACCAATATTTAGGATATATAGGGAACCCTGACTCAAAAATTAACAAAAGGCCAATAACCAGTTAAAAAAATGTACAGAGTACATGAATAATCATTTTACTAGATAAAATAATGCCCATGGCCAAAAAGTGCATAAAAATTTACTTAAGTTAATCAATAAAATGCAAATTTATTTGTATCACAATAGAAATCACAATAGAATATCATTTCACATGCTCTAGAATAGTTAAATTTTAAAAGATAAAGAACAACAAATTTTGGCATGCATAAAAAGCAACTGAAGGCTCTCATAATGTGTTGCTGGATATGTAAAATGGAATAGTTACATGGAAAACCACTTGAAAGTCTCTTATAAAGTTAAATATACACCTATCTTCTACCCATGCTTGGATATTTACTGAAATTAAAAGTTAATATATCTAGGGGCGCCTGGGTGGCTCAGTTGTTTGAGCATCTGTCTTGGGCTCAGGTCATGACCTCGCAGTTCATGAGTTCAAGCCTACGTCGGGCTCTGTGCTGACAGCTTAGAGCCTGGAGCCTGCTTCATTCAGTATCTGTGATTCTCAGTCTCTCTCTCTCTGTCCCCTCCCCCACTCATGCTCTGTCTCTGTCTCTCAAAAAATAAACATTAAAAATATTTAGAATAAAGGACCAAAAATGCAAAGCTTTAAATACGTTATATGCCTGATTCCTTTCAATGGAGAAATAGAAATTACATGACAGGCACAAAATTGGGAGTTTTTCAAGTCCCAAGATAACTCTAAAACTTCATTTGGGATTTATAACCAGGCTGTGTGTTGTCTGTGCAATATCATATAACAAATTCTGGCATTAAAAATGTATATCCTTGGGGCACTTGGGTGGCTCAGTGAGTTAAGTGTCCCACTTCGGCTCAGGTCATGATCTTGTAGTTCATGGGTTCGAGCCCAACGTCCAGTTCTGTGCTGACAGTTCAGAGCCTGGAGCCTGCTTCCGATTCTGTCTCCTTCTTTCCCTGCCATTCACACCCCCCCCCCACTTGCACTCTCTCTCTTTCTCACAAATTAGTAAAAATTTATATATATATATATATATATATATATATATCCTTTTTACAGTAAAAAGGTTTTTGATATATTCACGTAAATAAGGGTGAAATTATTAAAACTATGTTGTGCCATCTTATTCAATAAAATGGTTAGCTAAAAGTTTAGCGGGTTTTTTACTTATATAATCTTACTTAATGCTCACAAGAGCCTCAGATAGGTATTAGGTGGAGAAACTAAAGCTCATAGACACTAGGTAATATTACCAAGATCATATGGATAGGACTAAGATTTAAATCCAAAATAATCTATCTGCAAATCTCTGCTACTTACCATCAGTTTCTTTGGGCAGTATTTTTGGGAAATGTACATATAAACAACAGATCATCTCTTCTAGATTAGAAACACATTTTAAGAAATTAGAAGCACATTTCAAGAAATTAAAATTTTAGAAGTAAAAAATGACTAGCAGGGTGCCTGGGTGGCTCAGTCAGTTGAGCCTCCGACTTCAGCTCAGGTCATGATCTCGCGGTTTGTGAGTTTGAGCTCCCCCCCCCCCCCCCCCCCCCCCCCCTCCCATCAGGCTCTGCTGACAGCTCAGAGCCTGGAGCCTGCTTCGGATTCTGCGTCTCCCTCTCTCTCTGCCCCTTCCCCACTCATTGTCTCTCTCTCTCTCTCTCTCTCTCTCCTCTGTCTCAGAAATAAACATTAAAAAAAGTTTAAAAAATCACTGGCAATAAACCAGTAGTCTGTCTCACAGAAGGACTAAGTGTTTCTGTTTTGCGTTTTTGTTTTTCATTTGTTTTAGTAAAAGAATGCTGTGGTTGTAATTTATCATGGTTACAACTGTGCTTTTTCCAACCACCAATAACATGAGGAGACTCACTTTGGCTGACATGTAATTCTGGAAGTAATTTCAAAAAGGAGTCTTACATAGGAAACAGACATTCTCTTGGGTTATCTTTACCCTGAGAGTGTTAAACTTTTCAGATCTCAGATTCCCCGATCACTTCAGTTTTCTTATGTTTTATCAAAACCTTAATATTGACATTTTAGTCATGTATTTCTGCTACCATTATTAAAGCTCAATTTTGAGAAGATAAAAAATCTGGGCACATCAATTAAGTTGATTGACGAAATGTCTAGAGCTCCAAAATTAGGGAATGAACCAACCATTGATATGGATTTATATTATAATATTTTCTGTAAAATAGTAAAAAGGATCTCTGCAAGATATGCCTTTCAGGAAGCATTTAAAGATAAAAAAATTACATCAAAATACAATGTAAAATTTTATTATCTTTAACTAGCACATTTGAATACATGTAAGGAATACATTCCTTACTGAAGGAAACTAGCTTAGTTGTTCAAATCCCATTATTAGGGAGTTACTATTTTGTAATAAGTGTCATGATCAATATATGAATGTTAACAAAAGAAGATGTCCTTATCCTCAAGGATCTCAGATGCTTAGTGAGGAAATGAGGTTGAGTGACATGAACAATATTGAATGCAAAATAGCCAAATAGCATCTGTGAAAGAACTAAGCACTCAGACATGGACACTAGGAATGTAGGCTAGAGAGCTCTTAGGCTTGCTTCTCTAGAGAAGCAAATCTTGAGCTGGTGTGTGAGTTTCCTTTTAAAAGTTCACTGGCGGGGCGCCTGGGTGGCGCAGTTGGTTAAGCCTCCTACTTCAACCAGGTCACGATCTCGCGGTCCGTGAGTTTGAGCCCCGCGTCAGGCTCTGGGCTGATGGCTCGGAGCCTGGAGCCTGTTTCCGATTCTGTGTCTCCCTCTCTCTCTGCCCCTCCCCCGTTCATGCTCTGTCTCTCTCTGTCCCAAAAATAAAATAAAACGTTAAAAAAAAAAATTAAAAAAAAATAAATAAAAGTTCACTGGCGTTGTAATGAAATACTTATTGACACGATTTCATGACTTAATCCAGGCTTCAAGTTGAGATAATATTTTCTGTTACTATGGTTCCTACTCTCCAGCCAATCTGACTTTCTTCAGTGTTATTCGTCCAGTCTGGTAATTCCTACCTGTGTGCCTTAATGCATGTTTTTTTACTCTCCAGAATGTCTTTCTCTCTATTTCAGTGTCCTTCTTCAAAGACTCACCAGTTTTTTTTCGAGCATCACTGAATCCTTCTATGACCCCAACCCTTAGTGGAAGTGACCTTCCTTTTGTGATATTATCATTACCATTTTAATATTTAGAGTTTTAATATTTTTTATATTACCACTTGGTTTTTTAATATTTTTAATATTATCGTTTTAATATTTTGATGTTTATTTCCATTTTTGCACTTTTTTGTCAGCTATTAACTCTGTGCAGTTAGGCTGTACAATTCTTATTTCTAGCATCTAAATAACATAGTTCTTGGCACCTAGTAATGTTGAATAAACAAACAAAATCTTTGGAGAGTTGATTTAATTAATTTATAAATTATTCTTCAGAGTATCAAAGGCACGTGTGCTGCCTATTTTCTCTGATGTATTCTCAACTTTGTAATCTTCCAGGAAGTCTTGTCTTTACCCCTAGTCCCAGCTGCTTAACTAGGCTATGTTAAGCCTAGCTGGGGCGCCTGGGTGGCTCAGTCGGTTAAGCGGCCGACTTCAGCTCAGGTCACGATCTCGTGGTCCGTGAGTTTGAGCCCCGCGTCAGGCTCTGGGCTGATGGCTCAGAGCCTGGAGCCTACTTCTGATTCCGTGTCTCCCTCTCTCTCTGCCCCTCCCCCGTTCATGCTCTGTCTCTCTCTGTCGCAAAAAAAAAAAAAAACAAACAAAACAAAAAAAAACACAACACCAAGAAGCCATAACACAGAAGGATTATTCTATGTTTTTCTATTCTGTGTTAAAAAACTCCTTGATTTCAAAATGAAAGAAGGAAAAGTGCCAGGTGATATTTGAAAAATAAAATAAAATAAATTGCAAACTTAGTCTTGACCAGCTGAGGCTGAAATAGGACAATGCTGCATAAGAAAGCCAAATGAGGCCTGGTTATGCCAGAATGTTCCACAATCCTCTAACCTCCAGGTTAAAAGTCTTACAGCCCAGCCAAGATCAGCTTCAACATGCATAGAAAATTGAGTCTAAGTCCCTATATTTCTCCCAGCAATTATCCTATACTGTGTGAGCAAGTTTTCTCATTAAGTTATGAATTAAAACTAATAGTTGTAAACTCACAAACTGGGCCATCGTATTCCGCCATATATAGTACTTTATTGCTATATTCTGTGCTCATGGGATTTTCTGTAGACTTCTAAGGAAATTTCTAACCTCCCTGAGAAATAGAAATTCTTACTCCTTGATGCTTCAAAGGATTTAGCAATAGAATATGTGAATCAAGAAAATGAGATTCTACTGAGTTCCTATGGAAATTTTTCTTAGTGCATTTGATTGCATTTCTATGTATTTTAGTTTGCCTGTTTATTATTCTCCTTCTGTGTCTCTCTTTTTTAACCCTGATGTTTTTCTTAACTTTATCTTCACTTCTTTCAGTTCCTGTGAGAATGTTCTATAACAAAATTTTAGAGAATGAATGTATCTTTCTGATAAAAACAAATATGTAAAAAAAAAAACAAAAAACAAAAACCCCCAAAACTTTTAAATATAAGAAACTTGGGGTTTGTTTCAAACTATGTTTTATTTCCATCATCATGTTTATTTTTATGAAATGTACTTTGTGTAATTATGCAGAAATTTTAAGAAATACTTCTCATATTACTCCATATCCCCCTTGTTCAGAGATAAATCAGGACTGTTTAATCTCCCATTCAAGATTTTCTATACCCCAAGCACTATATACATCTTAGTCTCTGCTTCTATTATTTTCTTTTATTTATTGAGGTTACAGTCAGCATATCTTTAAACTCTTACCAGGATGTACATTTGGCTTGTTTTAAGTCGCAGAATGGAATTCTAGTAACTCACTGTTGGAGTGAGTTAATCCAGTACCAGATTTCCTATTGCAACTCCCTGTTCTTTCCATTTTTAAAAATGTTTTCTTATTTTTGAGAGAGCACAAGCAGGGAAGGGGCAGAAAGAGGGGGAGACAGGTGATCCAAAGCGGGCTCTGTGCTGACAGCAGTGAGCCTGATGCAGGTCTCGAACTCATGAACCACGAGATCATGACCTGAGCCAAAGTCAGATGCTCAACCAACTGAGCCACCCAGGTGCCCCTATTCCATTATCAAAAAATTCTGACCACTAGAAAACCTTTTTTATTAACTTTATGCTAATTATTTGTTTTGTTTTTAAGATTTTACTTCCTAATCATTTCATTATATCAGAAAGTCAACACATAAAGAGGCTGAGTCATTTTCCAAAGTTTGCATATGTGTATTTGATCTTCCTGAGTTTTGTCGTCTCTGATTAAACCCCCCCCCACACACACACATACACACACCTTGTTCTTCTCTGATTAAAACACACCCACACCCACACCCACACACACATATATATGAACCATCCAAGGATGGTTCAATCAGTAAAGAACTGAAGTTGATTATAGACCAGGGATTATCAAATAGGGGAGAATAAATCCTTTTTCTGGTATCCTATCAAAATGACCGTTGGTATTTTATTTTTAAAATTGTACAATATCCATCTTAGCACCATATCTGTCTTAAGACCTCTAAACAGAGTTGAAAAATCATCATTTGAGTGGACTACTTTTGTTGATAGATAGAAGTGTGTTTATAATTATAAACAGAAATTAGAGCCATTAACTTAGTTGGCGCGCCTGGGTAGCTAACGTTGGTTAAACATCTAACTTCAGCTCAGGTCATGATTTCGCTGTTCATGAGTTCGAGCCCTGCATTGGGCTCTGTGCTGACAACTCAGAGCCTGGAGCATGTTTCAAGATTCTGTGTCTCCCTCTCTCTCTGTTCCTCCCCTACTTGTGCTCTGTCTCTTTCTCAAAAATAATAATTAAACATTTAAATTAAAAAAAAAGAATCATTAACTTAGATAATATCCTTCTATCAAACCCCACACAAAGAACAAAACAAAATTAAACTTTATGCAAATCTACATTAGTTAAAGCAACTTATGAGTTTTGTCATTGATTATATGACCTGAAAACAGAACCTTTAGTTAAATACTTTTTAAAATTAAAATAGAATTTTTGAGAAGGGTGGTAGCATAAGAATGAGCTTACAAACTCTTCTCAGAAAGAAATAGAAATGACCAAAACAGCACATTTTAAATCAGGGAATTGTCTTAGTTTCCTAGGGATGTCAGGCAACTTATCACAAGCTTGTTGACTGAAAACAACAGGCATTTATGCTCTCATAGCTCTGAGGTCAGAAGTCCAAAATCAAGGCATCAGTAGAGTCACACTCCCTCAGAAGACTGTAAGAGAGAATCCTTCCTTGCCTCTTTAAGCTTCTGATAGTTCAAGGTGTTTCTTGCCTTAGACTCCAATCTTTGCCTGTCTTCATAGAGATGTTCACATTGCTTTCTCCCCTATTTCTCTGTGCGTCCTTTTCTATATCTTATCAAGACATGCTCACTGGGTTTAAAGTCCATCCTAATTCAGTATAATCTCACATAGATCTTTATCTTAATTACATCTACAAAGACACTATTTCCAAAGAAGGTCACATTCTGAGGTTCTAGATAGACGTTATTTTTGGGAAGGGATGGGACACTATTTAACCTACTGGTAGTCATGGTGACGATTATATCACATAAGCTTCAAGTGATACCTGAGGGATATAGTCCAGTTGGGGAGCACCAAAAATTTACTTACATATTTTCTTTTATTTAGAATAATGGTTAGCAGGTGGGAAGACATTTTGAAAATCCTAGTATTCTATTTTTGGGAAACAAAGGCTAGAGACATTGGCACTTCATGTGGTTGATGTGGATCACTACACGTAGAACACTTTTCTCTCTTTCAAATAAAGAGCATTACAAGCCTTGACTTCCTGGGTAAGAAAGAAAATTACATTATAATTCAATATCATTTTTTTTAAATTTTTTTTTCAACGTTTATTTATTTTTGGGACAGAGAGAGACAGAGCATGAACGGGGGAGGGGCAGAGAGAGAGGGAGACACAGAATCGGAAACAGGCTCCAGGCTCTGAGCCATCAGCCCAGAGCCCGACACGGGGCTGGAACTCCCGGACCGCGAGATCGTGACCTGGCTGAAGTCGGACGCCCAACCGACCGTGCCACCCAGGCGCCCCTCAATATCATTTTTAAATCCCACTTTACAATTGTTATGACATCATTCTTATATAGAAGTACTTTCCCTAATTGGGACTAGTAAATTTTGGAGAGTAGGGAAGCTAGTACACAAGTTGAGAGCTCAATTCCTGATCTTATTCAAAACATCATGAAAAACTTGAAAGAAATTGCATTTGGCTTGACAAATTAAAAAAACGAAAAACAAAAAACAAAACACAAAAACCTTTTATGTGGTCTATGGGTCTTTAACTTAATTTATTTCCATTAGGTATGTCTTATTATTAATCTGTTAAGCAGTTTAGAATGGGTAAACCCCAATTAGCTCAGTTCACTCTTTGAATTCCACAGAGCTAGATGGACTTCAGATTACTGTTATAAGACAGTTAAACAAAGAGGACAAGAGAGACAAACAAACATATTAGAAGCCAAGTATTCTGACTACAAATGCTAAGAACCCCAACAATCCCACTTATATCTCATAAGACTGCCACTGTTGAAAAAAAAGAAAAAAGAAAAGGATGGATATCCATTTATTAATCACTGTCTCAATTTAAATTCCAACAAGGGAATTTTGCATCCATGAATAGGTAAAATGCTCATGTAATTTTTTTCACACCCACAAAGCCTTGGGTAGATATACCACCTATAAGATGGTGAAATCATGAAGACAAATATTAAGAAAAGAAATTCAGAAACAAAAATAATGTAAATATTAAAAACAAAGCTTTGTATGTGAAAATTTTATATATGTGTCCTCCTAAGGGAACATAAGTTGTTTTGATATTCTCTAATTATTTAAGTGTTTGACCATGTGCATTATGAAACAAAAGATGATTGATTGATGCTATGTTAATAAGAAAAATACAGAAAGAAGCCATATTCCTCTGTGCACAGTTAAGGTATAGCATTAATGCAGCTGAAGTTATGCACAGCAGTGAGTTCCAGTGCAAATATAAGTCTAATTTAAACTCAAACTTTTCTTGCTGAGTAAGTGGCTCATTAATGGTAAGTGGCTCATTTAAAAAATTGTCCTGGAAAAAAAAAAACATAAAATTACCCTCCATTTCATTAGTGCTAGATGTTTCCTTTTGCATATTTCCCTGAGCTGATAGTGCCTGGTGTTAATCACTATGTCAAGTTCAGATTGTACCTGCAATGCTAGATGGAAAGCCAGTCGAGTATTCACTCTCATTCCACATTACCCCCTTGACGGTCTCACTCTTTCCTTGATAGTCAATTATTTTGGGAAATTATTTCGGCTCTGAGTTTTTTCTTTCCACTAGGATTAATTTAATCATGGACTTGTTTTCCCTACTCATGATAAATCATGGAAATTGGAGCATCTCTCACTGGAGTGTTGTAAGGCTTCTGGCTCCACCTTTAAAGACATTTCCTCAGGATGGAAAACATGACATTTGGAAACTCAAAGACAAAATTAAATTTGTGTTTCCCCTATCTTTGTGTGTACACTCAATAGATTTTTATATAAAATATCTGGAAATTATTTGTTTTTTTTTTAATTTTTTTTTCAACGTTTATTTATTTTTGGGACAGAGAGAAACAGAGCATGAACGGGGGAGGGACAGAGAGAGAGGGAGACACAGAATCGGAAACAGGCTCCAGGCTCTGAGCCATCAGCCCAGAGCCCGACGCGGGGCTCGAACTCCCGGACCGTGAGATCGTGACCTGGCTGAAGTCGGACACTTAACCGACTGCGCCACCCAGGCGCCCCTGTTTTGTTTTTAAATATAGGTGCAGAAAGAGGTTAAAGAAATCTTCCAAGCTCCTTTACAATACTTGGCTTTCCATTTCAACAGCAGCTCTATGAGATAGGTAGTAACATTCTGACTTTTCAAATTAAAAAACACAGGATATATGATATCAAATTATATCAAATTATATAATTTGTGTAAACCTGAATCTAGTGACCAGCAAACTTGAATTTTAAACCCAAACTTCCTTGAAACCTATTTTCTTTCTTTTTTTTTTTTTTTAAGTTTTATTTATTTTGAGAGAGCTTGCATGCAAGCAGGGTGAGGGGCCGAGAGAGAGGGAAAGAGAGAGAGAGAATCCCAAGCAGGCTCCACGATATCAGCATGGAGCCCCATGTGGGACTCAATATCATGAACCCTGAGATCATGACTTGAGCTGAAATTGAGTTGGATGCTTAACCAACTGGTGAAGCCACCCAGGTGCCTGGAAAACTATTTTATTTCTAACTACATCATATTAGGTTTTCATCTTAAATACACATTGCAACAAGAATGAAAATTAAAGAGCAGTTCCTCTTCCAAACTCTGTAGTTCATGGCAGATTGTGCTGAGGAAAACTTTCATAAATGCTAATCTTTACCATCAGAAGTGGACACTACCTGTCAGGAAAATGCAAGAGCTCTGAGTAAGCCAGGGTATTTTTTGTTTTTGTTTTTGTTTTTTAATTTTATTGTTATGGACTAAAAAACTTTGCAGTTAGAACATTTAGCCACCAACCATCATGACTCTCTGGGTTTGATGAAGTAATATTGCTTGCTTCTCTCTTCATGCCCAGAGAAGGGACTTAATTTTTCCTCTTATTTTTTCCCATTCAGGAAGCAGTGACTTACCTACCCCCTGATTGGTGAATTTGCAGTTCGAAAGTCTTCTTTTCTCTTCCTCCTGCTGAGTTCTACCTGACTGCAGGTAAAATGCATTTTATTTGGCTCTTTGCTGTGCGGTAACAGAGGCCTGCACCAACTATGGGCTAGTTAGTACGAATTTAGCACTAAGGTGAAGTTATCAAGCCCTTTTTGCTACAAGGCTTAGTATTTCTACTAATCTACCACTTACTAGTGCAAATATCCCCCATCTGTATGACTCCTGTGTCCACTGCTGCTTTTATTTTTCCTTTTAATTGGCTAGGGAAATTATTCACTGAATCCTTTCATACCATCCTGGTCCATGCTACCTCCTAGGTCTACTTTTTTAGGCATCTTACCTCCATCACTGGTCCTGCCGTTCCTGTTTCCTGTTCTTCCCAGAAGAAAATCTCTTCCTCAGAATTTGATACTTGATACTCCCTGGGTCTCCTTCCTTTACATGGTTATCCAGCTGAACTCAGATCCCTCCTCAAATGTCACTGACACATTCCAGGTCTGATTTTTTAAATATAAAACTAGAAAATCTGCTGTAATTATTACTATGCTTTATTATCTTTCATGCTTGGCACAATTGAAATTGCATTATATATTTATTTGTTTACTTGTTTCTCTCTCCCACTAGAGTAGAAATTTAATGAGGCAAAAACTTGGCCTTCTTTTCTTCTTTGCTAGATCTATCGATCTATCTATCTATCTATCTATCTATCATCTATCTATCCTAGGATATATACACAGTATAGCTGAAACATCTCTTTCTCTCTTGTTTCAGTCCAGTTCAGACCTGATTCATTCAATTTTAGGTATTCTTTTGCTATTTATTTTGCCAGTAATTAACTTTATTTTGCATCCTTTGACAATAGGTGCCATTTTGTCGACATCCGTAAATTCCTAAGATGCTGAAGAATGCTAGGCCTACATAAAACAGATACCCTGTTACTTTAGATGAGTATATCATGATTAACTTAAATATTTCTCCAATACTATTTGGGGGTACATATGTATATATGTATGTATTTTTCAGTTTAAAATATGCTGCAGTAAGTATCCATATGAATTTATATTTGCCAGTATATCTATTTTTTTTTTTTTTGAGGAATTGCTGAATAAAAAACAGCAACATCTGACAGTTCTTTAACTGTCAACTTGATTTCTTTGGGATTGTAGCAATTTATATATCTACTGACAAGAATATGCCTCGGTGTGCACATCTTACAATTTTATATTGCCATTCATTTAGTCTGTTATCTCCATAGATGAAAAAATAATATCTCAATATAATGTAATTACTGAACAGGTTAAAGTGTGTGTGTGTGTGTGTGTGTGTGTGTGTGTGTGCGCGCGCGTGCATTGGTCACTTCCATTTGTTCCTTGGAAAATTGCCTGTCCATGTCCATTTAAAAACAATCAATATACCAGACAGGTAAGTGAGTAGGTATGTGTGATTATGGATAAAAGCTCTTCCAGTTACTGAAATATTTAACTCTTTTGTGCCTCAGGCACTATGACTGCTTTTGAAAACAGCTCTACATTTAGATTTTTATAAATAGAGTTCAGACTCATGCCTCCCTAGCAAAAAATTCTTCCTGCCAATCATTCTCTTCCTGATGATATTTTATTCATTTGTATTCTTTGGAATATGAGATAAAAGTCTACACTTTTCTTTGTTCTGTTGCAATATACTCTTGAATGTATTTTCACAGTCTGTTCAAGTCCTTAGAGAATACTGTGTCCTCCTTATAATCTCTCTATATCAGTGACCCATCTAAATTTATATGCCTAAAAATAAAAGCAAAAACCAAAATAATTAAAAACATAACTAAACCTTATTATAAATTGTTAAAACTAGTTCTGCTCATTGACATTTCTTCATTTATGAAAAGAATATAAGGTGATTAAAGTTATATTCTTGGAAAATTAGGATTTCTTCCATCATGTGATCTTATGTTTTTGTTTTATTTTTATGGTCATTTTTTTTGGTAAGAAGCCATTTGTTTCCCATCAAACTTATTTCCATTTTGTTTGCCTTTGTGGAAGAGGAGCTTAAGGTTGTTTCTACCCATTCAGTGACCTGAGCAGTGGGAACCGTGGACCAGTCTTCAGTGACAGGCTGAGCACTTCAGTCTTTAGTAGGGAACTCCTGAATAGGCACAGAGGGCACCCGCATGCGTTCAGACCAGTCTGAGACTTCAGGTTGAGTGGCAGTGAACTCAGGAGCTGGAGCAGTCCATTCACTCTGAAGTTCCTCCCTGGTCACAGCCTTTTCACCTGCCCTTCCTTTTTGGTCTCTTCAGGATCTCTATAGAAGTACAGATCAGTCATGACCTCCCATGGGTGTTCATGGGAAATGGTGCCATGCTGCTCAGAAATTCTGGGCCAGCAATCACCACATCAGATATGCTGTGTGAGCTCCCTTGTTGTTGCAAGGTTTAGCAATGTCCACATAATGCAGAGGAGAGTCTGTGTTACACAGAATGATGGTAGGCAGGTTAACATAAGATTCCTCTGTGAGAGGCTGGTAGTCAGCCTCGGAATCAGTAACCACCAGAAGTCTTGGCTCCTGGAAGGCTGCCTGAATCTGATTAGTGAAGGTTCCAGGAATCAAACAGCCAACAATAGGAGTGGCTCCGATAGCAACAGCAAACTTCATCACAGCTTGCTGGTCAGTACTCCTGGATGATATGATGCTGATATCATCTGGGTTTTATATGGCAACAATAGCATGAACTGCCAGAAGATTCTCCCAGGTTCTCTTCAGATTTATGATGTAATACCAGCACTTATCCTTTTGTAGATATACTGTTCCATTTGAAAGTCAGGTTGGTGCAACGTGAGTGAGTTTCTGCTGTAAGGAATTTGAGCACATCTTCCTCCTTCATTTGCAAGATATCAAGGGCTTTGGACACTGTGGAAGTTTCCCTTCAGTTTATGATGAGAATACAGAAGAATGCCCTTTGGCCTCTCCCCGGGTAGCTCAGAAAATCTTTACTCTCAACTTTAAATCAGGCTTGTGGCTACTCCAGTCTTGACCTTCTTATTCCAGGTCTCAGACTGAGGTTTCCTTTTTATCACCTTGTGTCTGAGATACATCTTATCAAACATGGTCTAGTACTTGGTTTTCTAGAACTAGTAATGTTTTATAGTCCTGCCAATACCACGTCCCTTATATTTTCCCCTGAGATTTTATTTCTGTCTCATATTTCCAGATTACTGTCTTCTTATGTACTGACTGCTGACAATTATCTATGATTTCACTCTGTGTTCTTTTTTCAGGATTAAGCTGGTTTGGGTCTGCCTTATGTCTAGTCTTTTATCTCCCATGCTGTCAAAAGTTTCTTTCAGTACTCCAAATGGGTGTGGTCCTCTAGGGCCTGCTCCACCCTACAGTGGGGTTCCAGTACAAATTATGGCCTTGCAATTCATCCCCATTCTACCATAGCTATGTAATATTTTTAATGTATTTATTTAAATTCCATTTAGTTAACATACAGTGTAGTATTGGTTCCAGAGTGTACACACACACACACACACACACACTCTCTTTATGCATTTATCAGTTGATGGACATTTGGGCTCTATCCATAATTTGGCAATGTTGATAGTGCCGCTATAAACATTGGGGATCATGTGCCCCTTTGAATCAGCATTTTTGTATCTTTTGGATAAATACCTAGTTGTGCAATTGCTGGGTAGTAGGGTAGTTCTATTTTTAATTTTTTGAGGAACCTCCATACTGTTCTCCAGAGTGGCTGCACCAGTTTGCAGTCTCACCAATAGTGGGACTCTATTTCTCCTCATCCCCATCAACATCTGTTGTTTCTTGAGTTGTTAAATTTTGCCATTCTGACAGGTGTGAGATGTTATCTATTGTGGTTTTGATTTGCATCTCTCTTATGATGAGTAATGCTGAGCATCTTTCCATGTGTCTGTTAGCCATCTGGATGTCTTCTTTGGAAAAGTGTCTATTCATGTCTTATGTAACATTTTTGAGGAGTAAAGAAGCATGCTGACACCACCAGCGCTAAATTGTTTTTATCAGATATATACTTATTTCTCTTTTAAGTGACTTTTGTTATATGTGTTACATTTTTTAAGTCACCTCTCTCTTGTCATTGACAAATCAAAGATTATCAAAAACTGTTCATCCTTTACTAATTGATAAATACACTTTGATGCCAAAATTGCATGGTCATTGAAATGAAATGCATGGCAGCCCTGCAGAGTCGACGGCCCACTAAGTAGTGATAATTATTTGTCCATAAGACTCAGCTTGATCCAAAGTCATTTGGAATACCTTTTTCTTCTGTGTTCTGTGGTTTAGAAATAAGAAATAAGAAATAAGAAAATAAGATTCTCTTATAGAGTCAGTCACAAATAACCTGGAAATTCAGGCTTATTTCGCTACCATTAATGTAAGGAAATTATGCTTGATTTAGAAGGAAATTAGTTATGCACATGACTCGAAAAATCCCCTCTTGTTTTGTGAAGGCACAGAGTGCCAATTAATTATATCTATAGCAACCACGAAAGTTTCCAGAAAATTACTAGGTTAAAGAGGACTTTTGACAACTGATTTTAATTTATTTTTATGTCCTATATAAGTATTATACATTTCTTGTACTTACTGGATTGTTTTAAAAATGCATAGAGCACTACAAAATTCTATTTCTAACTCTTTAAGAGTTCTGCTGCACAGGGATGATGACTGAGTTTGATGTGAATCG
Source organism: Felis catus (assembly GCF_018350175.1). NCBI lineage: Eukaryota > Metazoa > Chordata > Mammalia > Carnivora > Felidae > Felis > Felis catus. Next base: position 79,146,913 of record NC_058377.1, on the reverse strand, counting down.
AGGAGAATTTTAAGTGGATTATGACATTTCAATTTGAGGACTAACATGCATCAATAACATCAGAGATCTGTTGAAATGTGTGAAGGCTGAGATTAGGGGTGAGGAAAAAGAAGGTTAATGAGAAGAGTCAGAACTCCTCCTTGTGGGGCAAATTTTGAAGTGATTTCTTTCTCATGAATAATGGAGCTAGGCTTCAAAATAAATTTCATTATATATATATATATATATATATATATATATATATATATATATTTATATATAATAAAATAGTAAAATCCACCATGCTCAGAATGCAGTGTTTTTCTTTTCAAGTAAATCAATTTCTTTTTGGTTTTATGTCTTTTAATTTTTTTTCCTATTTGGGTCAAAGAAATCGTATAGTCATTTTCACAGGCCCCTAGAAGTCCCATTAATCAAATGAATTATAAATTTATTTCATTACCCTAAAATGTAACAATTCTATAAATGAATAATTATAAATATCTGACATTATCTGTGAATAAAAGTTTAGTACATTGCTTTATTGATTAAAAATATAATTTCATGTTATGTTAAGTCGAGCAGCACCTATTTTTTCCCATAGGTTATTCTGAATAATTGAAGACAATTATAAATGTGTTCACTTTTATTTGCAGAGAATAGGTTAATAACATAGCTATACTAAAGGGAATTTTAGAAGTTTATTAAGGAAACAAAAGAGATTAAAAGAAGGAATGGGGAAAAAGAAAAAACTAAATATGTAGAGTAGGCCAAAAATACATGGTGACTATACTTATAACATCTTGTGTGGTTAAAAGTAGAAATAGAATTAAAATACATGATAATTAATTTGGAAGCAGCACCATAATTTGTTGTGGACCAATCCATTCACTGAGAACAACTAGCCAAGCTGGGGTAAAAAAAAGACAAAAATTATATTTGAGAGCATACCACAGCAAAGACTTATTAAATTATAATTCTGAGAGAGAAAATAACTAAGCAAAATGAACCAGACATTTGGAAACACTTTTCCTTTTGAAGTAGTTTTCCAATTTGCCAGGGGGAGGAGTAGGGGGATTGTTGGAGGTAGGGATGGGTATTGAGCTGAGAAGTTAAGCAGAAATCTGAGGCTGAACATCTGAGAGTCCAAACTGTACCCTCATCATATCAGGAGATTGGTAGAATAAAAATTAGAGTCGAGCTCCTGTCATATTAGAGGCTCTGTAAACACCCAGAATTTTCTACTAGAATCCAAAAGACTCTATCTAAGGAGATAAACTAGACTGGAGATAAACCAGTTGTCACTGAAAATAAATTTGAAGCACCTAATTTCTGAGAAGATTAAGGTAATCTACTCCTAACCAAGCTGACTGCCAGAAGAAAATTAAACCCTATCTAGAAGTTATGTACACAGATACCAAATAAACTATATAGTTTTTATCTACAATTTGCTCAAACAACTCCACAGAAACATTTCCAGGTAAGATGCAGCAGTTTGCAGCAGAGTAATGCTCCTGTCACACTTAGCCAAATAAATAACAAAACCATACTTTTAAAGGCATTGGGGGCTTTGGAGGCAATAAGGCCTGCATGAGCTAAAATTCACAGAAAAAAAAAACTGTGTTGGGGGGTGCCTGGGTGGCTCAGTTGGTTAAGTGACCCACTCTTGCTTTTGGCTCAGGTCATGATCTCACAATTTGTGAGATCGAGCCCTCTGTCCAGCTCTGTGCTGACAACATGGACCCTGCTTGGGATTCCCTCTTTCTCCCAATCTTTCCCCCTTCTCTGCTCATGCAAAATAAGTAAGTAAACATTAAAAAAAATAATTGTGATGAGTTGAGGATGATCAGCTACTTTTGCTCTACTTGTGACATTGTCTGCTTCTGCCTGTCAGTTAAAATCAAGCTTGTTCCAGACAAGATACTTTCCAAAGACAGAAAGATAATCCAGTAATGCATTTTGAAGAAACTCAGGGCTAGAGTAACACATGAACCTTTCAGTGGTCTCAAATTTGAAGCTAATTCTTAGCTCTGGGATTGGATACAGGGCTGGAAAACTAAGCCAAAAACATATATATATAAGAGAGTTCACTATCTTCAATGTTTAGGGGGAGAAAGATATTCATGGGGTGAGGTCCTGCTTTAAGATAAATATAGTCTCTCCTAGAGATATTTATAAAATTTAAAATTGCATGGGCTGGGAAGCTGAAGAGCTAACTTGGGAACCCAAGAATAGCTGAGATTTGGGAACCCAAGAATATAGGACTGAGAGACAAGAAACCTTAGCCTTGAAAGAATCATCAGGTAAAATAGGGATAAACTGGCTGCTGACTGAATCTTTCTAAACATTAATAGATAATTTTTATGATTTAGATAAATCATATGATTGAGATAATAAAATATGACTAACTGTAAAAGGGAAATAAAGCAATAAAGACAAACCTACCAATGAACTGGATATAGAAATACAGATATAAACACTCAACTTGGAACATAAAAAGAAAATTAAAAAATTTTAAAAGTATGAGAGACATATGCAACACAGTCAAATGTGTTAGCATACAGGCAATTCAAGTTCCATGGAGAAAAGAGAGAGAAAATGGAAGAAAAGCAGTACATGAAAATACAATGAGCGGTTTTCAAAAATGAGTGTAAGACGTGAATATGCAGACTCAAAAGGGGCAGCAAACCAGAGCAGTATAACTTTACACACAGACAGGCACAGACACACACACATAACCAACTCCCTTCTATACATAATAGTAAAACTGCTAAAAAGTGACACAAAGTGAAAATCTTGAAAATATACAGGGAAGAAAAAAAATACATTACTATCAAAGAAAGAAATATTTGTTGACCTCTTAATAGAAACAATGGAAACTAGTGGCAATGGTATGGCATTAGTGTACTAAGAACAAATAGCAACCAACCTAGTAATATATACTCAGAAAGAAAATCCTTAAAAATAAAGACAAGAAATAGAAGACGGAAATTGGAGGCAAGCAGGCTGACATGTAAAGAAAGGAATATTGCAGATTATAGTCAAGAGATAGCAATGGAAACATGGATGTGTAGGAGAAAATGAAGCAGACTAAAAAGAGCAAATAAGTGGGCAAATATAAATAAGTGTTGATTAAAAATGAATAACTTAAGGACACCTGGGTGGCTCAGTTGGTTAAGCATTTCACTTTGGCTCAGGTCATAATCTCATTGTTCGTAGATTCAAGACCCACCTTGGGCTCTGTGCTGAGCTCAGAGCCTGGAGCCTGCTTTGGATTCTGTGTCTCCCTCTATCTCTGCCCCTCCCCTGCTTGCGCTCGCTCGCTCTCTCCCTCTCAAAAATAAATAAACATTACAAAAAATGAATAACTTAAATAAATAAAAATGAACAATATTTATACTGGTCTAATGAGGTTAACCCTATGTAGAACTGAAATCATGGAAATAAAAGATACATATTGTGGATAATGCAGAAAACGTCCTTAGAGATAAAAGGGATTTCATAATTATTAAGGAATTTAAGAAAAAGATGTCATAATTCTAAGTCTATACTCTAAATAACACATATAAAGAAAAAATTAAGTGCAGAAAAAGGAAAATAGGCTCATAATAATGTTGACATATTTTTAGCAAACATCTAATAAACTAGGAGAAAAAACAAACAAAATTTCTATAAGGTTAAAAAGCTTAAAAAATCTAACAGATTTAACCTAATTATCCTATGAAAATAGTGTAAACAGTAAATGACAAATAACCATAGTATGAAGTTTATATTGAATATTCACCAAATTGGCCAGACACATACCATAAAGAAAAGTTCAATAAATTTTAACACTTGGGAATATTCTTGGTAAATCTCTAACCACAATGGATCTAAGCTAAATAAAAATCAATAAAAATAATAAATAGAAAAATATCAACTAAACGGGAATTAAGCAACATGTTTATAAATAACGTGTGTCAAAGAAGATATTAGCAAATATTTTAAATGAATGTAATTAAGTACAGATAAAAATGTGTGACTCAGGTAATGTATAGACTTAATGCATAGACTTAGGGATACAGTATAAAGGGAAAAAGAGTGTATGTAAGTGACAAAGCACTAAATTCTACACCTGAAACTAATATTACACTGTATGTTTACTAACTGAAATATAAATAAAAACTTAAAAAAAGAAAAGAAATTACTTAAATCTTTATATCCAAGGCTAGGAAAATCAGCAAGTAAAAATGAAATAAATTAGAAGGAACAACAAAAAAAATCAATAAGATGTTAAAGAAATAACAGAAAATCAGCAAAAATTAATGGGTTCTTTGAAAAAAATATAAAAATCAAGTACTTGAAAGAGCAATTAACATTAATAAAAGAAAAAATATCAGTAGCAAAAATTAAAATTATAGAATCATTAAAAAATATGTATATGGTCCTTGACTTACAGTGGCTCAACTTATAATATTTCAACTTGATGATAGTTTAAAAGTGATACTCATTTGGTATAAATCATATTTTGAATTTTGAATTTTGATCTTTTCCCAAACTGAAGATATGATAAGATCCTGTCTTGATTCTGGGCAGAGGCAGTGACCACAGCTCCCAGTCAGCCCCACCATCACAAGGATAACAACTGATATAACTGTTCCATACTCATACAACCATTCTCTTGATATATTCAACACTTTATTACAAAATAGATTTTGTGTTAGATGGTTTTGCCCAGCTGTAAGATAATGTAAGTGTTCTGAGAACGTTAAAGTTAGGCTAGGCTAAACTTAAGATATTCAGTAGGTTAGATGTGTTAAATGCATTTCTGACTTAATTATATTTTCAACTTACATCAGCTTTATTGGGATGTAACTCCATCATAAGTGGAAGAAAATATGTATAGAAGTAAAGTTAAATAGGTATTATGAACATTTTATTTCATCATGCATTATTTGACAATTTGGATTAGGCAAATTGATTTCTTGATAAATGCTTTATAAAGATGACATCAGAAAAAATATCTGAAGTATCTGGTGTCAATTGAGTAAATTAAATCATCATTGAGAAACTTTTCCATAAAGACAGATCAGATGGTTTTACCAGTTATTTTTTCCAAATATTTTAACAGAGGAATGCAACTCTTTAATAAACCATTCTAGAACATGCAAAAGAGGCAGAAATTCCCAACTCTTTTTTATAAGACCAATAAAAACTTGCCTCTAAAGCTTTGAAAAGATACAGCAAGCAAAGAAAATCTGAGACAAAATAAAATTTTCTCTTGAATGTAGGTGAAAAATTCCTTAATAAAACAATAGCAAATCTAATATAATGATAGAAATGAACATTATTAACAAACAGGATTTATTTTAGGTAAGCAAGGACAATTTATAATTAAAAAATCAAACAATATAATTCACCACAATTGAAAAAAAATTGTATGATTATTGCAATAAATATGGACCAAGCATGCGAAAAAAATTCTTATGATAAAATTCAGCATTTTGGAATTAAGGCAAACATCTTTCTTTTACACACACACACAAATTCACACACAAAACGGAATAAAAACTCAGTGAAATAAATGGAAGTATTCAATATACTCTCTAAAACTGGAAGCAAAACACAAATGCCCTCTAGCTCCCGCTCTGTTAAGTCAGTGTTAAAACAGGGAGAAAAAAATACAAAGAATAAAAACTGGAATAAGAATAATAAAAGAAATTCCCGTATAATAAAGTTATAAATGTTGGAGATTATTTTGAGAAGAAACATTTAAATGAATAAGTTTACTTATCAAGCTCATTTGTTACAAGTTCTCTTTTTTTTCTTAATATTTTTTAACGTTTATTTATTATTGAGAGAGAGACACAGAGGGTGAACAGGGGAGAGGGCAGAGAGAGGCAGAGACACAGAATCCAAAGCAGGCTCCAGGCTCTGAGCTGTCAGCACAGAGCCCCATGCGGGGCTCGAACTCATGGGCAGTGAGATCATGACCTGAGCCAAAGTCAGCCACTCAACCAACTGAGTCACCCAGGTGTCCCTCAAGTTCCCTTTTTAATAACTAATTTTATTTTTACGTGAGGAAAAAGAATAGGCCGAAAAAAATGTAAAAGTTATCATATGGTAACAGTAACTTCAGCAATTAACCGAAAACTAATTTAACAAAAAATGAACAAGGCATTAATACTGAAAAGTCCAAAAAAGGAGAAAAATTAAAGGAAGATTTAATAGATGAGGCAATATACCACTGTGAGTTGAAAGACTTAATTTTTAAAATGATAGCAATACCCTTTAAGTTGATCTAGAGATTGCAAGCAATCCCAATTAAAATCCCAACAGATTTGTTTGTTAGTTTTTGTGGCAATTAACAAATCGACTTCAGGAATTTATATGTAAATGCAAAGGGCAATGTTCAGACAACATTCTGAAGTTAAACAAAATTTGTTAGCTCTACACTCCAGATATAAGACGCATTATAAATATGCAATAATAAAGATGGTGTAGAATAGGTATCTGGTGGAAGCATTTAGAATCACTGAAGAAGTTTCCATTCACATATGCTCACCTGTTTGATGTCTAGGTGATAGTGCAGTGAGGAAAGGACTATTTTTGCATAAATTGAAGGATTGGACATTCACAGAGGAAAAAAATATATGTGCACTACTATTTTACACAATTCACAAAACTACTCCCAGAATTGTTTATCAAAAAGTAATACAGCAAAGTTTAGAAAATTGCCTAATAGAATATCCTTGGAGTGGATATTTTTTTTTGAAAGAAGCTTCTAATAGAACTAACCATAAATGAAAAAAAAATAACTTGTACAGTTTTAAGAAAAAAACTTCAGAACATCAAATGGCATCATTAAGTGAGTTATAATCAAGTTGCATAATAGAATAAAATATTTCCAATGCACAAACTGAACAAGGGATTTATATTCAAATCCATTAAAAATTCCTACAAAAAAAAAAAAGAAAATAGCAAAAACTAAAAGGAAAAGGTACAAGAAACATGAATTGGCATTTCACAAAATAGGGTATATGAAAGTGTAATAAAAATAGAAAATGCTGCTCAAGCACATTAGCCTTTGGAATATGCAATTTAAAGTTACAATTGAATATCACTATACACTTACTAAAATGGTAACATCAAAAATTTAAAAATGCTACCAAATTTTGATAAGGATATAGAATAACTGGAACTCTCCTAAAGTAATTGTAGAACTATAAATTGGTACAGATATTTGGAAAAGTTGTTTCTTAGTATCTATGAACTCTGAATGTATGATCCACTTCTACATATATTCACTAAATGTATGTCTACATATGGTCTTAAATGTGCACACACACACACACAGATGCTCTCAGAAGAATTGTTTGTAATAGTCCAAACTGGAAATACTCAAATGCTTATCTAGAAAAGAATGAATGAAAAACTGTGGCATATTCATGCAATGATATCCTACACATCAACAAGAATGAATGAACTTCAAATACATAGAACAAAATGGAGGACTTACAACTATAATATTAAGCAAAAGTAGGCAGACATGAGCAGGTCATGCTGTACTACATTAGGCAAAATTTCATTGGGCAAAACTAATACAAGTACTTAAAAATTATGATAGCATTGCCCTTGGGGTGAGCAAATGTTACTAAAAGAAGCTCAGAGACTTCTGGTGTCCTATTTATAATGTTTCCTCCTATTGGTGCTGTCTACATGGATGTGTTCACTATGATAAAGATATTTGACCCTAACATGATGATTTCTGAACTTTTTGGTATATAAGCTTAAGTAAAATGTACAAAACAAAGCAAACAAACAATTATATAATGCAGCTGTCACCATCCTTTACTAAAATTCATATGGCTATAAATGCCTCCTTTATAAAAGAAGACTAAAAATCAATGATCTAAGTAGCCATCTAAAAAGCGAGAAAAGGCAACAGCAAACTCAACATATAAGAATGAAAGAAATAATGAAAATAAGAACAGAAAATAATTACATAAACATCGAACAGAGAAGATGTGCAATGTAATTTGTTTTAGAATTTTGCTTTAAAAATGTATGTTTCATAGAAAATAACATGGGCTTATTTTGTAATAATTTCAGATCCACCCTTAATCTAATTAATTTAATAGATAAAGACCTCTTCTACCTGAATTCTCTCAATTCCACTCCAAGAAGTGACTGTTAAATGCTCCTGTGTTTCCTTGTAGATAAGAGAATATACAGGTGAATATATGATATGATATTATGACATATTATTTTCAAGAATGTATTATTTTATATTTATTACCCAACTTACTTTCTATTTATTATAGATAATATGCATTCCTTGTCAGCATAAATTACCTATTTACATGTCTATACCTATATAAAAATGTACTGATACCTAAAATGACATATTACCTTTAAAATTTATTTTTTAATTTCTTTTTATTTTACTTATTTTTTTAAATGTTTATTTATTTTTGTTTGAGGTAGAGACAGAGTGCAAGCAGGGGAAGGGCAAAGAGAGAGGGAGACACAGAATCTGAATGAGGCTCCGGGTTCCCAGTGTCAGCACAGAACTCAACACAGGGCTCGATACCACAAACTGTGAGATCATGACCTGAACCGAAGTCAGACACTCAACTGACTGAGCTACCCAGGTGCCTCTAAAAATTTTATACCCTGGGTACACAAAAATTTACCTATCATAAATGAACAGATCAATGTTATCACAAAATAACTGAACCTTTGGAATTAACTCCAGTTCAAAAACCTAAAACAGAAGTCACGACAAGCATATATAAAATGTCTTTGTTGTTGTTATCTTGTAAAGAGAAGAACAAGCTTTAAGGGAAATATAATAATGTAATAAAAACTAGTATATTTACTCCTATCTTTAAGTTTCCTTAAGCATTTTCTCAGGGATCCAATATTGTCGTGCCTCTTTTCACCATATTGTAAGCATTCTGACAGAGAACTCCAGTTCAGTTTTACATGAGGAGATCTAAACTGTTATTGATCTTGGAAGTATTAGAATTGAAATTCCTACGAAGTATAGGTTCAAATCTTGTCACCTTGGCTACCTGAATTGTTTATTAATTCAAGAGGAATTGAAAGCACCTTGCAGTTGGTGAAAAGGTCACTGATTTCAGAGTAAATTTTAAATGATTCAAAGTCTTAGTATCTCATCTTCTGGAGCAAGGGGGGTAGTCTGGGAAGGAGCCACATGTGTCACACATTGAGTCAGCACAGGTTGAGTCAGCTAGAGCTGAGGGTTGGCCTCATCTTTTGGGGCAGAGTCAGGATAGTCTTCTGATTACAAAGACCCTGAGGATTCAAAACTAGTAGAAGTATTTGGCCTTGGGGACTTTGTCAGTTCATCTTTGTTGGGAGATCCAGCCCTCTCATCCCTCCAATGGAATTTGTCAGTCCCTTTTTACTTTCCCTGGTCTCTGTTGCCATGGTAACTGTTCAGAGCCCCTACTGTTTAGTTCATCACTGAAAAGGCAACATTTCAACATTTTCTGACACAAATTGGCAAGATATGTAGCTGCTGGCAGTACTATCTCAGCAGGACTCCTGGTAATGTAGTAGGAAATGTGTGGTAAGGCAATTAGAAAACACCAGTAGATAACTGAACATTCCATGTATAAGAAAATGCCTTTGGGAGATTTGCTACAGTACTTCCAGTGTTTGGAATGCACTGCATTTAGTAGCAATCTTCAATTCAATGAACACATTTTGTGTGCATACAGACCTTACACTGACTGCAAATCACATACAAACAAATGGATGTGATCTCTCACCTCAAGCAACTTGCACTCTATTGGTACAAATAACATATATTCAATCACAGTTAAACCAAGTCTCATTGTGTGTGGGATCTGAGTGAACAATTCTAGGAAGGCTTCAAATAGGAGATGAAATTCTAGGCGACCTCTCTTGTGCCTCTTATGGTAAGGTTATGGGGGAGGGCACTAGACACAGAGAAAACTACAAGAGTGAAATAAACCATGGACGTGCTTTAGCCAGATTTGCTAAAGAAAGACAGAAAGTCGGGGTGCCTGGGTGGCGCAGTCGGTTAAGCGTCCGACTTCAGCCAGGTCACGATCTCGCGGTCCGTGAGTTCGAGCCCCGCGTTGGGCTCTGGGCTGATGGCTCAGAGCCTGGAGCCTGTTTCCGATTCTGTGTCTCCCTCTCTCTTTCTGCCCCTCCCCCGTTCATGCTCTGTCTCTCTCTGTCCCAAAAATAAATAAAAACGCTGAAAAAAATTAAAAAAAAAAAAAAGAAAGAAAGTCTCCTATGAATTCAGAGTAGGTGTAAACAGAGTGGCAGGAGATACAACTGGAAAGGTAGATAAATATTCACTTTCGCATATTTTACACCAGTGTTTCAAATCATTCTATACGAAAGTTAAGCTAATTTTTTCCTAATAAATAATCACAGGATGCACAAAGACAAATAGATTTTCCTTTATTCAAGATGGAGTAAAAATAGCAAATACTATTAATAATATTAGCTTGATGCTATAATAAGGTGTTATATTAGTTTAAACCATTTAAAATGACCAGTTTGGGAAGTATAAAACAGTTCAATGTCAAAGTTTTACATCAACTTCATAGGTAAATTTCCATTCCATATGCTTAGACATTGATTAATTCACTAATTTATAATGTTGCAGAGATTTTTAACATTCAAAAATACTTACAAAATTGCTTTTTCCTCTAAATTAAGTGGGTCCTAGAACTACATACATGTGCATTTACATATACATTTTATATGTGACAGCTGCACTAATTGTGTATGAGGAAGTAACTCTCAAATAACACTGGGATATTTAATGTGCATAGTTCCTGTATATGAAGGGATCTATCTTTGGAGAGTACGAGTATCAGTTCATGCTCATCCAGGTGCCACAACACGTTCAAATGATGGAAATAATGGACTAGGAGACCTCATGAGTCTGATGGTTTCTAACTCAATAAAATGAAAAGTTCTAGTATAAGGCATTGTTTTTGTATACATTTCCAAGGACATGTTTCTTGCCATATTACTAGGACTTTAACCTGAAGAGTGCTGTTGGTTTTGTTTCGTTTTGTTTGTTTTCTGAAAGTATGTGCAGCTGATTGTTTTCTACTTTGAAGCCCAAGAGCAACTCATATTACTGATTGGTGCCTGGGATGAAACTAGAAAATAACATTTCATTCATGAAAAGGGACCTCTCTCTCTCTCTCTCTCTCTCTCTCACTTGGCCCTTATTTAGAAAACAGATTATTTCCCTTAGACTAATTTCCTTATAGAATTTTAGAAATGTTGAATTATTTAAAATACCAGAATTTTGTCATGGTTGGAGTTAAGTATGTGTATTTTTTTTTCTTTTTCACCCTTCAAGTTGCATCCTGTTTTGCAACAAAAATTGACCTTTACAGAGAAGAGGTGTATGTATGTTCAAGGGATCTTTGGAATTTTCACGTTAATGTACAGTGATTACAGTTACTTTTCTTCTATTCTGTTTGTGCTTTTTTTCATTTGTTTTTGTGGATGAAAAGAACTACAACCAATGACAAGCTTAGTGAAATACTATTTGAAAGCAATGTAACTTTAGCCATATCAATAAGAAACTCCCCCAAATTGTCTTCACTACTAATGTATAAAAGCATTCCAAGAGCTAACTGCTGATGAAATTTTCAGCTAGAGACCAGAGAGACAGCAGAGCCTAGAAACATGGTTTTGGAATAGGGATGGTAAGTATAATATACTACATTCCCAATGGAGGATCATTTGCAGAATATCACTCTAGGAGACAACTGGGACCCTTGCTTCTTAGCTTTCTGATCCTTGTGCCACCGAAGGAAACATCCTGAACAGTTTTATAAACCTCAGCATAGCAATGATAGGAAAGATAGTGTATGACTTTAACGCCAAAAGGATTTGAGTGGTGTGCTAGGCAGAATACTAAGCTGACTCCCAATAACCCATGGCCCTCTGTAATCCCCTTCCCTTGAGTAACTGTGAACATGATGGGATATTAGTCCTTTGATTATGTTACATTATACAGCAAATGTGAAGTGCTATGGCCATACTGATACTTTATGTCCTCATTAATAATATAAGATATAAAGAAATAATGTGTGAAATGTTCCTTGCACGGTGCCTATGACAAATAGTACTGGATGACAGTTATTATCATTAGTATTAATATAAAAAACACTCTATCATTCTAGGACTCTTTGTTAAACCCCTGCATGTAAATATTACCAAGCTACCTTCTGTAAGAAGGCTCCCTTGATCTCTAAGACATGTATAATTTTGAGAGGTTCTTTATGTGCCTTCAATGCAATATTTTCCATATACATATGTAATATGTATATAATACATAATATTATGTATATTATGTGTGTAATATGTATATATTACATACATATATGTGTGTGTATATGTGTGTGTGTGTGTATATATATATATATATATATATGTATATGTGAAATGTGTGGTGGGGAGAGGGGAAAATGGGTGATGGGCATTGAGGAGGGTACATGTTGGGATGAGCACTGGGTGTTGTATGTAAGCCAATTTGGCAATAAATTATATTCATAAAAAAAGTATTATAGAATTTTTTAATGTTTATTTTATTTTTGAGAGACAGAGAAAAAGAGAGTGTGTGAGTGGGGGAGGGACAGAGAGAGAGGGAGACACAGAATCTGAAGCAGGCTCCAGGCTCCAAGCTGTCAGCACAGAGCCCAGTGTGGGGCTCGAATTCACGAACCTCAAGATCATGACCTAAAAGAAAGTAAGACTCTTAAGTGACTGAGCCACTTGGGTGCCCCAGAAAGTAAGCTTTATTTATTATTATTATTACTTATTTATAAGCTTTATTTATAAATCAAGCTCCACGAAGACAGAGATTCTGTTTCATTTATTACAGTAGACAAGGCCAACAAACATCTCTCAAATGCACGTGCATACTGAAATATACTTATTAAATGGAGATTGCATGAATTCTTCTAGGGTAAGGCCTACCATTCTCTTCTTGGTCTTCCCGGTTTTAGAATTTTTGTAGTAACTTATTGACAGACCTTCCTGATGCCATCTGTTCTGAAAGGACAGGAATATGAATTGAATCAATTATATAAATGTTTACTAAATTAATTATTCTACTCTTGCCATGGTTTTCTCTGGGAAAAATCCTTCCACAGGTAAGAATACCATCTTGTCAACATCTTAATTTAATTCTATATTTTCACATATCACCTGTCCTCATGCTTCTCTTTTTACATATCTTTCTGTTCGTGACAACTACACTGGCCTTTTGAGAATTCATTTCAGGGAAATAGGTAATTTTATTTTCCATGTTCCAGTCTCTCTTATAAATGAAAATAAAGTCCTTTGCTTCCTGTGCCTCTGTTTTCAGCTTCCTAAATGACCTGTGTATAGCTGTCCACCTTGCTTATCAATACCCATTGGTTACTGTGGCCTTGGGTATCAGGGTAGATGTCCTGCTAAATTCATGGACCTGTTAGACACATGAAGGAGAAGCTTCTTATGTTTTTATCTTTGCAACTTGGGTCAGAAATAAACTTGTCTTTACTTGCCATTTTTTGATATATACTTTAAATATTTTATGGTTTTGTCAATTATACCTTGATAAAGCTGAAACAAGATTACACCTCTAGACTGTTGGCTCTCAACCAATGGTGAAATACACATCCCTTGAATTTGGTTAGTTTATGGTTTGGGCTAATAATAAGTTCTACTCCTCTTAACAACTGAGTGTTGGGGCACCTGGGTGGCTCAGTTGGTGAAGCGTCCAATTTTGGCTCAGGCCATGATCTCACAATTGGTCGGTTTGAGCCCTGTGTTAAGCTCTGTGCTGACACTGGGAACCTGGAGCCTGCTTCAAATTCTGTCTCTCCTTCTCTCTCTGCCCTTCCCCTGCTCACACTGTCTGTCTCTCTCTCTCAAAAATAAAATAAACATTAAAAAATTAAAAAAAACAACTGTGTGTATTTCATATGTTGTACATATGTAAACACATAGAAATGGAAGTACTGGGTATTAAAGCAGACAGAACTCTGACTTAGTAGCTATTATCGCTGGATGTATTAATTTATTTTTTTTAATTTTTTTAATGTTTATTTATTTTTGAGACAGAGAGAGACAGAGCATGAACAGGGGAGGGTCAGAGAGAGGGAGACACAGAATCTGAAGCAGGCTCCAGGCTCTGAGCTGTCAGCACAGAGCCCGACGCGGGGCTCGAACACACGGACCCGTGAGATCATGACCTGAGCCGAAGTCGGACGCTTAACCAACTGAGCCACCCAGGCACCCCGCTGGATGTATTAATTTAAACTCCCACTGGTAATATGAGTATTTCTGTTGCTGAACATTCTTGCCAACACTTGGTGTTATCAGTTTCCTTTTTCTTTTTTTTAATTTTTAGCCATTCTTCAGGAATTACGATGGTAGTTCACTGGAATTTTAAATAATATTTCCTTGATGACTTAGTATACTGAACATCTTTTCATATCAGATGCTTTCTTATTCTGATGTTTTTATCCATTAGAAGAGACTTATGCTTTCATTTTTCTCAGTATTTTATTATGAATATTTTCAAACACAGATGAATGTTGACAGATTTCATGGTGAAAATAAGTATAACCACTACCTAGATAACCATTAATGTTTTACTATATTGGCTGTGTCATATTATCTTGCTGTTCATTTAACTCCAACACAGTCATTAATGTATCCTATTTATTTTGATGTTTTTCAAAGGAAATTAAAGTAAATTTCAAAGTGAATTAAAGAGATCAGTATCATTTCTATTTTGAAGGTTAGTTTTGAAGGTTATAAGATTTTATATTAGAAGTTTGTGCTTTTATCATTTGAAAAATGCCTTCTGTTTTCCATCATTTCATCAGTCTCTTATCAATCTTCTGTTGCTCTTTGAAGGTAATGTGTCTTTTTTTTAACTGCATTGAAAGTTTTGTTTTTATGGTTTTATCTTTAGCAGAGTTATTATAATGGATCTGAGTATTTATTTAGTTTATTTTACATTGTTTGAGCTTGTTGTAGCTTTATAAATACCTAGCTTAAATTATTACATATTCTTGGGAAGACTGTTCAATATCTTTTCAAATGTTGCTTCTTCAATTTTCCATTCCTCTATGGCACTATAATTCCACTTGGTGAAACCTTTTGCCACAAGATCATAGACCTGTTTGAATTTTTCCCATTTCTCATTTTGTGTATTTTCCTGGCCATGGTTTTCTGATCCTTTCCTCTGCTGCATCTAGTTTATGTTAAACTCACCCATTTTAAGTCTTTTATTTCAACTATGATATTCAGTTTTTAAAAATTTCAATTATTCAAAACCATAACTGCTCTTCTTTGGAAATATCCTCATCTGTGTCATCTATTTTCTTGCAACATGTAACGATAGATGTTTTAATGTTTATTTTTGAAAACTGATAGCTACTTCATCTGGGTGTGTATTGTTTTTGTTTTTCTCTCTTGGTTCAACTTGTTATGCATGGAAAAAGTTCATAAAAATTGTGGTGGTCTGTATGATACTTTATTCTTTCAGGTATATTCTGTTCTCTGGTCATCTACACAAGTGAAGTCAAGTCACTTTACTCCAATTAAGAAACAAAACCAAAAACAAGCTGTTTTTGGCCACAGTTATTATAAGGTCAGTGATTGTCTCCTTTTGCCCTCTCCAGCTTATAACTCATTTTATTTACTAGGGACTTTCTTTCTTGATGGATACTCCATCTCACTTCTTCCATCTCTAATATTAAAGTTTCGTCTGGTTTTTAGTGGCCTTTTGTAGAATGTCTTGGCCTCTTGCCTGGATGCAGCGTAACACATCAGCAAATGCCTCAAATGGAAGATAATATAGTGTTCAGCCTATTTACTTGCACTACTCTCTTGGGAATTTTGGCCCTTCAGATTTGCTCTCTTGATAGCTTCACACTCTAATTTGTCCTTCTTCAGCCTGTGAGACAGCCCAAAGCTGTGCTAACTTCTCTGCTTCTTAGCTGAAATCTACCCACTGAAATTTTATTATCTCTACTCTTCCTAAGAACAGCCAAATCCTGAACTTTCAGAATGTCATTATCCATTCTCCCAGTTTCCTTTTCTCCATAATCTCTATGATCTTCTATGCTCAAGTTCTGATGGTCTCAAAAGTCCCTGTTTCCTTTAAAGAGTCCCTGCTGCCACAATACTGTTGTATTGCTTTCTTTTGCATTCAGCATTTTTTTTTCTTCTCAGAAGATATTGATTTTATGCAAGGATATCTAACATAATTAGAAATGGGAGACTCAAGGATTTAATGTACATGAAAAATATTGGTTCAAAAATGAATTGAGTTTTTCTTGATTTGGGGGGGTTGAATTTTGAGCTGTGTTAGAATGGGCTGAACAACATAGTATCTGAGTTAGATAGGTCCTCCTCTTTCTGGCTCCAAAAACTCCCAACCTAACCATGGACAGATATAGATCAAGGCCAAAAGTTGAATGAGATATTTTCACTCAGTTTTTGACAACTGGAAATGTTCAGAAGTTAGGAAACAGAAGTTTTGTAGTATCTACATGGCCCTGGGATGATGAGGTCTCAGTAGAAGACAACTTTACTTTTACTACTTGAGTCTTGTTTGTTCGTTTGTTTGTTTTAGTTTAGGTAGTCCTGGGAACCAACATACTTAGCAATGGCATCAGGGTTGTCCTGCAGTGTCTCAGCAGCTATGGTAGCAACATAACTCAGAATTCCAGTGGCTTTTTGGACAGAAGGCACCCAAGAGGATGCTGAGAACAAATGTATGATAAGAATGTTGATTAGTACCTGAAAGATGCAATCTGGGATGCCAGCAGTCTAGTAGGAAATGAAATAGCATGGAAGGTAGAATGGTTTAGTGAAATTCAGTGAAATGAAGAGGTATTCTGTTTATATATTTTTAATTTTAATTTTTGAAATTCCAACTCAAAATCTGTCTCATTTATGCTGTATGTTACAAAAGACATTGCTGACCTCTGATCACACACATTCTTTTCTTTTTCCCTTTACATTAAAATTAACTTTATACATTATTTTATATTGTGATTTCTATCTATATGATTAAATATAAACATAGGTGATAATACAACATGTATTATCATCCTATTGTTGCTGTAGCAAATTACCACAAACTTATCAGCTTGAAACAATGAAAATTTATTATCTTTCAGTTATAAAACTGTCCAAGTGTCACTGAGTTAAGGTCAAGGTGTCAGCAGGACTTTATTCCTTCTGGATGCTCTAAATGGAAATGTCTTTACTTGTCTTTTCCACCTTCTAGAGGCCAACTTCATTCCGTGGCTCATGACTCTCTGTATCACTCTGGCCTCTGCTTCCATTGTCGTGTCTTTCTCTGATTCTGACTTACATGACTTCCCCATTATAAGGATCCTTATGATTGCACTGAGATCACTCAGATAAGAATTATCTTCCCATTTCAAGATCCTTAATTACATCTGGAAAATTCCTTTTTCTATTTACAGTACTGTATTCACATGTTCAGGAGATTAGGATATGGACATACTTGAAGGCCATTGCTCTACCTACCACACTAAGTATACAATTTCTTTTATACTCCTCTTAAGTCAGTTAATAAATGCTCCTAAAAGAAAATAAGGTGCTCAGAATATATTTGTTGGCTCATTGGGATCATCTTTAAAGTCTAGTGGGTACTTGGAAACTACTTAGAAAATATTCACTCAAGTCGACTGATGTTTGACAAATCTTAAGTACGAAATCCTTGAATCAAACGAGTAGGCAATATGTATTCAATATGAGAATATTTTGATCCTATTTGACATACTGAGAAATTATATCTCTTGAAGGGTCCGTAAAAATGAGCATATAAAATATTTTCAAAGAATAAAGATTTCTAATTGGACATACTAAGATTTTTTTGCTTGTCCATATAGATCTGTACTCTGGGCAAAATTGGTCCTAGTTCTAGACTTGGGAAACAGGCAGATCTATATAGTTTGGATGATTCCTATTATATTTCCTGATTGATTCCTTCCAATGAATTGTTCACTTAAAAATATTGTAAAAGCTCCTTATTGTGCAATCATATGTACGTTGGGGCCACACACATTGGATCCAATTCTATGTTTAAATTTTATACTTTTATAATTCAATTACTTTTCCCACTTACCAGCCGGCTTCTTGAAAGAGGTTACTTACAGCAAAAAGCTAGTACTAACTATTCTTAAAAAAGAGAACATATTTTACTCATCTAGTTACCTCATAAGATGGGGACCATTAATTTAACATCACATTTTCATGAATTGTTTTTTGTTTAATGAATTTGACTATTAACTTTGGAACTATGAACCTTGCAAGCAGCAGATGGTGATATAGAAACTTCTAGTTTTCCTTAACATTTTTATGATTTGATATTCTATGTTTCCCAGTGCTAAAAAATATAATTATAGGGAAAATAGCAATGATGTATTAAAACATAAAATTATTCATTAGAATGAAAAAGCATATTTAAATGCGAGAAGTATGTTTATAATGTCAGATTTTAATGTTATTGAAACAGTTCAAAAGTTTTTTCAGAACGGAACCTCAACTGTGTCAGCAATTAACTAGCAAGAAGATAATAAGATAATAGCTGTGTTGCTTTTAATGCCAAAACACTAGGTTGAAATTTTTTTTAATTTTGTTTAAAAATACCTGTAGTGTTACATTTCAGAGTGATAGGTCGATGTTGTATGGAGCAAATACAATTGTACTCTGTAATAAAAACAATGACAGTAATAAAATAGCAACTGCTATGTTGAGTAACAATCTTCTAGGCAATGCATTATGTGTTTTACCTACAGTGTTTCCTTAAACCTTCACAATTAATCCAGTGCATCAGGTAGTAAAATCTCCATTTCAGAGATGAGAGTGCTGAGGTAAGTAAGGTTAAGTAATTTTCCCAAGATGATCCTGTTGTTGGTGTATTTATAATTCAATTTACAAGTTAAATGTTGAAAAAGAGTGCCTTTATATTTCCCTCAGCATGATGAAACTTTGGGCAGGCTTCTTCCTGTCTCTAGGCCTCTAATTTCCCTTTTCTTGAAGCATTTACTTCAGAAAAACCTTTCATTGTAAATTCTTTCTTTTCACCTTTGATATATAAATTTTTGTTTTATGGCCTTTTGTCATTTACAACCCAGGTCTATTTTTCTCAAGGCCCTGGAAGTTATCACAATGAAATGTAATCATCCAGGAAGATAGTGTTTCTCCCTGTCTCCCAGTCTCTATGGAAGGGTAGGAGCCCAATTTGGGTGGGTGCCTTGCTCCAAGTTGTGAGACTATACCACCTGTCATGAAGATACTAGAAAGTTTAATTTTCCTTTGGTTAAAGCCAATTTGTGAACATACATGGCCTGCAATGCTCATACCCCAACTCTTAGAAATACTTCTACTCTTTGTTTCAGGGAAGATGAGGTCAGCATGTCTGGTCTGTCTCCTCCAATGTAACACCCTTGAACAGAGACTTCCTTACCCATTCACCTTTGTCTTCCTTACCCATTCACCTTTGTGAATTCTTGCCTCAGTTTTTGGATCATGAAGCCCACACTTTCTTCCCAGTATGATTATATTACAGGAACAATGATCTTGCTTCCTGGAAAAAAAATGTATATATATCTCATTGTTTTAAATATAAACATCCAAAAATGTTTTAGAATAAGTTGTGGAGTTATATTTTCCTCTTTTTTTTTTTTTATCCAAAGCCATACACGATATTGTGCATATGTATATATGTGTTTTCAGATCCCTAAACATGCTGTAAAATTCTGTTGATTTGCACAAGTGACATCTTTGCTTCCATTCACAACTTAACACCTTCCTTTTTGTGTGTCTGTGCATACACAGTCACACATGGAACAATTAAAAGAAGATAGGTTTTGCCTCCATACTAAAAATAGAACAGCAGGGATAAAACAAAAAATATATATATTCACACGATGTGACAAGCAATTTTAAGCACTTTTTGGATGTTTTTTTCATTTATTTTGCCAAACAAACCTATCCATAGTCTACAATGTGAACGTTAGCCACATTGTGCATTGTGGATGAGCAAACTGGGACACAGTGAGATTTCTAAACCATTTCAAAGGTAAAGATACCAAGGCACAGTGAGGTTAGTAAATTCCCCAAGGTCAGAAAGTTAATAACTGACACAACTAGAATTTGAAATCCCGGTCGGTTTACCTCCAGACTCTGAGCACTTAATCTTTCTGTCACACTGCCTCTCTTTGCTCCAAATAACAAGCACCATGCAGAGGCCACAAAACCTACCAAGAAGTCATCCGATTCTTGAATTCGTATGATCATGCAACTCTAATTGTCCATAGTTATCTTAGAGGCCCAAATAAGTCAAGATAAATTGCAGAACCCCTGAAAAATAGACTCTGAACTGAATTTCCTCTGCAGAGAAATTAAACCTCTAGACATAAGGGAAGAACATGGTGATCACAGTGACCAGGAACAAGGATCTGAAAGATTTCACCAGTGTTAGATTTCCATTAAGGAGCAGAGCCTGAGAATAGGGCCACTGCTAGACTAAGCTTTTTCAAGGAATTATTCCAAAATTGGTCATTGTAGTACTCTAACCCAGAGATCACAAGAACTACAACTCAAATAGCATAAAAATACTCCTTAATTAGAATTGTCTCAGTGGATTACATTTGGATGGCCTCTTAAAACCAAAGGTAATTAACACAGCTCAAAAGACACTATGGGTAATTTTCAGAATAGTCAGAAATATAATTTCTCTTATCACATTATGGTTAAGTCAACTGGATGGGGAAAGACAAGGTCCCTCACTCAATCTAAGTGCCATGTATCAATAGGATGCAGAAGACAGGGCTCACATAATTCACAGTAGGAATCATGTTCAGGGGTTTCAACTGGCTATAAATGCAATATATGTCAATGATACAGTGTGCCAATCTTGCTCACTCACCCTAACCAGGCCAGCATAGATAGTGGGAGTGTTACATAAAAATAGGTACCACTCAGGGTGAGGGGTGGAGGTAGTGCCTGGCTGTCTCAGTTGGTAGAGCATGCTACTCTTGATCTCAGGGTCATGAGTTCAAGCCCCATGTTGGGCATAGAGCTTATTTCATTAACAATTTTTTTAAAAAATAGATACCACTCTTCTTTGTACCTGTTATCAGAATATCTTTGAGATAATACAATCATTAGAGAACTGCTCTTTATAAGAACCATATAGATGAAATGAAATGTATTCAAAAGAAATCGGCTAGTCTGGAGACGTGTCAAAACTATTTAAGGAACAAATTAAGAAACTAGCGTAAAGTTCAGCCTGGGGAAGTATATTTGCAGAAAAACATTTAACATTCTGTATAACTTATGCCATGACCTGGTAACAGGTGTTGGAAGCTTTAGATATACACATTTTTACAGCCAGAGGTTTTGATGCAATAGGTTAGCCCAGTGTCTCAGTAACCAGTGCCTCAAGATCCAGGCCTCACTTTACAATTTAAAGAAATTTATACAAGATTAAATATTCAGGGAGAAGGTTAAATTAGGTAACTATATTGTCCCATTTGACTCTTGGTTCTATGATTCTGTTCAGTGAACTGTTTAACTTTTCTTAAAGTTTATTTATTTATTCATTCTGGGAGAGAGAAAGAGGGAGAGTGATGAGGGGAGGGGCAGAGAGAGAGAGAGGAAAGAGGGAATCCCAAGTAGGCTCTGTGCTCTTAGTGCAGAGCCCCACGAACCGTGAGATCATGACCACAGCAGAAATCAGGAGTCAGGACACTCAACTGACTGAGCCACCCAGGCGCCCAATGGTTCTGTTAAGTGAATTTATTGAATGATGTGGCAATTTGTAACATGTTAGATATAATCTCTCAGATCATGAGGGGAATGAGGTAAATTATACTTTGAAACACAGTTAGAAGGTAAATTTCAGCCCATTAGTAATATCACATGATTACCATGGATTTTAGGAGGGAAGATCATTGTAATCACTGCGTGTAGATAGTTACTGATTTTTGTAACTTGAAAGAAAAAGAGGCAAATATACAGGATGCAATCACATACATTTTTAGGATGAAAAGCAAAGAAACAACTGATGTTGGTAAAGCAGGACAGCAGTGGTTAAGTTAGAGGAGGTGTTTGGACCCACAAAATGTCAGCTCAAGGAGTCCTCATACTGGACTTTAATTTGAAGGACTTAGCAAGGCTCTGATGATCTTTATTCTTGTATTGGAGAAAGACGACAAGGCTCCTCTCCACCCACACACTCACATACATGGACTTTCATTTTATTGGAGCCTTTGGGAAGCCAAAATAGCAAGATATAGCTGTGTTGAATAAATGATTAGAAAAGATTTAGGGATCAGGGATAGTCTAAACTTAATTTTCTAAGTTGGTCACTTCCTTCTTCTGAGACTATGTTTTTTTTTTTTTTTTTTAATTTATTTATTTGAGAGAGAGAGAGAACACACAGCAGGGGAGGGGTGGAGAGAGAGGGAAAGACACTCCCAAGCAGGCTCTGCATTCTCAGCACAGAATCCGATGTGGGGCTGGAACTCATTAACTATGACATCATGACCTGAGCTGAAATCAAGAGTCAGATGCTTAACTGACTGAGCCACCCAGGTGCCCCGATACTATGTTTCCTTCAATTTCCTGTCCAATTCCTACAATCTGGACAGTAGTTCCAGTGGTTTTAGCAAACTGTCTATCTTATCCCATTGTCTGCAGATTTGATCAGCTTAAATCTCAGAGGTCAACTCTATTTTTTTTTTTTATTTATTTAGTGGAACATCTCACTATTTCTTACAAACTGTTTACAAAGAACAACACAAAATACGGAGCCAAATACCAGAAATCCATTGGAAGGACTATAGTAAGCCAAATGATTGCTTCCATCACTTTTCTCCTGAAGGAAATACCTCAATCTGTCCAATAAACATTTATTATATATCAAATGAAGAAAATGAAACATTTTTTTCACTCTCGGCTCTCTAGTATATTTTTAATGAAGCTACAGTAAGAATCTCAAGTGGATTGTAGACCCTCAGGCACCTCTGCTAAGATAAGTTAACCAAGGTGACTGAGTTGCAGTCTTGGTCTAATATTTTTAAAGAAATGAAAATCTTTTCATTTTAGACCAGGAATTGATTCAGTGGATGAACCCATGTCCAGATCTCCCTGCTAAATCCCTGCATGTTTGCTTTAGGAAAGATAAGACAAAATCTCTTCTGTAGTGCTTCATCAAGGATTTATTTTTCCTAATTTGTTTCAAAATTTGTATTATGTTTTGTATTAGGTAATTTGATCAGCAATGGAAAATAATTCAGAGTAAGTTTATGAGATCAAGATATCTTTAATATTTCCTTTTCAGTTAACATTATCTGCTAACTTACAGAGGGCCTAAATGCTAGGTACACAGGGTTAGCATAGGGGCAAAGCATGCTTAAATATAACATTTGTATGACCATTACATTAGTATTCTATAAACACACAGAGGAGAACATAACCCTATCAAGGTGAGTAGGGGCATGCCAAGGAAAGCTTCAAGAAAGAAGAAACATTTTTTTGAGCTGAGGCTTGAGCTAAAGGGAGAGAATCAGAGATAAGGGGTTCTTGACAGGTAGATTATAAAATGTGAAGGCTCAGTGAAGATGAATTGCATGCTTCGAAAATAATTGGAATTGAAAACTTTCTTAAATATGAGATTTTGTATTTCAAAGTGGAGTCAGTTTGTTCATTTATACAGGTTATCTAATACGCATTTTTTCAGCTGACAAGGAATGGGGGAACATAGGGCGGGAAATGATTTGGAGGTGGTTTCATGCACTTTTCCAAAACCATAGGTTGAGATTAATGTCCAAGGTCAAAGGTCAGGGCAAGCACTTCTAGACCAGGGTTTTGATCTGTTCTTTTACCTCCTGCGTCAGTGTAACTGAATCAGAAATCCCTTCTCCAGGAGCAAACCTCAGGTGCTTTAATTTGTCTGCTATGGCAACTAAATATTCATGCTAAGTTAGCTTTATTATGTTGTGGTATGGATCAAGAATTAGGTTTTTACAGTTTGTTTATATTATTCTCTATTCGTGCTCAAATCTCAGAATTTCCAAGGGGTTTTAGCCTCACTAAACATTAGCTTCCCATCAATAAAACAGGAATATAATATTTTATTTATTTTGAAATAACTTTGATTATAAAAAGTACTTCATTCTTTGATATACCTTTAAGAAAAAAAAGATCTGTCGATTCAACTTAATTTTTAGTAATTTTTATTTTATACTGATTAGAATAATTCTTTTAATCTTTATTAGATAGAGGTTTTATTAATATAACACTATTGTATGTAATAAGGAAAACATAAGAAAAATATTAAGACTTTTCTAAATATTTTCACATTCAGACTTTAATGATCCCAATTCAATTTTCAGCTTGGAGTGATTAATCTCCTTGTTTTTCCATACAGTGCCATCTTTTGTGCCATAAATAGCATTGGTGATATAGCATCTCAAGATAATTGATAAAATATTTTTAAAAATGGTACTGAGCTCTTAAACTGACTTTGTTTTTGTTTTTGTTTTTTTTTTTAATTTTTTTTTCAACGTTTATTTATTTTTGGGACAGAGAGAGACAGAGCATGAACGGGGGAGGGGCAGAGAGAGAGGGAGACACAGAATCGGAAACAGGCTCCAGACTCTGAGCCATCAGCCCAGAGCCTGACGCGGGGCTCGAACTCCCGGACCGTAAGATCGTGACCTGGCTGAAGTCGGACGCTTAACCGACTGCACCACCCAGGCGCCCCTCTTAAACTGACTTTGAAATTAGGTAAACCCAGCCTATTTTTTGCTTCAGTTTTAGCAATGTTTATAAACATGTTTGGTACACTACCTCCCCTTTCCACAATGGTTTAGTCCCTCAAGGTTAAAATAAGGGTTCAGTAATGGCTCTTGGATATTCTTCCAAACTCTTGACATCCTAGCTACAAATTTTGATATTGCTACTCTTGATGGTTATTAATGCTTAGGTATCAACAACCATATCACAGCTAACCCCCAGCCAACATCAATTTCAAGCTATCATTGCTTGTAAGATATCATTACTTGTGAGATAAATCCTGATTTTAGAGATATTAAAATATGAAAGATATGATCTTTGATATCTATGAAACACATTGATAATACCTATCTCCCATATGAATGATAACTGAAATAATTTAACAAGCAAGAATTTATCAAGCACTTAGAAAACTGTTTAGTACAGAATAAGTACTTATTGAGTAGTTTGAAAGCTGGTCAGCACTTTTCTTAGGAATACTAGATTTCTTCAGAATTCAAGATAATCATGTTACCTCAAAGACAATAAACAATAAAACCATTATTTTCCCATTTAATATTGAGTCTAAGTCAGCAAATAAATGTCAGATTTGGTGGCAATGTTGTTATCAAATTGAGTTTAATGTCTACATTTGTATAATATAAAAATATGGCATAAAATGATATTTATTTTTAAAACAATATTATCCGCAATATAGTAAGTCTTATGATTGGAAAATAAATAATGCAAATAGAACTTCCATATTGATTTTTCAGTATGAGTGTGTGGGTTTTTCAGTAAGTTACATTTATATCTGAATTTTGTTCCCTTTTTACTCTACCAAAACTAATTGTATCATATTAATAACTGCTTGTGGTCTATGTGTCTGAAAAATGTTTAACTATATTTCCTCTTTTCTATTTGTATATAATTTTTAAATTTCAGGTACCGTAGGCTTGTTTTTTTTTTATATAATGGATACTCTGTGTATAATATATAACCCAAGTTGAGAGAGTAAATTTGGATTAAAAATATCATATATAAATATTTTTTAAAATATATAAAATCTATTCATCTTTCTCATGGATATGAGCATGCATATATGAACAGCTCATGGATAAGAAGTAGTCAAGAAGTTGGCAGAAGGGGAGTCATTTGAGTTTAGGACAATATAATACCATGTATCATTTTACTTTCTGTAAAATAAGAGGATCCATTGAAAGGAAATGGGTAGAGGAAGGATAGAGAAATGCATTTTTTCGATTTCAAAACTTTGTAATTAGAAAAGAATAACACATAAGTTTATTTCAGTTTTGCTTGAGCATTCATGTGAGATCCTAAGAATTTCCCGGGAATGGTTTTGACTCAGTGAAATTAAATATAGTGTGTGTGTGTGTGTGTGTGTGTGTGTGTGTGTGTGTAATGGAAATTACTCATCCATAAAAAGAATGAAATCTTGCCATTTGTAATGATGTGCATGGAGCTAGAGAATCTTATGCTAAGCAAAATAAGTCAGAGAAAGACAAATATCATATGACTTTCACTCACAAGTACAATTTAAGAAACAAAACATGAAGATAGCAGAAAGGGAAAAAAAGAGGGAGGCAAATCATAAAAGACTCAACTACAGAGGACAAACTGAGGGTTAATGGAGAGAGATAGATGGGAAATGGTTTAGATGGGTGATGGGTATTAAGGAGGGCACTTGTGATGAGCACTAGCTGTTATGTAAGTGATGAATCATTAAATTCTACATTTGAAACTAATATTACACTGTATACTAACTGGAATTTAAGTAGAAACTTGAGAAACAATAAAAACATAACAAATTATTCCATTTATAAATTCTCTTGAAGAACCTATAATAAGCCTGAATATGTCACCATCTTTGGACTAGAAGAAGACTAAATAAATATGGATGTTGAGTCAGAATATAACATAGAAAATAAAAATAGATTTGAAAAGAAACAAGGCTCAGAGTTTTAAAAATCATGTCAAAGATAAAAAGCATTTTACTGTTTAACAAAAAATAGTGTTTTTACTATTACTAATCTGAAAATGTCTATATGAGTATGATACAAGAAACCCATCAATGAGACTAACAGAAGTAAGGATGTTAATGGTGACTTCATTCTTGATCTGAATAGGAGGAAGTAGAAATAATATTCAAAATAAGAAAAAATAAAAACCAGATTCAGAGGCAATGAATGATATGAGAATAATATATACATCTTTGTGCAAATACATACAAAAATCTCAATCAGAATTTTCTGGAAAAAAAATCACCAAAGGAAGAAATAAAATGCTTTGCAGGAAAAGCAATATGGAATTGTTTGAAAACTTTATCAAAGTATTATCTCCAATAATGATCAATTATAAACCCAGGAGACGTTAATTCTGTTTTCTGTCAAACTTTTAAAGTGAATATAATTCACATGCTGTATATAAACTATTCAAAACCTAAGCAAAAATCACAGCAATATGCTATAGTGGTACAATTCTATCTCTAAGATATCGAATTCTATTTTTAAAATATGCTGTTAAATACAACTATTTCAATGAGAAAAGAGAGGGCTCTGGGCTTTAAAATTCAGATATTTTTCTAGAGGAGCAAATTTTTTCCTACATGAACTTTACTAATAAGTTGGCTTTTGTAATAGTTTTCTGTACATAGCAATAAAATTAAAGCATCGTTCAGTATATCTACATCTGATTTCTTCACATTTAGTCAAGAATATGGGACTTTCGTTTTCTACTACAACATGTATTATGTTGAGTAAAGCCCTTTTTAAACATTGGTCACATTTTTATAAATTTTACAACTGTATTGCTAATTGCTATGGTAAACAAAATTTAAAGCTCATCAAACAAAGCAGTAGAAATGGAATTAGTACAACTCTAATTCCCTTATGTCTGCTCTTTGAATTCTCTCTTTTTAACACCTTTATTGAGGAGTCCTTGACACAAAAAAACCACTACAAGTATTTAAAGTACACAATCTGATACATTTTGACATATGTATTTACCAGTGAACCCATTAAGCCAAACAAGATAATGAACATAATCCAGATTCCCAAGTTTCCTCAAATACCTTTTAGTGTGTGTGTGTGTGTGTGTGTGTGTCTATATACATCTATTTATTTATTTATTTATTTATTTATTTATTTATTTATTTACTCATTTATTCATTCATTCATTCATTCATTCAGAAAGAGAAAATGAACAGGGGATGGGCAGAGATAATGGGAGAGAGAATCCCAAGAGGGTCCCGCACTGTCAGCTCAGAGCCTGGCACAGGGCTTGAAATCATGAACCCGGACATTGTGACCTGAGCTGAAATCAAGAGTGGATGCTTAAGGACTGAACCACCCAGGCACCCGTTCTCAAATACCTTTATAATCTCTACTCCCTATCCCTCTCTGCCTCCTCACCTTGGTCCTAGGCAACAACTGATCTCCTTTCTGTCACTATAGATTAGTTTGTATTTTCTAAAATTTAGTACTCTTTGAATTCTCAAAGGTTGTACCTTTCAGTTCCATCATGGTAAGGCATAATTGCCTATGTAATGAATAAAGAAAATTGTTTCCTAAAGTTTCAGTTAAATTTTAGCCTAGGCAAGTTATGAAAACTGATGTAAATTTATTGAGAGACACGAATACTGGCATGAAATCTGACAACAAAATCACAAAATAAGAACTCTGTCATTAAGAATTTAGAAGTGCAAATCCTAAGTAAAATGCTAACAATGCAAACAGTCCAAAATCATTTCCCTGCCGGGGCACTTGGGTGGCTCAGTTGGTTAAGCATCCGACTTCGGCTCAGGTCATGGTCTCTAGGTTTGTGAGTTCATGTCCCGCGTGGGACTCTGTGAATACAGCTCAGAGACTGGAGCCTGCTTTGGATTCTGTGTCTCCCCCTCTCTCTGTCCCTCCTGTACTCACACTCTGTCTCTTTCTCTCTCTCAAAAATAAATAAACATTGAAAAATTAAAAAAAAATCATTTCCTAGTAAGATAAACATGAAAATTTTACTAAGTTCTATTTATTTCGAAAAAAGTTTCAGTTTGAAAATTATTAAAATTAAAATTAACACCTACATTACAGAATTGAGATTTAAATAAAATTTTAGACATAAATTACCTTGTAGATTGTCATTCATATATACTGTAATGCTCAAAATTCTTAGTTCCTTTCCCCCTTCCAAAAACCTGGCACAAAATTGAGATTCTACCAATATATATTTGTTTTGATTAAACATTATCCTCTTAAAAAATTTGAGCACACAATATGGGTATTTCAGGACGTTGCTAAAACTCTTGTAAGTTAATAAAAAATACATTAAATGCATTTGGTTCATTGCTATATCATACAGGATGAATTTAAGGACGATATTCGAGCCCAGGGTAGCTGGGGAGCTAGAAAGGATAATAAAATGGTCTTTGAAATTTGGGATAGATGGAACAGAGATATTGAAAATAAACCTCCCTAGCTTGATAATCTAATTTCTTCTCTCTCTTCTGTTATTGTTTTATACTCACTTAAATAATCACCTGTTTACTTACTAATATGTTTCATGTCAATGGCATATTTTGTTTAAGTTATTAAGATATCCATTAAGTCACCCATTACACATTGAGCTATAACTTGCAGGTTCAATATTTGGATCTAATCATGAAAGCTAATTGAATCGATTCTCCAAAAATGTAAAGCAAATAAAAGGCATCTTACAATTGATACTCTATTTCATTTTTATGAGCCATATAAAATTATAGATATGATTATAAGAATCATAAATGACACCTTTTTTGCAATGACATACTAATAATTATAATGAAACATGATTATTTGTTCACAGAGAGAAGGTTTAAAATGTGAATTTTTATTAATACTGATTTTTATTTTATTTGGATCTATACCTATTCCATGCCTCTCTGATCATGTAGTGTTGAATTATTTTTTAGATTCATATTTCTTGCCACTGAATTAATAGTTCATGTTTTAAGATAGCCTGAGATTTAAGACTCGATTTTGTAAGAATACTGAAAAATTCCAAGGGCTCTGTACCAGAGACAACTGTTCTAGTCTTTTTTGTTTGCTGTTACTCATTAGATATGAAACTTTATGTTAAGTCCCTTCTTTTTACCCCTCAGTTTCCACATTTGAATTATAAAGGTCCATGTGTCTCTGCCATTCTCTGTTGAGTGCCTTTAATACAACATAATAAAGGATTGTCCTAACTACAGAAGATGATTGTTATTCTTTGTTTCCTTTCTTTTCTTTCTTTTTTTTTCCAATTCAAGACCAGGTCTATGTAGAGATATGAAGATCTAGATACTTGTATGCCAACAGTTTCTAAGCTGTACATACCTTTTCTTTGATTGAAAGAAGCTTGAAATCCATTTTCAAAGTTAGGAGTCACATGCCTTTAGCTTGAGGCTTTAAATCTGCTTACATGCACGCAAAACTAACTCAGTCATTGACAGGTAGGTAAAATTTCAAAATCAGCTTATGTTATAGAGAGGTGATAAAAAAGGTAAGGGTCATCAATGGTAGGAAAAACCATGGGACATTTATATAAGAAAAAAACCTCTCATTTGCTCTATGTATATGATTTATGTTGGTGTATTATGTTAGTTCTTATATGGTAATCGTATCAACTAAACTCTACAGTGATAACAGACATTTGTGAAAGGATAGACATAACTAATTTCAACGTAGGGGGAACTGTTAAAAACAATTATAAGTAAAATCAGTAAGTAAATGGAAGAGAAGCCTCAATTAGTTTTCCCTTTAGACAAAATTTGTCTTCAAAGTAGAGTGTAGGATCACAATATCATCCCATCTATTTATATTCATTTTTATATAATAACATATAAAAGGCAGATTTACACTAAAGATGTCACTTCTCCTATATGGCAGTTTCCCATGGCACTGACACAACCAAAGTTTCTTTGAAGGAAGCTAGTCATTCACCCCACAAATGTCATTTAAGAACCACTGTGTACAGGCCTTGTCCTAGTGGCTAAGGATGCTGCAGTGAAAGAACAGAGGAAGCCCTTCCTCCCAGGGGACTAATATTCCAGGTCACCCATGCCATTATATGGTCAGATTGAAGTTAAATCTGGAAATATGCAGCATGAAGCTCTGAGCAAAAGTTCGCCTGGTACCACATGGGCTTCAATATCATAAAGATGTTCACCAAGACAGCATGTTTGGTGGCATTGAGACTAACCACCAAACAAAGTTTCCCAGTTTACTGTGGAGGTAACCATCATGGCATGTAATCAGTGCTGGTGATGCACCAGCCCTGATTGTCACCTTTCTCACACTGCTTGCAAGTTTACAAGCTGAGTAACAAAATTAATCATCATTCTAGTAAAAATATAGGAAGATGGCCTCAAATTCCTGAAATCTAATGAAGATCCATTGTTTATATAGTTCTTATAAAGTTGGCAATGTTTTTCACATCTTCCTTCCTTGGATTATTTTGCTGTTTGTAATATAAAGCAGATTTTGCTGTGAGTAAAATTAAGACAGTTTATAAAAGCATTACTGAAGCTGTCAAAGTCACAATGTGTCCAGGAAACTCAAAGATCTATATTGATATTCTGTACTTCTTTGCAAGACCAGCTACCAGAGTCTCACTCAGTGGCTGGAGAATGATTCTAGAATCATTGTCTCCACTGACACATCCTAATCTTCTCTTTGTCAACTGCCTTGGTTGCATCCACAGGTGTTTTGCTCATTACACCTATAAGGGAATTGAATATTCAGATCCTCTGCCAGGCATGATTTCCTTTTCTCTTCTTCAACTGTTAGTAATCAATACCTTCATATTTCAGCTCAACTATTACATTCCTTCTATTTCCCTTTCTCTATTTCTTTAAATAAATCAAATTTCCCTACTATAATATAGAGCTATGCATTTTACCTTTTTCAAATACAGTTCTAATTTTACAATTCAAGGGTGGTTATTTCTTTAAAGTTTCTGGGGCACCTGGGTGGCTCAGTTGGTTAAGCATCTGACTTCAGCTCAGGTCTTGATCTCACAGCTTGACCGTGTTGGGCTCTGTGCTGACAGCTCAGAACCTGGAGCCTGCTTTGGGTTCTGTGTGTCTCTCTCTGCCCCTCCCCTACTCGTGCTCTGTCTCTCTAAAATGAATAAATGTTCAAAAAAAATTTTTAAGTTTAGCTCTGTTTTTGGATTATAAAGTCCACACATATAGGAGAATATCTGTTCGTTCTTCCTACAGTGGTGCATGATTGAAATATAACCACCCAATTATCCTTTCTTTTTTAAATACATGAGTGAATCATCAGGAGAGGTTGCATAGTAGCAGATCTGAGTGTTCCAAATGTAGCAAATTCACAGAATGGTGAGATAATCTGTTTTTATTCTCAGGGTAAGATTTATTCTTATTTCTTTGTGTATATATTTTATCCCATATTGTTTTCATTGACTACTTACATATCTTTTTGAATAAAAATAAACAGAATCTCTAAATAAATGGACTGGGAGACTACTTGTATGTTCATTATGGTCCTTTCCCTTGTAATATTTGGATATTATCTGGCTACAATCTATTACAACTGCAAAATTCTGCAGAATGATGTTTATTAGGAATGGTCTAAACAGTTGTGTCTGTCTAGACCCCAAGGACACTTTATATTTTCCTTTATTGCAAAGCCCAAATTATTTAAAAAAAACTCTCAAACCTATTAAGGGATAAAATTTACTTATCTTTTTTTCAATAATCTCTCTAAATTCCATTTTCCCTGAGGGATATTTTTGCTCAAAATAAATGTGCAGAAGGCATGAGCAGGAATTGAATACTGTGTGATAGATGAGCTAAGACGTAGGGAGTAACTAGTCTACAGGGAAAGCAGGAGCTTGTGGGTAATGTAAATGTTCATGAACTGCATCTCCAACCTGTTGTCAGGATTAGAGCACATTAGCATTTGGCTCTCAGCCACTCAGGCTAGGCCTCACCCTTCCTACCGTACCAAAATCCTTAGTCTTTTTTGGTTATGCCAGGGAGATCTATGAAGTTAGAACCACGCAGGCCAAGAAAAATATCAGCTCACATTTCCCCACTCATTTCCACTCATCAGCCATGCCAAAGACTGCTGTCTCTGCTCTAAGTTGTCAGGTAGAAATGTAACTCTGTAGGGTAAAGCCATTTGGAATTGGTAGCATAACTTGTAGTGAGTCTCAAAAACCTTTTTATTCGTTCAGGTTTGTCAGCCTTTCCAGTCATGACCTTCCTTTTCAGTGTGTTTTGGAGCTGGTCCCTTGGCTAAGTCTGGGAATGTGTAACCTCATCATTTGCCTTCTTCATTCTTTCTTCTTCTTATGTTGATGGAAAAGTTACCAACTTCTCCCTTCATCCTCCAAATCCCAAATCTATCATGATATCTATGAATTTTTCAAGTGGAATTATGGTAGGTACAGCCATGCAAACAGAATTTGAATTGGTTTTGGATACAGAGGAAGTCTTATGAGTTCATAAGCATGAATTCATAAGCCCAGTTACTGGGCTTCAAATAATTACCTAATTTTAGAGACTGGGAAACAAAGTAGAACCCTTGTTAAAGGTGTGACTAATTACTTCTGGTAATTTTGAGTAGGAGAGAGTTAACCAGCATAGGCATCATCAGTATCATTGTCTGATTTTCTGAGATCTGGTGGCCAGACTTGCTTATTTCGGACTTCTCATTTGTACTTTAAATATATTTTTGAATCTTTATGTTTTGAGATACTGGAGGCCGGTAGCCACGATGTATGCATTTAACTCGAATAAATTTTATTGAATTTAATTACGTATAACAACAACAAATAAAAGCTATTGTATCAGATACTAAATGTCAGGCCTCAAGTTTAGATACCAAAGACAAAAGTAAAAGGCAGGTTATTTTTAGATTTGGACATGAACCATAGGTAAATTCAATAACTAGCAAAGTGTATTACATCTAGTTGGTAAATAATGAGAAATGAATACTTGAATTTCTGAATAAGTATCAGCCCATTTTTTTTACCTTCACAGATTTATATCACAGCTGTCTTTTTTAAAAAAAAATGTTTATTTGTTTTTTCAGAGAGAGACAGAATGCAAGACAGGGAGGGGTAGAGAGAGAGGGAGACACAGAATCCGAACGAGGCTCCAGGCTCTGAGCTGTCAGCACAAAGCCTGACGCGGAACTCCAGCTCATACACCAGAAGATCATGACCTGAGGCGAAATCAGCCACTTACCTGACTGAGCCACCCAGGTGCCCCATACCAAAGCTATCTTAATATTCAGCTGTGACACCTCCATCCTACTTTATATTACTTTTGCTAGGATATCATTTATACCTGACTAGAAAGGGGATGCAAGTTCGTAAGTAAATTAAGAGATATTTCAAGGAAAAATTTAGCATTCTATCTGTGACATAAGTAAAATATCATGATTTTCTAAGTGCAAGATGACTGTACTCAAACACTTTTTTAAGTTACTCGACTATATTCTGTGGCTTGAAGCTAGGAGTGAACCTCCAGAAATAAAGGGAATTTTTGTCAGATCCTATATTTCTTACCCTGAGTTCTAATAAGCTGATAATTATAAAGTGAAATTATCATTTAAAACACAGTTTAAAGAATGTTCCTACCCTTACTTAAATATGTTCTCTATTAATTCATATAATTCTTGAGGATGCTACTCTCACCATGAGCAGAGAGATGATGATTGATCTCAAGAATTGTTATCTTCACTAAACGTCTTATCTTTGGTGTCAAAGAGCACTGAACCTAGATTTTGAACACTACCATTCAAAATAGCAGGATAGGGGCGCCTGGGTGACTCAGTCGGTTGAGCGTCCGACTTTGGCTCAGGTCATGATCTCGTGGTCTGTGAGTTTGAGCCCCGCATGGGGCTGTGTGCTGACAGCTCAGAGCCTGGAGCCTGTTTCAGATTCTGTGTCTCCCTCTCTCTGACCCTCCCCCATTCAGGCTCTGTCTCTCTCTGTCTCAAAAATAAATAAACGTTAAAAAAATTTTTTTTCAAAAGAGCAGGGTATTTTGGCCGGCGAAAAATATGCCTGAGATTTACATAACATTCCCCACTTGGACTTCAAGAGCTTGCTGCTGGGTTATTTGAATTTGACTTATATTAAACAAGAGTACAAGTAAATCTCTATGTTTAAGTCATCACTGTGAAAGCATGGAGCACTGTTTTCTTTTAAAACTGTGTATTTATTATAAAATAATACATTTCCACTGTAAACAGTCAAACAACACAAAAGTGTGCCATTGAAATTCTGTAGCTTACTTCCCTGAGGTAACCACTGTTAACATTGTAATAAATGTTCTATCAGACATTTTTCTAGACACACTCACACATACACGCACACCATTCCATTTGCGATTTTTATTTTTTTAAAGATCATATTATACATATTGCTCTGCAAAATGCATTTTGACTTGATATGCTGGAGACAGTTTTCCATGTTAAAATATGTAAATTCACTGTATTTATTTTAATTGGAGCTGGATTGTTTCAGAAAATCCATCTATGTTTTTCCTTTCTATGACTTCCTGGTTGAGAAGAAAATGTAAGAGGGACAGATTTGGGATCCACACCACTACTTTAACTGTCTAGGAGAGCCCTGCTTAGAGCTGTTTTTTACACTGGAGACTCTCATATAGTTTTATTTCA
Organism: Felis catus; assembly: GCF_018350175.1. Classification (NCBI taxonomy): domain Eukaryota; kingdom Metazoa; phylum Chordata; class Mammalia; order Carnivora; family Felidae; genus Felis; species Felis catus. The sequence continues at coordinate 79,111,403 of NC_058377.1, read as the reverse complement.
ATAGAGTTTTATTTCTAAAAACCAATGTAAATCTAGAGTACTAAAGCAATATTACTTTCAGAATGATGATATGTAGAGAAATACAGTGATTTAAGATTTCTTGGTATGAATGTTCGAATTAAAGCCTCTCTCATCATTTTTACAAGTTTTTTCAAGTCTTGAAATTCACTTCAAGGAAAGTGAGAGGAAATGTTCTCTGGAGATCCAATTCATTTGTTTTCCTTTGTGAAGAGGCTGATGCTAAAATTAACCCTCTGCCGTAATTTTGATATTGCTGTGCTTTCTGAGAACGATGTATGAAAATGCACACACATATTGGATTTTTGATAAAGCTAAGATTTCTTCATTTTATTTCCTTAAAAATTAATTTTTTAAAAAATAATTTTCATTTGATTTCCATTTTAGTACATTTTCTGTGTTTCAGCATAATAAATTATTTAATCAGTATAGTGTGGTTAGCTGGATCCTTTGGGTATTGTTGAGAAATTTTTGAAACTTCTGGGGTTTCTTTGGGTTTTTTTTTTCTTGTTTTCTTTTTTTGCTGTTGGCAAAGTCTGGATTTTGAAAACTTTGCCCAGATTTCTACAGTGACTCTTCTCTTTTTTAAAATGTTTTTTTTAACATTTATTTATTTGAGAGAGAGAGAGAGAGAGAGAGAGAGAGAGAGAGATTGAGAGAGGGAGAGAGAGAGAGAGAGCATGAGCTGGGGAGGGGCAGAGAGAAAGGGAGACACAGAATCTGAAGCAGGCTTCAGGCTCCAGCTGTCAGCACAGGGCTGGAACTCACAAACCGTGAGCTCATGACCTGAGTCAAAGTTAGGTGCTTAACTTAACTGACTGAGACACCTAGGCTCCCCAGTGACTCTTCTCTTTAGAAACTGTTTCAAATCCTTGTTTTCCTCAGGTGTCATCATACTCAAGTTTCTTTAGTGATAATTGTTAGAATTTTTTCTTTAAGTTTCTGCTCAATGCGGTTTCTATGAAGCCAACTCACCATCATGGAGAGTAAACAGGCCATTTGCATGTGAAATCCAACTCCATTATTTGCTCTCTCGTTTTGGCTACTCCAACTGTCCTGTACCTTCTATCTGTCACTGGTAAAATAGAAAAGACAGTAGCAGTTACTACAGAGGCGTTGTATGGAGTAAATGAATTAAAAAACATAAAGGACTTAGAATGATACCTGAGATCTAGAAGACACTCACTATATACTAGATATAATTATTACTCTGATATTTCACGCTTTCCCCAAGTCAATTAACCCCTTCCCCTGCCATTGTGACTGTTGTTTCTAATCATCATCATCAGTTGTCATCCTTAACATTTATCCAGGATTTGCCATGTCACAAACATTCTGCTAATTGCTGTGAGTGTACTCATTGAATCTGCACAGCTGTATTTGCAACCTATGTTATTAATATGCTGGTTTAGTTTAATACATGAGATTTTGAGATTTGAGAGGTTAAACAATGTAAGATGGGTGATCCTACAGTGGAAAAATAAGAATTTGAATCCAGATTATATCCATACTTTTAACCAGTTACAGGGCTTCCTACCATGGGATCTATATTTACCCTGTGCTCTAATCTATTTATAGCTGTTATGTTTATGAAGTTGTTATGTCTGTTAATTGTTGAAGCTAAGCATGTACCACCTTGTTGATTGTCTGGTGCTTTGGTCAGCTCTCAGTCTCCTGAGAAGTCCTTACCCGACATCTTCCCAGATAGCTTTCCTATTTCTGCTTCTGTTTTCCAGCCTTACCACCCTCACTGATGTTTCTCCCATGGTCCTCTAGTATTTCCAGGTCAATTGGCCACTTTGACCTGGTCATTGGTAAATTATTTCCATGATCCTGAATATTGACTAGGCTCCTTTTGTATTCAATTCCAGTGAGACAATTTTACAAACATTCCCAGGGGCCAGAACGAGGGGATTTATGGGTGATGGAACTCTCATTCACCTAAAAGGAATGTTCCTCCTGACCATGGACTTTCCAATCCGTGCCTTACACACAGGCATTTGTTTGGCTTCCTCCTCTGTCTGGATAGGTTATTAGCCTTCTGTGTCTAGGCCACTCTGTCTCCTTCATCCAGCTGTAATCTCAGGGCAGTCTTTGCCATCTTTGCTCAGGAAAGGTCAACCCCAGGCTTTCAGTAACCCCAACCCTCAGCCCCTACATAGTCCTCACTACTTCACCAGAGGGTTTAGGAAGCAGTGTAGTAAGTGGGAAGAATAAGAAGTAGGGCTTAAGTCTAACACTTTTTCCATCTTCATAAAATACTTTTGGAGATATTAGATATATTGTATACAATAATATTTTAAAAATATGATAATCTAGAAAAATGGCAAAACAGAACCAGAGTAATAATGTCTATATTGTAATTTATACACATAAAAGCATGTAAAAACTTTCACTCAATAAGAGTCCTACTTTATGTATATACACATGTGACATGTGTGATATAAGTGTATATGATACATGAAGCTATAATCTATTTATTATTCATTTATTTATTTTTACTTTTATTTTTTAGAGAAAGAGAGTGCACGAGTACACACAAGCAGGGGAGGGACAGAGAGAGAGGGAGAGAGAAAATCCCAAATAGGTTCTATGCTCAGCACAGAGGCCAACATGGGACTCAATCTCAGGAACGGTGAGAGCATTACCTGAGTTGAAATCAAGAGCTGGTGACTTAACTGACTGAGCCACCCAGGTGTCCCTGAGCCTATACTTTATGTTTTAGATAATGAGACAGAACTGGATCCATTTATATATATATCCTACAGAGAGATCATGGAATAAGAGCTTTTTCCTCAGTTGATGTGTGGAAAATACACATCCTAAAAATAGCATACAAATTAATAACATTTGAAAAACATGGTTTAGAGGTGAAGTCCAAGCCTAGTGGCACAGGTTGTAAGGCCATTCATAACCTTGTCTCATAACTTGACTACTTTGCCTGTTTCAGTTCCTATCATTTTTCATCTTGCCGTTTACACTCCCCCTTTATTATTCCCAGCCTATCTATGTGCATGTGCTTTATACACACTATCATAATCCATTGCATTTGGACTATATTTCTCTCACCTGCTAGGAGAGACTATGATTTATCTAATGGCTAGGACTTTATCTTATTCATCTTCGTTCTCTCAAGGTTAGTGAATAGTAAGAGCTCAGTAACATTTTTAAATTCGAGCATACTAGTATGATTTACTCGGTTGTAGTAATACATTATCTGGAAATGTACCCTACAATATGTATCCCTTAAACCTGGCACCTCCTCTTCTAATAGTTTTTAATAATATTGTAACAGGCTTAAAAAGAAGTAAGATAAATGCTGAAGTAGGGTCATACTAACTCATGTTTAAAATGCCTAAATTGTAGTACTCTATAAATTGCTGAGGATAAGTTTGAATTTGATTTGTATTTAGACTGGGAATACAGATTTAATGTTGAGTGAGTACACACAGAAAATAAAAAGGTATATACAGCATTGTGTTCCCCATCATGCTTTTCAAGGTGATTACGCTTAAAGACCATAATCAATTTCTCAATGAGAACTTGCCTGCAATGCCATGGGCAAAAGCTACACACAGTCATAGCACGTTCTATCATTTCATTTCCCCTTATATAGGGGTGTTATAATTTTATATCATTGTCATTGCCTGGGAAATAGTTCATCTAGGAGTGTTGTCTTAGTTTTTTATTGCTTCTGTAACAAACTACCACAAACTTAGAGGTTTAAAATAACACATTTTTATTATCTTACATTTCTGTGTATCAGAGTCTGGTATGATTCCCACTGGATAAAATCCATATGCCAGCAGGGCTGAGTTCCTTTTTGTGTGCTCAAGGAAAGAGTCCATTTACCCAACTTTACCATCTTCCAAAAGATGCCCACATCCCATGGCTAGTCACCTTTTGTCTTTATCTCAAAGACAGCAATATTACATCTGTCTTACTAGGACCAAGTGAGGTTTATCTCAAGGATGTTTGAGATCTGAAAACCCGTTAATATTATATACAATATGAATAGAATAAGGGAGAGATTTCACATAATACTTTCAATCAACACAGGGGGGAAATATCTTAATATTTTCAAAAGAGATTTTAAGCAACTCTCTCATAAATGATATGCTGTAGTCTAGGAATTTTTATTGTGCATTGAGGTGGCTCTCACTTTTTAAATGAGCCCAGAGTATCAAGATGAGACATGTGTTTATCAAAAGAAAAATTGGAAAAAGAAGCAAATCATTAACCCCCACGATAGTTATCCCATGAAAATGATGTTTCCAAACCTCAAAACACACTGTAACTTAGAATCACATTATTGTTTTTGATGGGCAATTAGTGTGTGTGTGTGTGTGTGTGTGTGTGTGTGTGTGTGTGTCTGTGTGTGTGTATATATATGTATAGGCAAATGTATCAGACAGTAAAAAGTATTCAAAAAAATCATCAGAACAAATATAAAAGTTATTGGGTCAGCCCAGCTAAGATATGAGACAATTAGTCTTTGATAGATTTACAATTTCAACCTTTTGGAATATCAACTTCTAAAATTAAAATTGAAAGAAAACTTTCAACTAGAGACTAATTTTTATACCGTATGTTTACAGAGTTTAGGTAAACAACGTAGTGTCTCCTTTCGTAGAATAGCATTTGCAACAATCTTATTTTTCTAAAATTTTAGAATTTGCTGTGCTAGAACTTACACTAACTGGTAAAGTTAACATTTACTTTTATAGTATTTTAAGCATAGTTTAATGGATATTAAAGATTCAAATATGCAAAAAAGTTTATGAAAATTCCTGCCCAACATCTTACTACCCCATTCCATTTGTATTTCCTAAACCAGCCACCTTTTTGCAGTTCTTAACTATTTCCTCTGGTAGATCTATGATAACAATGTTATTTCTGAAATGATTAACTTTGGACATTTAAATATTTGTTGACTACCTGCCATGATATACGAGAATTGATCTCTCTTGTACCAACGGCCAACCTACTCTGATGAAAAGAGCCAGGTGGTACATCACAATTATTTTATTTTTTTTTACTGAGATTTTTATTTTGCTGGAGATTTCTAATATCTTTACATCTTAATTGTAGAATCATGTGCATCCCCCAAAAAAGTACATAAAACATTTTTTAAAGTGTTTAAAAAGCCTGTGCCCTTCAACAAGCTTCATGAATTGAACACCATCATACTTTTTGTTTTTTAATGTTTACTTATTTGAGAGAGAGACAGAGACAGAGAGACAGAGAGAGAGAGATACAGAGTGTGAGTAGGGGTGGGGGGGCATCAGAGAGAGAGGAAGATACAGAATCCAAAGCAGGCTCCAGGCTCCAAGCTGTCAGCACAGAGCCCAATGCGGGGCTCGAACTCATAAAAGGCAAGATCATGACCTGAGCTGAAATCAGACACTTAACTGACTAAGCCACCCAGGCGCCCCAACACCATCATGCTTTTAATGTCCTCTGTAAGCCTTCCTCTGACTGTATCCACCTTCCTAAAAGGTAACCACTCTCTTTGATTTGGTGTTCATGATTTTCTTGTTTTTATTTGTGATTTTGCCATCAATAATAATAATATATGTACCCTACATATACATTTTATTTTGATGTTTTTAAATGTTAACATATGAACTTTACCCCATCTATTTGACTTAACAAAAGTATGTGGATAATTCATATTTTCATTTCATTTTTAAACCAGAGAGTGGCTTGTACTTTAACTCTGTTCTAGTTATATATTGTTGGTTAATAGTCATTAAAAGACTAAGTGGCTTAAAAAACATTAATATGTTATTATCACTTAGTCAGATAGGGTTTTTGTTTGTTTTCTCTTTGTGTTGTTTTGTCATTGCAATCTCGGATACACATACTATTTCAGACAGGCTAGGTCTGGAATCATTTGAAGGTTCATTGGATTACATATCTAATGCCTTAGAAGGGAACACTTAAAGAGCTTGTTGCTGAAGGAACTCTATTTTGATCTCCATGTGATGACTCCACGTGTCCTCCCTATCATGTCAACATCAAGGGATCCAGATTTCCCTCATGATGTCTTAGGCTCCAAAGACATCTGTCCCTGAAGAGAGAACGTCAGGCCAAACCATACTATCTTTTATAAGGTAGTGTTGGAAATCAAGCAATGTCAACTCTGCCACATTGTATTCGTTCAGGCAGTCACAAAGCTCCATTCAACTTCAAGAGAAGAAGTAGGTTCTTCATATTGATGGTGAGTAGATAGGAAGACCACATGAGACTGAATATATTGCCATAGCTAATTTTGGAAAATGTAATACACTGCAATTCATCTTCTGGTCAAAACAATTTGCATCCCTCTCACAAGCACAATGAAATCAGCCTTTCCCTATGATATCTCATCTCTTAACTACATCAGATTTAGGCTTGAGGTCCAGGATCTCATAATATATGTAAAGTTTATAAGTAGATAAGACTCTTCTGTTGCAATAACTTTAAGTCAGCTAATTGACATAAAGACCTGTGTAAACTAAAGAAATAATTAATCTGCACTGCCCCATCCCCACATACACAACCAACATACAATAGTGGGACAGTCATGATAGGAATTATAGACCATTCCACTCAAAATAGTGAAAACTACAAGGTACCAGAAGTCATTGATCCATAGTAGTTCCAAAATGCATCATTTTGGAATTTCTTTCATTAGGAGTAAGTCTGACTATTTGGGAACTATTTGCAGTGACTTTTAACTTCAACCTCTGGGTTCTTAGTTCTTCTAAGTCATCCTTTGTTTGCCATGGTAAATAACAATATTTAAAACTGAGTCAGTTTTGTCAATGATAATTCTAGGATCCAAAGACCTTTGCTGATTTTGTACAGTCTCTATCCATTTTAGATCTAGTTGATGGTGTTCTGCCAACATAATTCTTTTTAAAGCATTGGTAGTTCCTATAATTCTTATTATGGTTCACTTTAATAGACAAAAGCTATTGTCATTTTAATAGACAAAATCTCTTCAAAATATGCCTTTTCTGTCTTGGATTTCCTACAAGGTTGTTAAGTGACAACAATCTTAAGACTTCTAGAAATTCTATTGCTTAGGGGTACTGTATGGCTCAGTTGATTAAGCTTCCAACTCTTAATTTTGGCTCAGGTCCTGATCTCATAGTCCGTAGTCATGAGATTGAGCCCAGAGTCTCTCTCTCTCTCTCTCTCTCTCTCTTTTCTCTGCTCCTTCCCCCACTCATGCTCTCTCTTCAGAAAGAAAGAAAGAAAGAAAGAAGAAAGAAAGAAAGAAAGAAAGAAAGAAAGAAAGAAAGAAAGAAAGAAAGAAAGAAAGACATTCTATTGCTTAACAGAAAATATTTGTAAGACATGCTGTTAAGATCCTTGAATGGAATTCTGTTTATGCCACCTCCTTAAATCTTTCTGAGGTGTCAACAAAAGCATGTAAATCATATCTTGTCACATACCCTTTTTTTAAATTTAAGTATAGTTTGACACACAATGTTACATTAGTTTCAGGTATGCAATTTAGTGATTTCACAACTCTATACATTATGCTATGCTCACCACAAGTGTAGCTGTCATCACTCACCATGTAATGCTATTACAATATCATTGACTGTGTTCCTTACGCTGTGCCTTTTATTACTGTAACTTACTCATTCCATAACTGGAATTCTGTATTTAAGCCATTCTCCTTGACAGCACCCTGGATTTTATGTCTTCCCAGAAGCGATTTCTCAATTTTAACATTGAGAATATGATAATCAGAGTAAGAATCGGTTTTCATAAGAGACTCTTGACTATAGTGAACAAACTGAGGGTTGCTGCTGGAGGGGTGGGGGGTGGGGGATGCGTAAATGGGTGATGGGCATTAAGGAGGGCACTTGTGTTGAGCATTGGGTGTTACATGTAAGTGATGAATCACTAAATTCTACTCCTGAAACCAATACTACACTACATGTAAACTAATTTGAATTTAAATAAAAACTTGGAAGAAAAAAAAAGGAATAAGAATCAGTTTTATTTTAGGTCCATGCAGATCCTGGTGCCTTTCTATCTACCAGTTATCTCACTGGTTATCCCTCTTCTCATATTTTAATAGTCAATCAGAAGACAATCAGCACCTTCAGCACTGTGCTTAGAAACCTCTTTCTCTAGATCCTCTGGTTTAATGGGTACTTTTCTATTTTGCATGTCACTGCAGTTGATAGTATCGTTAAACTTTCTGTCACCACAGGACAAGTGCCCATTTCCCACAGGTCCTGAGATCACTGTCCTCACTTTTAGGTTCTTATTGACAGCCTCCTCGAGACCCATCAGGCTTTTGCTAAGTTTCTCTAAGGCAGTTTTATTTTTTTCTCCCAATACCTGGCTTGAAAGCCAATTCCATATGTTTTAGCATCACTCCTCTTTCAGGTGCTGAAACAGCTTCCAGTTATTATTGTGGTGTGGTGTACCAGCACAAATCTTAGTGACTCCAAATAACCACCTATTTAGTGATTATCTGTCATGATTTAGGGGATTGGCTGGGTTAGGTGGGTGGTTCTTACTCAGATTCTTTGGGGAAGTTGTAGTCAGATAGTGGCTGGGGCTGGCATCTTCTGAAATCTCTGTTACACATTAATCGCCTTACTAGGAAACTCAAAACACTTGAGGACAGGAATAATTGGGACTGCTTGCGCATGTCTTCCTTTTTGCGATCTTTCCATATGGTCTCTGCAGAGCTAAATAGAAACCACATCAACCTTTACAACCTAGTTATCAAAAGACATTAAAAATAACTTTTACCGCATTCTATTTATTGAAGCAATCACAAGGCTTGCCCAAGTTAAAAAGGAGGAGGAAAATGTATCATCTCAAAATTTTAAAAGAACATAGGAGATCATAATTATTCTGGGCCTTTAAAAAAAACATGGAAGCACCTGGGTGGCTCAGTCAGTTACCTGTCCACCTTGGGCTCAGGTTATGATCTCGCGATTCATGAATTCAAGCCCCACATCAGGCTCTCTGCTGTTGGCATGGAGCCTGCTTCAGATCCTCTGTCTCCCTTTCTCTCTGCCCCTCCCCTGCTCTTTCTCTTTCTCAAAAATAAAATAAACATAAAAAAAATACAATATGTCACAGATCCAATCTGCTTCCCAAATAAATATTAATGTCAAGATTTCACCTAAAACCTTTCTTCCTGGGTCATTTTCTTCCTTCTAAATACTATCCTTAGAAGTATTTTTAGTAAAGAATAGCTTGTTGACAGTGGGCTCTCTGATTTTCTTTGGTTGAAAATGTTTATGTAATTCTTGTACTTTAGAGAAAATGTAGACATGAAATTCCTGAATGACAGTTGTTTTTCCTCAAGACTTTGAATATATGATTCTACTGTATATTGGTATTCTACTACTGGTGTCTATTATTGTGTTCTATTGCTGACCTTGAATAGCTCTCCCCAGTACCTTTGACTGCTCCTAGTAATTTTCTGCTTATACATCTCTCTCTTTTTTTTTTTTTTTTTAATTTTTTTTTTCAACGTTTTTACTTATTTTTGGGACAGAGAGAGACAGAGCATGAACAGGGGAGGGGCAGAGAGAGAGGGAGACACAGAATCGGAAACAGGCTCCAGGCTCTGAGCCATCAGCCCAGAGCCCGACGCGGGGCTCGAACTCCCAGACCGCGAGATCGTGACCTGGCTGAAGTCGGCTGCTTAACCGACTGCGCCACCCAGGCGCCCCTACATCTCTCTCTTTAACTTTGCTGTTCTTTAATTATGTTGTGAAGTCTCTAAATGTCAATATCTTTTCTCTTTTTTTAATTCTGCTTGGAATTTATTGGCTTCCTAAATGTAATAACTGGTAGATTTCACTAACTCTAGGAAATCTTCAGCCATTTTCTCTCTTTGTATATCCCTTTGTATGTTTTCTTTCATTTGTACTTTTAATTCTCTCATTAGATTCATTTTGAATTTTCTCACTCTATACTCCATATTGTTCATTCCTCATTTCAAATATTTTCTTATTTTTGTGTCTGTAAAATTTATTCTGAGTTATTTCTTGTGATATGTTAGGTATTTCACTTGATAGTCTATATGTCTCCTCCTTATGTTCAGCTAATTTAATCTTTTTATTAAATTTCAGTACTAATGTTTAGAGTCCCAATTAATAATATGCTTTATTAATTTATACTGTTTGTTCTTTTTCCATTATGTCACCTTAATTTCAATGGCCTCAGATTATTTTATAATACCTCTGCCTATTTACTTCTTAGCTCTATTAAATTTATTTAACTTTTATATATGAGAGGGGAGAGGTCATCCATTTTGCGGGTCTGATTGTATGTATTTTTAAAAAGTTTTGCTAACCATCTCCCTTGGCTTGTTTTTTTTTTTTTTTTTTTTTTTTTTTTTAGGGGTTTAATGATACTTTTCTGTAATCTCATTTCCCTGGAATTATTTGAGTCCAGTGTCTTAAAGAGAAATTACATTTGTATCTATTAAGCTTCTGCAACTTCAACTATCAAAGAAAAGTTAATTAATTTTTCTGGTTTTGTTTTTGTTTTTGTTTTTGTTTTTGTTTTTGTTTTTGTTTTTGTTTTTGTAAGAGAGCATCCATGTGCATAAATTCTAGACCCAAATCTATATGTGAGGTAGCCTGAGTTTAAGAGTCTTCTGTAGCATCTCCTTCTCGAGATGCCATTATACCCCCAAAGGTGTCACCTATTAGGTGTCTCTGCTTTATACAGTTGCCTCTGATCTGACCACCATCCTGTTCCCTCTGCTTTGGTATCTTTTTATCCAATTGCACAGGCTGTCCTCCTTGCACCATAAATGCTCTGGGTTGGGTGACCCACCCTCAGTTGGTGCCCATCACCATATGCTGAAGTGTCTGTAGTGAAGATTCAGGCTCTGGGATCAGCCGAGTCCTCGAAGTTAAAATCTGGAACCAGTTATAATTCAAACCCCTGGATTAAATTTGTTTTGTAATGTTTGCCTTTCATGAAAGACCACCTCAAGCATACATTTAAAAAGCAATGTTTTCTACTGGATATGGCATTTCAAGAATGCCATATTAGAAGTGATTTATCTGAACCTATAAATTGCTACAAGATTAGAGCACTGCTTTGGCTATTTTAACTTTGTGTCTCTGGTAATCAGTTTAATCATGAATTAAATGAGGGCTCTCTCTAATAACTTCAACTCCACCTGATTGTGTTGATATATTAATACATATATTTGGAAAGGAAATTTTTTCAAATTCATTTCTTATCTTTGCATTCACCGCATTCTTAGCCTTTCACCTTTGTTTTTACATTATCATATTATATGTAATTAATATATTATATATTATTATACCATAAGACTTTTAGCCCTATGTACTACCATTGTCATTGGGCGAACTTTGAAGCCTATAAATTTCTCTTCCACATCCTGTATGTTCTTTTATAAAGGAATTAGCTGAAATAGGTTCTTACATTTTAGCTGCACAAGGTCATCAAAAGTATATTGCTTTATACCGTGAATTTTCCTGCAGCTATGGTCCTCATTTTTCACTTCTCTCTGTTTTGCACCCCCACATCTAGTCATCTTTCCTAAGTCTGCAACATTTTAGACTATTCTTTATGTTGCCTTTCTTTGCTGTTTTTGTGCCGTGTTATCACTGTTGATTAGATCAGAGTAGTGTACCATTGTTTATTTTACATTTTGTTCGTTTGCCTTAAGGCCAAGCTATTTGTTCTGATTATGTATTTCTCTATATTTGGATTTATGGATATCCTCTAAAGCAAGAAAAATGAAGTAAATGAGGGTTCATGTGTTCCAACACATTTGGCTCACCTCCACATCCCTAAGCAGATAATTCCACTCAGGAAGTGCCTCCATCCATATTCCCATTCCTCCCCAAGACGTTCTTCCATATGGATTATCTTTTCTGAAGAGATTCAATCTGATACAATGTGCTAGGGATGGTCGTCATGCAATTGTCACACCAGCAGAAACAACTATGACCTTGAATCTCATCTGATAAAGGTTGGTATGTGTCATCTAATCATCCCCTTCAAATTTCTCATGGTTGTATGTGACAATAGAATATTTCTGTTCCAGACTTCTCAATTATTCTTATTAACTCCTTAGTTACAGCTTTAAGAGCCAAACTTTCAATATCTTCTTGCTTCTGATTTTATCTCAGGAGGAAAGTAATCTGTTTTTTAAAGTCTCACTTATTTTCTTCCATATAATCACTTTGGCTTCCACTAACCCTAGTGAAAATTGAATTAGATTCCATATTCTTAGTTCCATCTTGAATCGTGGTTAGTTTTGAATATATCTCATTCTCCTCTTTATTTTTGACTCCTTTAACCTCCTAGATGTTTGCATTTTACACTTATTTTGATGAAAACTAGGTAATATATGGAATTGTTGAATCAATATGTTGTACGCCTGAAACTAATATAACATTATATATTAATGACAGTGGAATTAAAATTAAAAAATAATAAAACAAAATGGAAAAAGTGCTTATTGGTTCTCTAGATCAATTGCCTTCATTCTTTCTTCCTTTCTTCCTTTCTCTCTGCACACTCCTTCCACCTTTGTTTACTTTCTTTTCCTTTTATAGTATTCATTCTCTATTCTCTGACTTTTGATTCTGAGACTAAAAACTTTTTTTTCAGACTAATCTAGTTTGTTACTCTTTGAATTCATGAGGAAATCTGATTCCTAGAGAGAGAGTATCACAGACAAAAATTTAAATTGTCTTTTGTTAGAGTTTGTGTTTATAATTTTTGTCAGTTTTTTTCTCCTCAAAGAAAATTAATTGTATTCTGTAAAATTCTGTTTACTGACACAGTTGATCACTTTTATGTCATTAAAATCATAGGGGCGCATGGGTGGCGCAGTCGGTTAAGCGTCTGACTTCAGCCAGGTCACGATCTCGCGGTCCGTGAGTTCGAGCCCCGCGTCGGGCTCTGGGCTGATGGCTCAGAGCCTGGAGCCTGTTTCCGATTCTGCGTCTCCCTCTCTCTCTGCCCCTCCCCCGTTCATGCTCTGTCTCTCTCTGTCCCAAAAATAAAAATAAAAACGTTGAAAAAAAAGAAAAAAAATCACAGTCAAAGTTCTACAGCCTTGGTCAGGGCTTAGGGCATTTGATCCTTTCTTCTTGTATCTGCACCTTGGTTGAAACGAAAAATTGAAACTTGCGTTCTTTAGGAAGTATGAAGAAGAAAGCCTCTAACACTTTACGTATTTATCTCCCATTCATATTTATCTGACTGTTAAATCTGAGGAGAAAACAGTCACTATACGTACAAGGGAGGTGTACCTCTCTGTTTTTTCAACATGAGCTCATTCTCCAGCAATCCATGGACTAAGCCCACAGGGGCTTCCCTGCAGCAGATGCCAGCAACCCTTCCTCTGGTTCTGTGTATGTATGTGCATATAATTCTCATTTAATAGAGAAGCTACCAAAAGTCCATTTGCCCTGATTCATATTGTGTTTTCTGGGGACATTTGCCCCTGAACTGTATTCTGTTCTCTAGCAACAAAAATATCGATCCCTGTGTCCTTTCCTCTGTTTCTCAACTTGGTTTCCCTAAGAACTCTCACGGAACTCTTTTAGGAATAATAATACACTTCATATGATTAAATGTCTATAGGTTACTTTTTTTTTAAGTTTATTTATTTATTTTGAGAGAGAGAATGAGAGAGAGCAGAGGGAGGGGCAGAGAGAAAGGAGAGACAGAAGCCCAAACAGGCTCCCTGCAGTCAGCACAGAGCCTGAGGCGGGGATCCATCTCATGACCATGAGATCATGACCTGAGCCAAAACCAAGAGTCAGAAGCTTAACTGACTGAGCCACTCTGGCGCCCCTACAGGTTACTTTTAAAGTCTATTGTCTTCATATATTTTTGATTGTAAATAAATGTCAAAGGCATTGTATTAAAGAAAAGGGAACTGAGACTCAAAAGATGAAATCGCCCACTAAAGTTTATATGGATGCTCAATGGCAGACCTGAGGCAAGAATTAAAATCTGCCAATATAAAACTATACTCCAAGAACATTGCATACCCTTAAAATGCATTTACGTGATTGAGCTGAAGAGCATGACACATTAGCCCTGGAAATCTGAACAATCACAGTCAAATCCTCAGGTGGTAGATGTCAGATGTTTGACATTTCTGCCATTACGGAGCTCTCTTGCCCCTAGCAATCCCAAGGCTCTGTGTCTCTCCAGACCCAGGACACTCATGCAAATGATCCACTTAATGTAAGGAAGGAAACTTTTGACTGTTGCATTGATAGGAAATGTGAAGAAGTTTAAGTAGAGAAGTGTGAGCTAATCATCGCAAAGCTGTCTGAGCAGCTAAGAGTCTTTCACGGTATTAATGAGGCTTTAACACTGTTCCTTCTTTGTTATTTGTCTTGCTTGTTCTACATTAGTAACTCTTTTTTACCACATTAGAGAGGCTTGGAAATTGCTTGATGAAACACCTATCTACTCTGGCAAGAGTGCTTTCATGATTAGATTTCTGGCTGTGTAATTTTGCTTTCATGGTACTCTATCCAGCTCAATAATCGGAAAGGTCACAAGTGTAGTTCTTTCTAGGCCAGGCAGTGTTACACAGCTGACACAAAGCTGGAAATGGATGTCACCATGTGTCACTTACGTGAAAGGCTCAGCAATGCTAATCGTTTTAGTAAAGATGATTGGTAGAAGTTTATTCCAAAGAAGTACATATGATAATTAATATCCAGGAACTGGCCAGAAATGTACAGAGAGATGAAAGTTGATTATGATCAATCAATTGACTGAAGCTACATTTGTAACACTTTGCTTAGCAATTTTATTTTCTCAAAATTACATGACCATTATGGCAATTTATGTGTGTGGGTCTATTTCTGGACTTTCTCTTCTGTTTCATTGTTCTCTGTGGCTATGTTTGCATGATGTCCACACTGTCTTGATTACTGTAGCTCTATAGCAAGACTGGGAAACAAATAGTACAAATCCTCTAACGTTATTTTTCTTTTCAAAGTTATTTTGACTATTCTAGTTCCTTTATCTTGTAATGAGTTTTAAAATTAACTTGTTGGGGCGCCTGGGTGGCGCAGTCGGTTAAGCGTCCGACTTCAGCCAGGTCACGATCTCACGGTCTGTGAGTTCGAGCCCTGCGACAGGCTCTGGGTTGATGGCTCAGAGCCTGGAGCCTGTTTCTGATTCTGTGTCTCCCTCTCTCTCTGCCCCTCCCCTGTTCATGCTCTGTCTCTCTCTGTCCCAAAAATAAATAAAAACGTTGAAAAAAAATTTTAAATTAACTTGTTGACTTACAAAAAATTCTGAAAGAATTTTATGGTGAATTTATGGATCAATTTGGGAAGATTTGATGTCTTAATATTGATACTTGCAATGCATAAATAAACATGGTCTATCTCTCCATTTTTAACATCTTAATTCATCTGTAAGTATTTTTTAGTTTTTACCATAAAAATCCTTTAGATATTTAATTAGATTTCTATCCAATCATTTGCGATTTTTTGGTACTATTATTAATAGTACTGTTTTATTTTTTTGTTTTAATTATCAGTTGAAACATAATTCAAATACCAGTGATGAGTTAGTATATAGAAAGAAAATTTACTTTAGTATAAAATCTTTTATCTCATAATCTTATAAAACCATTACTAGTTCTAAGAACTTTTTATAGATTTCTTGGGATATTTTATGTAGACAATCATGACATTTACAAAAAAACCACAGTTTTACTTCTTCCTTTCTAATATGCATGCCTCTGATTTTCTTTCTTCTCTTTTTTCACTACCTAATTATTCTAATACAAGGTTGAATTTGAATGGTAAGAGAAGAATGTGTTTCTGGGACATCTTTTTGTTATTCATTAATCTTTTAAAGGAAATGATATTTTTCTTAAGGAGAATTTAAATGATGCTGTTTCCTTGTTACTTGTTTCCAAATTGGTCTTTCTTATATTATTTGTCCCTATGCATATGGAAGGTGGGTTGCGAAACTCTCAGGGGGTGAAGAGCTAAGGGAACAATGCAGGAAGGTTATACAGATGTATGCAAAAGACAAAGGGAACAACACAGAAATAAACTGGCCTCATCAATCTCAAGCATTAACAGATATTTTAGAGCAGTGATGGGAAATAACAGGCTAGCAGGTCCATTCTTCTCCCTAATGTCCACACAGAGATTTCTCTTTTTAAGGTTGTTTATTTGTTTATTTATTTTGAGAGGCAGAGAGAGAGATGAGAGAGAGAGAGAGAGAGAGAGAGAGAGAGAGAGAGAGAGAGGAGAGAGAGAGAGAGAGCAGAGCAAAGGCAGAGAGAGAAAGGGAAAGAGAGGAAGAGAATCCCAAGCAGGCTCGGCACTGTGAGTGTGAAGCCTGATGTGGGGCTTGATGCCACAAACTGTAAGATCACAACCTGAGCTGAAATCAAGTGGCCGTGGCTTAACCGACTGAGGCACCCAGACACCCCCCAAGGCAGGTATTTCTAATAGAGCCCACAGACATGCCTCCCTCCCCCGTTCAGTAAACTTCCCTTAGTAGCTGTCAGCCACCAGGCTCTCTGTGTGTATTTCTAATAGAGCCCACAGACATGCCTCCCTCCCCCGTTCAGTAAACTTCCCTTAGTAGCTATCAGCCACCAGGCTCTCTGTGTGGGACAAGACTTTTTTTTCTATTTCTTTTTGAATACCTGCATTCTGTGTTGCTAGAGAGAGTCTTAGTTTGCAATCTCTCTAAAATGTTCGGGAAGATAAATAACAACACTATTCCAATGAGCCATTGAGCCAATTTTTGGTTTGGCTTTAAAATTTCTTAGGGCCCATAGTCTGAGTTATTACCCAGTGTCCTGTCAGTCTATTAGAACTGACTGAACTCGAGTATATGCTCATGAGGGCAGAGGATTTTGTCTTATTCAGCATGTAACCTTAGTACCTTAAGGCAAACTTCCCAAATACTTAATGTTTAATCAAAATATGAAACAATTGTGGGAAGCAGGCACAGCACAAGCCCCATTTTGTTGATGAGAAAACAAAATCAGAAGGGTCTTTTGACTTGTTTAAAACACACACACACACACACACACACACACACACACACACACGGGGGTGTCTCAGCGACACACTGTTTATCTCAGCTCAGGTCTTGATCTTAGGTGTGTGAGTTCAAGCCCTGCTATGGGATCTTCACTGGACATGAATCTACTAAAAAAACCAACACACACACACACCTTCACCTTTGCCCCCTCCTTTTTGAGTGGCTCCAAACTAAAGGTTATTCAGTACTTGTTGATAGCTGGTTTTCACTCAAATGAGGTTGTTAAGGAGAGAAAATCAGAGAAAACCCAATGAACCTTAGCAACTAGAAAATACCGTTTGATATACAGAGACATATGAAAAGAATTCAGAATCATTAGCTTTTAAAAAGATACCAAGACTTTTGTGGCTATCCATTACATGAGGGTACAAGAACCTACATGATTCAACGAAGCTGCTCTCTAGAAAGCTCAACAGGTCAGGAAACTATCATAACAAACATTTCAGAGGCTTTCTTTTGTGCCTGATCACTTGTCACTCAACACTCCTAAATTATTTCAATTTATCTTTTATTTGTAAAAATTTTTTAAAAACTTATTTAAAATCCAATTAATTGACATTATCCTCAATAAACGTTTAAGAGAAGCAGCTAAAATATATTTTCTCACCTTCTATTACCTTCTTTTGTCCCTGCAGATTTATCCCAAGCTTTTCTGCTTTAAAATAATAATTATTATTATTTAAAGAAATCCAAGAGTTCAATATGCATGTTCTGTAAAATAATAAAATGATAAAAGAGGACTCTCACAAGTACTTAGGTACCGTTTAGAATTGCACCTGCAATTCATTTTACAAATATGTGAGTGCTGGACATGAGTTTTTGAATTTCTGGCTTTATCAAAACTCTTAAAGATTCAGTTAGTTAATGGTAGGCACCTGAAATTTTATTTATTATTTATTTATTAAGTTTATTTTTTTTTTTTTATTTTGAGAGAGAGTGACAGAGCACATGAGCTGATGAGGGGCAGAGAGAGGGAGAGAGAGAATCCCAACCAGGCTCTGTAATGTCAGCACAGAACCCGATGAGGGGCTCGACCTCACAAACCATGAGATCATGACCTGAGCCGAAAGCAAAAGTCTGAAGCTTAACAGACTGAGCCACCCAGGTGCCCCGACACCTAAAGTTTTAATATCTACCATTTTAAATACAACAACCTTAAGATAAACTAAAGCAGCACATAAAAAGCAGTTCACCACCTAACAGATATCTCCTCTGACCTAACTCAGCCACAAATCTTTCTTTCTCTAAACCTATCCAAAACACAAAGCTAATACAATATGGGCTGAAACTCATTGCAATGATACCCAGATTATCTACAGCTCATTGAATTTCACTTACTTTCTTAGACCTGGGAGAGATGAGCAAATCACCAATAATGGTACAACTGTCTGCAGTATATTCCTTTCTATTCTTTCTTTCGAACACACAAAAATGGTGCTGAATTGCTTGGGAGTGAACTATTTCCCCACTGTTCCCTGCGAGCCACTTTTCAGATAGTGATGCATGTTCTATTTACAGTGTATGCTGGCTTCCAAATTTTCAGAATAGAATACTTCTTGAAGGAACTTGACTATTCCTCTCTTACATTGATTTTAATAGAGCCTCAAAACAAATTGCAAAGTCAGCAAAATTCACCCTCAACCTGTGGATGGATAGATGATAGATAGATAGATAGATAGATAGATAGATAGATATTCAAACACACACACACACACACACACACACACACACACACACACACTCACAGATTAGGATATATTTCTTCATGGTGTAGTAGATACAGGCCAAATGTCTACTGAGAGAAATGTTTGTGTTTCCACTACCCAGGTACAGAGACTATTGAAAAATTAAGAGACTATTAACAGGCATTTGACTTTGGGCAAGTTGCATAACCTCTCTGTGTCACTGTTTCCTCCTTTGCTAAATGGGAATAATAACAATAATAATAATAATAATAATAAATATTTCAAAGGATAATATGCAAATAATTTAATAAATATAAAGTTCTCAGAATAGTGTATTGCATTCTGTACTTTTATATAAAAATTTTCTATTAGATTACTCATTCACACACACAAATGCTCTCTTTTATTAATTTTGGCATTAATGTGTTTATTTCCTTCCTTTTAAAAAATGTTCCATTCAAAGTCACAGGGATAAAAGCACATAAATATAGTAAGTGATATTGTGATAATGTTGTATGGGGACAGATGGTTAGCTACACATGTAATGAACATAGTATGTATAAAGTTGTAAATCACTTTGTACACCTCAAATTAATGTAACTTTGTGTGTCAACTATACTCATATAAAAAAATAAAATGAAATAAAATTAAAATGTTTCAATCGATGAAAGAATTGAAAATTTTTAACATTTGTAACTACAAATTCTAGATCTGTGGAGATCACACATATTCAAATTATGGTGAGATTTGGTTTGATTTTTAAATCAAGATTCCATAAAAAAAAACCCACACCTAATGAATGTTCACTACATTCAAGTAATCCACTCTGAAGGTCAAGCATGCACTTCTTTTTTAGGACATTTGAAGGCACTTTTAGGATTTTTTAAAATATTTTATTTATTTATTATTTTTTAACATTTTTTTTAACATTTATTTATTTTTGAGACAGAGAGAGACAGAGCATGAATGGGGGAGGGTCAGAGAGAGGGAGACACAGAATCTGAAACAGGCTCCAGGCTCCGAGCTGTCAGCACAGAGCCCGACGCGGGGCTGGAACTCACGGACCGCGAGATCATGACCTGAGCCGAAGTCGGCCGCCCAACTGACTGAGCCACCCAGGCGCCCCCAGACTGAAAATTTTCCATGTAAGAAGCAGCCAGATAAAAACTAAAGCCTATAATATAGATCTTCTTCTTTGATGAGGCTTATTATAATATAAGAAATTTTTAATGATTATCTATTTTGAGGAACTTAGTGTTACCTGGGCGATAAATACCAATTCTCTTTTGTTTGTTCTTTCTTAATCACTTGTTCATATATTGTAGACTTGAATATCATCTCCCCTGTCTGGATTCACAGTTTCTCCATTAATAAATATTGTCAATGGGGTCACAAGAATTGGTTCAAATATGATCTTATCAGTGATTTACATTATGCCCCTAGATCCCCTTTCTGTGTCAGAATTTACATTAGAGGAAAATTTGAAGTAGTGAATTACTTGACCAGTTCTTTAATATAACATATTTAAAATATTTGAAATCATCCAAATTTCTTTCATTTAAGACATCCTGATGCTGGTGACCTGTCTCTTCCAAGTATTTCCTGGACATTGCTGACTCTGGACTTTATTTTTATTTCCTAATACTAGAACATATCATATCTAATCAACAGTCCAACAGTCTATTCATTTTACTTCATGGTTAATTTCTCTGGAAATCAAATCCACTCTCTTTAGGTGGCTACACTTTCCTTAAAGATCTTTTTTCGTTCTTCAGAAAGTACATTCCTGACCCAATTCCCTATTCTCTCTAATTTATATATCTGATAATAATATATGTATGTGTATAAAAGTATATATAATATACATTTCAAATGCATGTATATTGGGGCACCTGGGTGGCTCAGTCGGTTGGGTGTCCGACTTCAGCTCAGGTCATGGTCTCACAGCTCATGAGTTCAAGCCCCACGTCGGGCTCTGTGCTGACAGCTCAGAGCCTATAGCCTTCTTCAGATTCTCTCTCTCTCTCTCTCTCTCTCTCTCTCTCTCTCTCTCTCTCCCCCCCTCCTGAACTCATGCTCTGTCTCTCTGTCTCAAAAATAAATAAATGTTAAAAAAATTAAAAAAATAAAATGCATGTATATTAAAATCTACTAAATACTTAACATCTATATATACTATTAAAAAACGATGTAGATATATACCCTTTGTAAAGAGTTCCCTAGGGACACTCCTATAAATACATGCATATTCCCACATAATATACAGTTTAGATTTTAAGTCGAACTATCCTAAATGCATCGTGCCAATTTGATAAATATATATAAATTATATAAGTCTGGTGCCGGGAGGCAGGTAACACAATTCTTCCTATCTTGCAGGAAATCTCACTGGTAGCCATAGGCAACAAAGTAACTTTATAGAAGTTGCTTCCCTTAAGTGGTACAAAAAGTGGACACTGTAAAATGTTAGGGGTCTCTCTTAGATTCTAAAAGAGTACTTGAAAAGGCAAGAGTGATGGAAAATTTGAGATGAAAAATAGGAAAATCAAAAGAACACGTTCAACCAAATGATCTAAGTGTATTTCTTGGGACTAACAGCTTTAAGTCATGTGGTAGCTGAGCTTTTTAGTACACCAGTGGGAGTATGAACGAAGGCAGTAATTTTCATTTAAAATGCCAAGAATATATAGTGCTAATACCAATTATCACAGCAGTGGTCATGGAAACTTTTCACTTCAGAATTACAGCTCTGCACAGTGTAAAATGTGTGAGTATAACTTGCTGTTTTCACTCCCTCACACCCCCTCACTCTTTAACCATTTTTAGTCTGTTTCCAGCCACTCCTTTTTGAGAAATGGCCTGAGTATTACTAATGGTCCCAAGATGGACAAATGTAGTCACGTCTTTAGTAAGTCAACTGAAAAATTTGTATTGAGTGCATCATTCTATGGTCTCATGGATATGAATACAGGGTTGAATGAGGCAAGAACTCTTGTTCTAAAAGAAACCCCTGTTCAATGAGGAGCATAAAAGCATGTAAATATTTATGATTCAAATCACTGTTTTTTCAATGTTTTTTTATTTATTTTGAGAGAGAGGGGAAGAGAGAGAGACTGAGTGGAAAAGGGCCAGAGAGAGGGAGATAGAGAATCTCAAGTGGCCTCTACGCTGAAAGCATGAGACTCACAATACATGAGATTATGACCTGAGCCAGAATCAAGATTTGGACGCTTAACCTACTGAGCCCCCCAGACACCCCAGTGTGTTGTGTTTTGATGTCAGTATAAAGTCCTATCAGACTCTAGAGGTAAGATCAAGGACTCAAAAAATAATCTGAAAGATTTCATTGAAAGTTTTAAATTTAAATTACAGTTTTGTAGAATATACAGTTTCTAGAAAATTAGCAGTAGGAGTCACCTCAGGAACTTCCAGTGAGAAAAAAAGTTATACAAAGGTTTTCTGCATCTAAAAACATTCTGTCTCTCCAAAGCTATCACATCTGTATGTCAGAGAGCATTATATTTCCAAGTTATAGATCTGAGAGTTCTAGAATGAAACTTATTACAATGGAGAGAAGACACAAAATACCCATCAGAAATGGGAGGAGTAATATCATCACAGATTATACAGACATAAAAAGATACTAAAGAAATATTTTTAACAAATTTATGCAAGTTAATCTGACAGATTATCTGAAATGGACACATTCCTTAAAAAGCAAACTACCAAAGATCACTGTATTAGAGTTCTCCAGAGAAATAGAACCAGCATTTATATGGAGAGAGAAGTATTGTGAGGAATTGTTTCACATGATGATGGAGGCTGCCAGATGTTAACATTTATAGGGGTAGTCACCGAGCTCACCCATCCAATGTCTAGCAGGCTCAAGACCATTAGAGCCAATGTTTCAACTCGAGTCTGAAGGCAGGAAAAGGCCAATGCCCCAGTTTGAACCATTTAGCAGGCAGAATAATTCTTGATTACTAAGATGAAGGCCAGACATTTTACTATATTCAGGCCTTCAACTTATTGGACAAGGCTCACCTACATTAGTAAGAGCAATCTTCTGTACTCAATCTACCAATTTAATTGTAAATATCATCCCCAATATCCTTACAGAAACACCCAGAATAATGTTTGATTAGATACCTGGGCATCCTATGGTCCAGTCAAGTTGACACATAAACTTAGCTATCATACTCAGGAAAAAAAAAAAAAACAAACCTGAACAACTCAATATCTGCTACAAAATTGAATTTTAGTCACAAATATTCCTGCCAAGAATCTTCCATTCCTATGGTTTCCTGGTAAATTCTACTAAACACATAGGAATAAATCATACCAAGTTTATACAAATTCTTCTAGAAAATTAAAGGGGCAGAAATATTTACCAACTCATTCTAAAAAGATTGGCATTATTCTGATACCAAAATAAACGTAGATATAATAAATTAAAATAGAGACCAATACCAAATATCAATGCAAATTTTAACACACTTTTAGAAAATCATATATAACAATACGTAAAATGGATAAATCATCAATTCCAGGTAGATTTTATCCCAGAAATGCAAGTTTAGTTTAACATTTGAAAATTAATCGATATAATTTGCCATGTTATCAGGCAAAAAAGAAAAATCATCTGGTCGTCTCACATATGCAGAAATATCACTTGAGCTGAGTCAACATTTCCTAATCAAAATCTTTAGTAAGATGAAACACCTGGGTGGCTCAGTAAGTCGAGCATTTGACTTCAGCTCAGGTCATGATCTCATGGTTCATAAGTTCTAGTCCCACATCAGGCTCTGAACTGACAGCATGGAGCCTGCTTGGGATTCTCTCTCTCCCTCTCTCGTCTCTCTCTGCCCCTGTCCCACTCGGGCTCTCTCTCTCTCTCAAAATAAATAAATAAATAAACTTTAAAAAAGCCTTAATAAGCTAGAAATGAAAGAAAACTTTTCAAACTTGTAAATATATCTTTCAAAAACCATTAGCTTACAACATATTTAATGATGAGTGATTGAATGCTTTCCTCCTAATATCAAGAATAAGGTAAAGATGACTGCTCTTGCCATCTTTAACATCAGACAGGAGGGTCTAGGTTGTACAATAAGAAAAAGAAATATGGGCATCCAGGTTGAAAAAGAAGGAATAAAAACTTTTTTTTATTCATAGACAAAATTATCAACTATTTAAAATATTCTATATAATCGACAAAAGTGTTAGTATAACTAATAAGTGAGTTTATCACAGTGGTAGGATAGAAAAATCAATATCCCCAAATTATATTTTTACATAGTAACAAAGAAAGAGCCAGAAATTGACATTTTAAAAATAGAGTTTATAATAGTATAAAAATATGATTTCTAGAGGTAAATCTGACAAAATATATATAAGACCTATACCTGAAAATTAAAGATTGTTGATGGAAATTATAAATGATCTAAAGTAAATGTTTGTGCATGATAAATTTTATCCACATTGATTGCAAAAATAAATATCGTTAAGATAATAATACCTCCAAAATCAATCTATGAATTAAATGGAACCACTAGTTTATAAATTGGCAAACTGACTCTAACATTGATATAAAAATATAAAGGAACCAGAAAAGCTGAACCATCTTTGCAAAGAAGAACAAGGATGGAGACTTAAGATTATAATAAGTCTATAGTAATCATGAGAAAATTTTTGCTGGTGATAGATATGTTGTTTGTCTTAAAGATGGAGATTGTTTCGTGGCTATTTACATATCTGCACACTTGAATACGTGTGATTCATTATATATCAATCATACCTCCATAAAGCTTCAAACAATTATGATAATGTGAATACATTTTGGGGCATTTTCCCTGGCTTTGGAAAAGTTCTATTAAAATGAGGACCCCTGATATTTTACTTGCTCAGATTTACTATAAACCTATAATGATTAGAATCTGCATCTGGACTTATACTGGCCAATTGTTTGCTCCATAAATGAGATAAGGGCTTGAGCATAAAGTTCTATGAGGAGAGGTACTTTTTAATGCTTATGTCTGCTCTACAGCGTTCATGACTGTGGGCCAAAGAGATATTTAGACTATTAAATGAATGAAATAAGTCATCTATCATAATGATGAGAAAGTGCTTGGCCATCAGAAATTCATCTATTTATCACCAAATAGTTAAACTCTTCTAAAAGAATAAGTGTAACTAAATGATTTGCCACCTCATAAATATTGAAAAACCTAGAGATCCATTTCTATTTAGAGTGAACCAATGAATTCTTTTGAGAATTAGCTTTCAAAAGAAGGGATAGCATGACTACAGTTTGCCAGAATTATTATTTATCTTTTTTTTCCCTTTTATTACCACCCAGTAAAACTAAGAGGTCACAAAACCAAATTTCATTATGTCTAAAAAAAAAAAAACAAAACTGTGAGATAGATAATCTCAACCACAGGTAACAGTGAAGAACATTAGGGCTTAGCAATATAAATAACTTGCTTGGGTCCTAGAGAGTAAAGTGGCAAAGCTAACACTTGAATTAAGAAGTTACTGGTTCCAAAGCTATGATCATCCCTTCTATTGTGGATGGAAATTATGAACAGCATATCTAGGAATATTTTTTTCAATCTTATGATGAATGACTTCTACATTTAGGCTGCTAACAACTTATACATGGTATTCTCTCTGACTTTGCTGTATTTTCCTTTTAAGGGCTTTTACTCATTAGGCAAGTACTTTTTTTTTATTTTAATTATGCCTCAGGTAGTCACTTATGACCACTTTCTTTATACATTGTAGACTTTGAACTGTCTCTTGGGCTGGGATCAATAGAACATTTTGTGTTGAGATGGAACATGGAAGAAATAAAGAAAGCGTAAATTGAGCAGGGAGGAATGAGGCCAGCTGAAGGCAGCATCTAGAGAAATTAAGTGACTTAGGAATTCAGGAAGTATAAAAGAAAAACAGATGTAATGGAAAGAGGGCCCAAGAAAATTAGGCGCATTCATTAAGTTTTGAAAAAAAGTCATCATCAAAGGTAGCAAATGTGGTTTACTGATGTGAGAGCTAGCAGTGGTAAAATATGAACTTAATTTTTGTTTCCTCGAAACTACTAAGAAAGGCAGAAGAAAGTGAAGAGAGGGGGGAAAAAGAGTGTGTATCTCAGGAGTAAGTGAAAGACGTGCTTGAAATAGAGATCACACCAGCATCAGTGATCAGAGAGACTGATGGTCTCTCCAAGGGAGACTTGGTAAGGCCAAGGAGTACCAGCAGACTGGGCAGAGAGGGGCTGCAGCGTGCTTTTGTGTGCACTGTCTAGAGACTCCATGCTCACAGCACTCACGTTCCTGGAGGAGGGGGCCTCAGTAGTCATCTAGTCAAGGATTCCTACATACGGATGGAAGAGCTAACATCGGGGGACCTAGCCAAGTCAACAAGCTCATACATTCCCTTTGTCCTGCCATCATACCACCCTGCCCTTATTGATAACCAGAGTTAGCTTGCACTTGGTTTCCCTTTCACGTGCATGCATATGTGTGTGTGCATCCTTCTGAGGAAAGAGTAGAGGGAGCATGTCACTTATAGAAAATCCATCTGTAACATATTGCCAGATGACTGAGAAACACCTAAGAGGAGGATGTTGGGATCAGCTAGCTAGTGAGTAATAGAAGGAAAATTTTTCTCCATGTAATGCCTCAAATGACATCCCCCTATTTCTATTTTATTAATCTTAATTTCAAGTGAATAATATCGTGTGCCACTAAAATGCCTTCTAAGAAGTATCTTGAATAAAAAATATAAAAACAAAAACAAAAACAAAAACATAGACTATCCTGGGAATCAGAGATTTCATTGTCGGTTTTACCACACATATGCTGTGTGGCAATAGGTTTTTGTGTACTGTATGTGCTGTGAGATTTATTCAGAATAAAGAAACATGATCTCTATTATTTCCTCTCACACTGGCATTCTGTAATGTGTCATAAAATGATAAATAACAACCTTCCATAGACTTACAGCAACCTGGAAGTTCCTTTTTTCACTGCCCACCACTCAGAGAACTATCCCCAAGTTCTGTTATTCCATTCACACTCTATCCAACCACCTTCAAGCAGAAAAAAGTGGAACAGACTATATTCTCCATGATGACCAGGGTTAGGACTCATTGTGAAACTTGTGATATGTGTTAGTCTTTGCTTATTTATTGAATGACTATAAAGGTCATTGAGGATGCAGTTTATAATTGTCTACCTAGCCAAATAAAAATACAATCTTCACACTGTACTTAAAGACCTTTAAAAATTGTATTTCTTTTTTTTTAATTTTTACATGTTTATTTATTTTTGAGAGGGAGAGAAAGAGACAGAGAACAAACGGGGGGTGGGCAGAGACAAAGAGGGAGACAAAGAATCTGAAATAGGCTCCAGGCTCTGAGCTGTCAGCACACAGCCCAGTGTGAGACTTGAACTCAGAAATGGTGAGATCATGACCTGAGCCAAAGTTGTACACTTAACCAACTGAGATACCCAGGAGCCCCTAAAAATTGTGTTTCTACTTATTGTGAAACTAAAGATAAGTCTTCATCATCACCATTGGCAACATTTTCTTAAAAACCAAGAACATATATTTAGTCATATGGAATAATAGACAAAAACATACAAAGTCATAAATAAAAACAATTTTTGACCAGAGACTGCTAATAGTAGTTTTATTCCTCCCCCCCCCCCCAAAAAAAAAGATATTTCGTCTAATCTATTTTCACAACACACCTGAATGTCCCATACTTTGGCTGTTAAGATGAAGTTTGAATATTGTATCCCTGCCTGTTTCTTAATATTATGAATTTGGCAAACACTCTGTGAGATCTAAAATACATAGGCATCACACAAGGCACTAGTTATAGAAGACTGAATGAGGTAGGTTTTTTTACTTCAAGTTCAATCTATAGCAAAAGAGGCAGAACTCTAAATACAAATTTACTGGATACAAATTAAGTTCAAAATAAAGTTTGTATAAGGTGTTATTGAGAACAGAGAATAAGTGGCAGCTAATTCTGCTCAAGAGACACGAACAATTTCACAAAGAAACTGGTTTTGTTGAATAAGAGATTTCCCCCACTCTTTAAGAGGATGTTTCCTTAGAGGGAAGGCAGGGGGAGTTTTCCAGATTGAACAACACCAGACCAGAGAGTTGGATATGGAGAGTGAATTTAGAGACTAGATAATAAAGTGATGTTGGAACATAAAGCTATCCTTATCCTAAAGAAGTGTCATGGAGAAGCTAATGAATTGGATAGAGACAATGTAGTAAGAGGACTTATATATCAATAAAAAAAAATGGTGGGGCACCTGGGTGGCTCAGTTGGTTAAGCGTCCAACTTCGGCTCAGGTCATGATCTCACGGTTTGTGAGTTCGAGCCCCGTGTCCGGCTCTGTGCTGACAGCTCAGAGCCTGGAGCCTGCTTCAGATTCTGTGTCTCCCTCTCCCTCTGCCCCTCCCCTGCTCACTCTCTGACTCTCTCTGTCTTTCAATAATAAATAAATGTTAAAAAAAAAACTTTAAAAAAAATGGATATGCTGACCCATGCTAATTTTAAGACAATATTCTGTATAGACATTTTCCCCAATGTCTGACTCCCCCACCTCTTTTTTCATAAAATAATATAATTTCTTTGAAAGACCTAATTCCCTTCTATATTCAGTCAGTATTGTTTTACTAGAGATGAGTCTAGTAATTAGAATGTAACCAAGTCCTGATAGGTTGTATACAGTGTTTTTCTCCTGACAATGATAGTGATTTAAGAATGGATATGATTCATGTTAGTCCCCTAAGAATATAGCTCAGAAACATTGCTGTGATGGTTAAAAGAAGAAAGACTAAAGCCAGAGCCTAATTTAAAGGCAGAAATTATCCTGAATTTTTTGGTTTGTAAAGCATTAAAAAAAGAAAAGGCCCATTTTTCTGTAGCTAATTTGAATTGAGATCCTTTCATTTATAACCAAAATAGAGGAAAGAGTGAGGATTTAATATGGTAATATTTTATAATGTTAAATACAATTGTATATTTAAATATAGATGACTGACCTTCAGATGCCAGTTTATGGCAGATTGCAGAGAGTATGAAGCTGAAAAGATCAGGCTAAAATCTACTGTGATGGAACTCCTTGAGATCCTCTCTCTCCTCCTCTCTCTGCCCTTTCCCTGCTCATGCTCGCTCGCTCTCTCTCTCTCTCTCTCTCTCTCTCAAAAGAAACTTTAAAAAAGAAAGAAAGAAGGAAAATGGAGATTACCCTTGGTGAACCTGGTATAATAAGATGAAAACCTTTAAATAAAAAATGGGCCTTTGCTTGTAAGGGAGAGACTCTTTTACTGCCTCTGAAGAAGGAAGCTACCATGTTGTGAGACAGCGATATGACTGTATATATTGCACACTTTCTCCGTGCCCGGCTCTGGGTTTGGACCTGGCAATTCAAGGTGGAATGAAATAAATGAGGCTTCTAGCCTCCATTTCTAGGATCACTTCATTAATCTAGGCCCTTATCATTATTTTCCTAAGATAAGTACTATGTGATTTTGTTACTATTTGTTACGCCATTCTTCATCTTTTAAAAAAAAATATGTATTTTTCCGAGAGAGAGAGAGAGAGAGAGAGAGAGAGAGAGAGAGATAACGAGAGGGGGAGGGGCAGAGAGAGTAAGAGAGGGAGACAGAGGATCTGAAGTGGGCTCTGTGCGGACAGCAGAGAGCCTAATCTGGAGCTCGCACCCATGAACTGTGAGATCATGACCTGAGCTGAAGTCAGAGGCTTAACCGACTGAGCCACCCAGGTGCCCTGCCATTCTTCATCTTTTAGTGCATACTGTAATTAATGAAGAAAAAATTAAACTTCCTACTCAAACTTGAGTGCCTCCAGGTCAATACTTAATGCTTTCTTCCTCCTGGTATATCTCAGTTCCTCAGAAATGCGTGGCACTGTGTAGATGTCAGTAAATATTTGTTTAAAAAATGAAATGAGAAACTTGAAGTTCTCATATTCATAATAAACACTTTTAATAGAAATATAGTTGTGTGTGTATGTGTGCATGTGTGTGCGTGTGTGTTTCACATTTCTGTGTTCAGGCTTTAGTTTCATAATGCATCCACAATTCAAACCCTTCTCACCACTGAAGCAGTTGCTGTCCCCACCACGTTAATATTCTCCCAGCACTTCCCTCTACATGATAAAGCCTGCTTATTTTGAAAACCACGAATCTCCACCTGAGGGCTTTTGACTTGCAATAGAACATTCTTGACCACAAGAGGGCAAATCAGAAATGTCCCTTTAAGTAGTCCTCAGCCCCTGATTAGCAGAAATTTGACGGAAATCTCCCCCAGCTTCCTGACCCCTTGACTGGAATAACTCTCAAGTATGCTCTATCCTTTCAGAGGTTTCCAGAGGAATTGGGCACCAGATACCTGCAGGCAAAGTAACTTGTTAGATGATGTATTCTCTGTTGACTTTCTTTCTTTCTTGTCTATTCCAGTCCCCTGCTTTCTCTCCTGTCCACTTGCCCTGAAATACTTGCCTCAAAATCTGCATCTGGGAAACACACATAAAGGCTACATCTTCACTGCTACACTTGTCCACACCACCATTATCTCTGGTCTGGATTTTTAAGGTAATTTGTGGAATTTTTGTCTTGTTTTCGTCTTTGCAGTTCCTGCAAAATATTCTCACTTCACCAGCTAGAATGTTTCCTACAAACTTTTTCAAATTATGTCACTTCTCTGACCAAAATCTTTGTTAACACCCCCCCCCCCCATTTATTAGGGTGCCTGGTGTCTCAGTCGGTTAAGTGACCAACTTCTACTCAGGTCATGATCTCACAGTTCATGGGTTCAAGCCCCGCTTCGGGCTCTGTGCTGATAGCTCAGAGCCTGGAGCCTGCTTCCAACTATGTGTCACCCTCACTCTCTGCCCCACTCATGCTCTGTGTCTCTCTCTGTCTCTCAAAAAATGAATAAATATAAAAAATAATTTTAAAAAACCTCATTTTTTGATATTAAAGGACTTGGAAGGCTCTGCATGATCTGACTCCAGGCTTCTCTGACCTCTCCTTCTCCTCCTCCTCTCTCTTTTGCTCACTCTGCTCTAGCCACGCTGCCTTCCTTACTGTTCTTCAACACAGTAGGCCCAATATTCTCCCAATTCCATCAGCCAGGGATTTTGTGCATTCTGTTACTATGGTCTGGAATGTTTTCCCCATTGACAGCTGAATGATGCTTCCCCTTGTGTTTCAGGTGTTAAGCAAATGCTATCCTCTCAGTGAGGATATCCCCCATAATAATGAAACTTTTCTCAATTATAGTTATCACCTTCCAGCCTCCTTCAAAATATATACCTCCACCCCAGAATTCTAATTCCAGACTTATATACACACCTGCTCTAATACTCCACTGGGGATCTAGACATTTCAGCTCAACGTGTCCCAAGCTGAACTTCCAAACCTGATTCACACATTCAGTTGATGGCAACCATATACTTACATTTTCTCAATTGCTCAGGTCAAAAGTCTCAAAGTCAACTTAACTTCCTTCTTATATTAAACCTCAGGTCCAGTAGATCAAAAATTCTATTGGCTCATTACTTAAAATGCATTCATAAATCCACCACTTATCAGCATGTCCAATGTTACCACCAGCTCAAGCCTCCATCATCTCTCATCTGGATTATCCGATGACCTCTCTTTGATTTCATTGCTTCTATTGTCAAAATAGAGCAGCCAGAGTGATGAGTTTATGACATGTCAACTATTTTACTCATTGCTCAGAAACTTCAGGGTTTGCCAGTTTTAGTCAGATTACAAACCAAAGCTCTTGCAATGGCCCACAGGACCCCACTATCCTTCTTAACATCTTAGCAGTTTTGCTCTTAGCAGCTTAGCTGTTCCCACTCCTTAAAGTACTCTACCATAAGATATTTGGCAAAAATCCTTTACCTTCTTCAAGCAATATCTATCTGACTGCCCTATTTATTGCTGCAAATTACTCAGCAATTCCTACTCCCTCAGGTCACCCTTGCCATGTTATTTGTTTGCTTATTTTTATATGACTTATCACCTTTTAGCCATGACTATAATTTTATTTTTGAATTTTTAATTTTTTGTTGCTTTTGTAAAATTTTCAAGTATCTACCTCCTCTCAAGAAAATGTAAAATCTCAATAAAATGTAAAAAATAAAATATAAAATGAAATTCAGAACTTTTGTTTATTTTCCTCTTCAAGATATCCCAAGTATCTAGAACAGAGATGTGAGTAGTACACAAAAATAGTCACCAAGATATACTGAATAATTAAACTATGTTTTGTGTTCACATTGTTCAGGGTGTGTCACATTATGTAATATGCATCATGTAGTCTATGTGAATGGTATTGTTGGTAAGATTACATGCACAGTCTCTGAAACCCAAAAAAACTAGACAGAGATAAAGATTACTGTCTATTTTGTTCCCTGCTGTATCTTCAATTCCTACAACGATATCTGACATAGAGTAGGCATTCACTTAATTACTATTTAATAAGTGAATGAATAATGAAATCATCCATTATAAAATATTATAAGGTTGCAACTCAACTGAGGTTGATAGCTTAGACATTTTAAATGTAGGGCTCCTTGACATTAGTACAGTGAATGAAACATTTATCTATATGCTGTCAAATAATAGATAAAATCAATGTTTATGATTTAGTTGGAAGAGTAAAAATCAAGAATAGCAAGCTATAAATTTTATTTCTTCACATTCACATTCTTTCACACTACACTCCATCATATTTAATAGCCACAGGAAAAAGGAAAGGGAAGAGAAAATCAAAGATAGAAAATATATTTTGCTACACACAGGTAGGGAATTGGTATAAGAGATTCCATGAGCCAGATCTGCATTAAACAGGGTGAAATTGATATTCATTACATGCTGGATCTCTGATAGAGTCTAGTATATACCAAAGAAGCCTCTGAATGAGGTACATAGGCATTTTGATATCTTATGTCAACAATAAGAAATACATAAACAAATTTAGAAATGACAAAAGAACATTTCTGGAAAAAAGAGAAAAATGATGCAGTATATAACATTCACATTCTCTTACTCTCTCTCTCTCTCTCTCTCTCTCTCTCTCTCTCTGACACACACACACACACACACACACACACACACACACACACACACACTTCTTGCCCCAAACTCTTAGATTGGAATTTCTGTACTCTGAAGTAAGATGATTATAGTGGGGGTAGTTAGGAGACTTTCAGTTTCTATTCTTGCTTATTCATGATCATATTTCACTCTGCAGTGAAAAATAACAGGGACTGTAGGTCTGCAATTTTAATCATCAATATGATGCTGGAAAAGATCTTTGGCTACTAGATTTCTACTTTTGTGCCACTGATTGCCTAAGACAGATGCTTGTCCACATTTAATTTATCCTAAAGATTCTACTGTGTTAAAATTGTACAAATTTTCAAAGCTCAGTCATCATTTATGAAGATAGCTGCTTTTTGGACTGTAATGGGGTTTGTGAAATTTCTATGGTAATTGATACTTTGCTCACTTTTCACCTAGTCACTAAGCATCACCTTTACAGGGAAATTTCTAATATTCCCAAAGTAATGGAAGGAACAAAACTTACTTAGAGCCATAGGAAAAAAAAAAGCAGACAATGATTCTGTGCTGGTTGAATTTACTTATTAGTTGTGGAAGACAGGCAGTAAATGGAAAATGGGCAAGTACATTGTATAGTAGAAGGTGATAGGTGCTACTGAATAATAAAGAAATAAGAGGAGCACCTGGGTGCCTCAGTTGGTTAAGTGTCTGACTTTGGCTCAGATCTCATGGTTCATGAGTTTGAGCCCCACATCAGGCTCTGCACTGGCAGCACAGAGCCTGCTTTGGATTCTCTGTCTCTCTTTCTCTCTGCTCCTACCCCACTCACATTCTGTTTCTCTCAAAAATAAATAAATAAACATTTAGAAAAAGAAGAGCTAAGAGACATGTATTGTAGGTGGTAGAAATTTTGCAGGTTTAAATTGGGTAGTTACATCAGGTTCTCAGGAAACTGACCCAGAGGTCAAAGTAAGGGTACAAATGACTTATTACAAGTGTTATCAAAAGAAAATGTTGGGGCAAACAGGATGATGAAAAAGAAAGCAAAGATTCAATTTCAAGTGAATTACTGGCCCTAGCCTGATACTGCACAGGATCTCTGGACTCTAAATCAGTTTCTGTCTCAACAAGAGATGAGAAGGCTGGGCTATTATACTTCCACATCATGCTGAGGGCTACCCTGGTGGGACTGAAATGGAATGTAAGCTCCCAGGCACTTCTGGGTCCCTGGAAATGGCAAAGCAGCTCCAGTGGCACGAGAACAATCTTTCATAGAGTGTCGTGGTTGCAAGTGTTAGATGGAAAGCTAGGAAATGGTAAAAGGAAATGGAAGAATGAACATTAGGGGATTGGTATAATGGTGTCTGCTACAAGAGTCATGGGAGGTTTCTTTGACAACGTAGATTTGCACAAAGACTTGAGAGCTGATGAGTGTAGCCAAGCAGAATCAAAGAGGAGAACATTTCAACAAGTAAGGAGCGCTAAAGCAAAGGCCTATCATAATTTAAGTAAGTCCACAAATTCTTTGGCACTTCCTTCAAACATTGGATCTAAATTCCCTTCCCTTTTAATGTGGCCCAGACTTTGTAGTTTGCTTTCAATGCATCCAATAAAACAAAAGTGATATTATGTGGTATCTGAAACTAGGTAATAAAACACATGGAAGCTCTGTCTTGGTCTCCTCTTGGGTCAGTCACTCAGTGAAGCCAATTGTCATATTGTGAGGACACACCAAACAGCCATAGGAAGAAGGCCCCTGGTGAAGAACTTAGGCCTTCTGCCTGTAGCCATGTGAATGCACCATTGTGAAGTGGATCTTCAAGGCCTAGTCAGTCTTTCAGATGACTACATCTCTGGCCAATATCTTGACTGTAAGATCATGGGAAACCCTGACTAGAGCCACCTGTTTAAGCCACTCGTAAATTCCTGACTCACAAAATCTGAGGTTATGTAAATGTGTTATTTTAAGTCACAGAGTTTTGGGGTAATTTGTTGTGCAGCAATAGATAATTCAGACCCTAAGTATAAGACATATCTAGCAGGTTCGAGAAACATCAGACAGGTAGCTTGACGTATTAAAGACTAATTTAGTAACAGGAAGACAGATTGTTATAATGCCAGATTGTTCTCAATAAGCTATATGGTTTATAGATTTTTAAACAATCAATTGCATATTCAAAGTTAATTTTTCTATATAAAGTAGCATAGTCACAGGTTCTGGGAGACCTGGATATATTTGGGGAACCATTATTCAGCCTACCATGGTTGTTAACACTCATTTGCACAAGACAGGACTTGCAAAATTAAGGTCTGTGAAAGCTATTTTCTGCAAAGGCAAACAAAGCAATTGAGTTTCTTTTGCTATCTTTTTTTTTTCTATGAAGCCTCTTGAAAACATATGGTACCAAGGTTCACTAGGATCTGATTAGAATAAACAGGCCTCAGCAAGCATGTCTCTAATTTCCTTTGGGAAAGAATAGCAAAAACCCCAATAGTGAGGGCTGAATGCTTGAGCTTTTTGAGTTTTGTTTTTATTTTTTACTTTGCCTCTGATGACCAAAATAACTATTTCAAAGGATGCCAGTCAGAAGATGGAATGAAATTATAAAATCTATCCATTATTTATATTGGCAAAATGTCCAAAAGATTCGTCATAGGTAGAGAAGGTGTGGAGGGTCCAAAATGAGCCCATGCTAAGTTGTGGCCCTGAGATGTGGAAAAGGGGCCATGGGCACAGTGTGGCTATTTCCTGGTGTTAGAACAGAGGTTCTGAAAGAGGACAAGGAGTGGAAAAGAGAATTCTGGGAGAATATAGGGTAGAGGAATATATATATTTGAAAAGTCACGTGTAATGTTATAATTCTGTTTTATATCTGAGAAACAAAAGACAGTATCATTGTTTTCATAACACAAATCGGAGACATTTTCATGAATTGAGAGTTAGGGGTTGAAAATGATTGGGGAGCACTGCTTTAGAGAATATGCATGCTTAATCCATTAAACACACGGATATATCATTTGATGAAAATCTTCCATATTCGATTACATTTTCTTCTTTTAACTCTTCAATATATTAGGAAAAGTTATCATGAATCAATTTAAATACAGCAGTACTCCAGAGTGTCCATGCAAGGCGCAGCAAGATAGAATGGTTTTATGTAAGAGAAAGGCATGAAGATGAAAGAAAAGGCATGACTGTGTTTTTAAAATTCTCATGTACTAAATCTGTACACCATGCAGTTAGCACTGAACACAGAGAAAGATTGTTGATTTTGTGAATGTAATCAATTAAAGGGATAAGAAAGTCAATTGTTAATGCAGGTTTAGAATATGTCTTTAAGGGGCACCTGGGTGGCTCAGTTGGTTGAGGATCTGACTTCAGCTCAGGTCATTCATGATCTCACAGTTCGTAGTTCGAGCCCCATGTCAGGGTCTGTGCTGACAGCTCAAAGCCTGGAGCCTGCTTAGGATTCTGTGTCTCCCTCTCTCTCTGCTCCTCCCCTGCTCACACTGTGTCTCTCTCTGTCAGAAAAAAATAAAGATTTAAAAAATTTAAAAGAAAAGAATATATCTTTAAGGCAGGTTTATTGAGGTATAATTTACATAGACAAAATTTGACTCTTCTAGGAAGATAGTTCTATGAATTTTGTCGAATGTATACAGTCATATAAACACTACCTCAGAAAAGTTGATACAGAATTATTTCCATCACATCCAGGAGTTCCCTCCTGCTGCTTTGTAAACAATCCATCTCTTCTCCCTCCATTCCTGAAAGCCACTAGTCTGTTTTCTCTTTCCAAACATGTCTGCCTTCTCCAGAATGCTGTATATATGAAATCATGCAGTAGGTAACTTCTAACTTTTTTACCTAGCATAATGCTTTTGATAGAAAATGCATATTATTGCTTGTAGTTTATTCATTTTTATTGCTGAGTACTCAAATGTACAGAGGTACATCAATAAGTTTAAGTAAAGCTGTGCAAAGTATTCATATACAGCTTTTTAAAAAATTAACATGAAATAAACTCTATGCACTTAATAAATATAATTAGGTAAGTTTGATATTTATATATGCCTATGTGAACATCAGAAATCGAGTTATGAACGTACAGATGATTGTGAAATTTTCCATATGCTCCTTTGCAATCCCCCTCTCCTGCCCCTGCCCCATTTTCATACAACAGCAGCTTGCATTTTCAAGAATTTTCTACAAATGAAATTATACAAAATGTAGCTTCTTTTAACTGGCATATTTCACTCAGCATAATTATTTTTAGATTCATCTATGTTATTGAGTTTATTGTCATTCCTGTCTATTGAATAGTAGAATTGTAGGGATCTCCCACAATTTGTTTTTATTCATTTACTGTTAATGCACATTTAGAATGTTTCCAATTTTTGGCTGTTACAATGAAGATGCTATGAACATTCATGTATAAGTACATGCGTGGACATTTTCTTTCATTTGGGGGGTAAATACTTAAGAGTACCTTGGTAGGATAATAGTTAACTTATATGATATGGTGAATATTTAACTTTTAAAAACCACCC
Source organism: Felis catus (assembly GCF_018350175.1). Classification (NCBI taxonomy): domain Eukaryota; kingdom Metazoa; phylum Chordata; class Mammalia; order Carnivora; family Felidae; genus Felis; species Felis catus. The sequence continues at coordinate 79,073,941 of NC_058377.1, read as the reverse complement.
AACTGTTTTCCAAAGTGGTAGTATCACTTTACGTATTATCCATTAGTACATGAGAACTCTAGATGTTCCACATCCTCACCAAAACTAGATATGGTAAATCCTTTAAATTTTATCCATACTTATAAGTATTTAGATATGTTACATCATGGTTTTAGTTTGCATTACCCTAACGACTAATGATATTAAGCATTTTTCTAATGTGCTTAATTATCATTCCTGTAACTTCTTTAAGTGTCTTTCCAAATATTTCACTCATTTTTTACTGGATTGATTTGTTTTGGTTATTTTACCATTATAATTGAGATTTAAGAGTTATCTATATATTTTGGATAAAAGTCCTTTATCAGATGTATAATTTGCAAATATTTTCTCCAAGCCTGGACCTTTGTTTTCATTCTCTTAACATAGTCTTTCAAAAAACAAAATTTCTTAATTTTGATGAAGTCAAATTTATCATTTCTTTTTTTCTTTTTTGGACTGTGCTTTTTGGTGTTGCATTAAAGAAACATTTGCCTAACACAAAGACAGAAATATCTTTTCTCATGTTTTGTTTTTACATTTAAGTCTGTGATCCATTTTGTGTTAATTTCTGTATGTGGGCTGAGTTATACAGGAATCAATGTTGTGTTGTGTTTTGTTTTTGTTGTTTTTTCCATGTAAATGTCTAGTTGTTGCCCCGTCATTTTTTGAAAGACTTTCTCCCTTGAACTACCTTTGTTCTTGCATCCTAGGATAAACCCCACTTGATCGTGATCTATTATCCTTTTTACATATTGCTGGATTTCATTGGCTAAGTTTTTGTTCAGAATTTTTTCATCCATATTAATAAGGGACATTGGTCTGAAGTTTCCTTTTGATATTAGAGTAATTCCTGCTTCACAGATTAGTTGAAATATGTTTACTTCTCTTCTATTTTTTTTGGAAGACTTTATATAATGTTGGTATTATGTCATCATTAAATGTTTGACAGAATTTTCAGAGATTTTATCTACCTCTGCAATTGTATTTGTTGGAATGTTTTCTTAATGGACTTTAAAAAAATATTTATTTATTTTTGAAAAGTGGGAGAGAGTGAGAGAGGGGAAGGGGCAGAGAGAGAGAGAGAGAGAAAAACAGAGGATCCGAAGCATGCTTTGCTACTAGCTCAGAGCCTGATTCAGGGCTCCAGCTCACAACTATAAGATCATGATCTGAGCTGAAACCAAGAGTCTGATGCTTAACCAACTGAGCCACCCAGGCCATCCAATTTGCTGGAAGGTTTTTAACAAGAAATAAAAGTCTTTAATAGATATAGAGTTATTCAGATTATCTTTTTTTTTTTTTGAAGAGTATTTTCACCTTTCAAATTATCACTCCATTTTGTTTATGTTGATCAATCTATTAGTATGAAGCTATTCATAATATTCCTTGACAATTCAGCATATAGCTAAAATTTTGGGATACCCGGGTGGCTCAGTCGGTTGGGCGTTCAACTTTGGCTCAGGTTATGATCTCATGGTCTGTGAGTTTAAGCCCCCCTGTCAGGCTCTGTGCTGACAGCTTGGAGCTTGGAACCTTCTTTGGATTCTGTATCTCCCTCTCTCTCTGCCCCTCCCCTGCTCATGCTCAGTCTCTCTCTCTCTCTCTCTCTCTCTCTCTCTCTCCCTCTCCCTCTCTCTCTCTTTCTCTCAAACATAAACAAGCATTAAAATTTTTTTTAAAAAAATAAACAAAATCTGTAATGATACCTCTTCTTTTATTCCTGGTATTGGTAATTTAGATACTCTCCCTACTTACACATACCAATGCTTAGGTAATTCGTTTTCATTGCGATGCACTATTGCTACCAAGGTTTTGAAAAAGTAGTTCTTGCCAAGATAAGAAAAAAGTTAAAAAAAATCTTACTCTTTTTATCTGAAAATCACAGATATATATATATATATATATATATATGTGTGTGTGTATCTATATATATGTATATATATATATAGATACACACATATATATATACACATATATATATGTATATACAGTATAGAATACACTGTAGATATGCACCATACAGATACACACAATACAGTAGATATGCACCATATCTGTAGTATTAAAATTTCAAAAGAGGAAATTAGGCAATTATTGGAGAAAGAAATAACTAAAAAAATCCCCTTCAGGACTAAAAATTAGTGAAAGTTTGAGAAACACTGACTTAGAGATTTAGTAATTTTATTGATCTAAAGAATCATTTTTTGGTTTTATTTATTTTTTTCTCTTTCTCTATTTCACTAGTTTCTGCTCTAATCTTTATCTCCTTTTTTTTCCAGCAAATTTTTGGTGTCATTTTCTCTTTTTTACCTAGTTCTTAAAATGGAAGTTGGATTCACAGATTTGAAAACATTGTTTTTTCATATATATTAACTACTCTAGTTTCCCTTAAATACGTCTTTAGCTGCATCTCACATATTTGATATGTTGGCCTGTCACTCACATTCAGTTCAAATAAGATCTATTTTCTATTTTGCCTTTTGACCTTTTAAAAATGTATTTAATAGTTTTGTGTGGTGTTGTTGTTGTTGTTGTTGTTGTTGTTGTTGTTGTTTTAAGTTCATTTACTCAGGTAATCTCCACCCAATGTGGGGCTGGAACTCATGAGCGAGAGATCAAGAGTCACGTGCTCTTCTGACTGAGCCAGCCAGGACCCCCTATTTTAAAATTTTTATGTATAAGGGTGCCTGGGTAGCTCAATAGGTTAAGCGTCCAACTTAAGCTCAGGTCATGATCTCTTAGTTCATGAGTTTGAGCCCCGCATGGGGCTCTGTGCTGACAGCTCAGAGTCTGGAGGCTGCTTTGAATTCTATGTCTCCCTCTCTCTCTGCCCTTCCCCTGCTCACACTCTGTCTTTCTCTGTCTCTCAAAAATGAATAAACATTAAAAAAAAATTAAAGGTTTGATGTATTTATTTTTTATTTAGTAATCTCTACATCCAACACGGGTCTTAACTCCTGTCCTGGAGATCAAGAGTCACATGCTCTTCCGACTGAGCCAGCTGGATGCCCCTGACCCAGGAGTTATTTAGATGTTTCTATTTAATTTACAAATATTTTGGAATTTTCCCAGGTACCTTTCTCTTATTCTAAATTTCTAAATTAATTCCATTTTCTAGAGAAAATACACTTCGCCTGACTTGAATCATTTAAGTGTGTCAGTACTTGCCTTATGGTGAAGAACAGGTCTATTTTCATAAGTTTTCTGTATATACTTGAAGGAAATGTGTATTCTGCTATTCATAAATGGAGTGGCCTTCATATATGGGTCTATACATCCAGTATTATGTAAAGGTAGTTCACAGATTTCAAGTTTTCTTTATTCTTTCTGATTTTCTGTATACATTCTATCATTACTGAAACACTGATGTGAAAAGTTCTGACTGAAATTATGGTTTTGTGTACTTCTGTGTGTTATTTTATCAGTTTTTACTTCAAGTGTTCTGAAGATCCATTATTAGGTACATAACCATTTGGGGCTATTAAATTTTCTTACTGAATTAAAAGTATTATCATTATAAAATGATCTTTTGTATCCCTGGTAATATTTGTTGCACTGAAATAGACTTTGCCTGATATAAATATAGTCACCCCAGTTTTTTCCCTTAATACTAGCATGGTATATCTTTACATCCTTTTCCTTTCAACATAATGATGTCTTTATATTTAAAGTGGATTTCTTGTTGGCAGTGGATAATTGTGTCTTATTTTTTTCTTTTTTTAAATAAGAGAGACAGCAGTCTTTGATGAGAAGTCTACTAAAATGCATATCTTCTAGTTATCTGCATAATGCAATTTTGGAGCAAATAAGGGATATTTTAATGGCCTAGAAGTAGCAAACATCACCTTTGCCTAACTTATGGTAGCTATAGTCAACCACATAACCACATCTAACCATAAAAGAGGCTGGGAAATGTAGCTTTGCTATGTTTCCAGGGAAAAGAGAAAATAGGTTTTGGTGAAAACATCACCTCTTCCACATTATACCTTTTGGATCACCAAACCTTCACATTATCCTTTTTCAGTATATAAAAACATCACATTCACCCTTCCCCAAGGGAGCAGCACAAATAACTGCTTTGAACTCAAAAGTCCAAGATCTGTGTATGATGTGCAATCTTCCCATATCAAAGCTCCATATTATCTGGCAGACTGTTAAATAAAAAGTTACCTTATTTATCTTCTGAATACACATGTACACTCCATTTGTGGTGGTGGATCTGAGATGATAGCTCCACCAAGAGATCATAGCAAGAATTCCTCCCATTGAAACAAAGAGAAAAATGGAAAACATACAACATTCACTGGCTCATAGCAATAATGCCAGGCAAAGATTTTGAAGCTCTTTTTTTTTTTTTTTTTTTTTTTTTTTTGTGGACAGAGGGCCTTTATAATTAGACTCTTACTATCCTGAGTTATGTGAATTTCCTTGTCCGTTGTTTTCCATGGTCCCTGGATCTCCCTTCTGTGCAAAAGGGTATCAACTCTCTGCTTTCATTCCTTTTGCTAACGTCCATCTTCTCTAGCTCAGAGTCAATGGTGGAGAAGACTAAACAAGGAAGTAAATTACAGGTAGCTGGTTCATTAAGAGTCATCAAGGTAGCATAACTTCAATTAGTTTTGAATTAGAAAGCTGGAATTGTACTGTAAATCCAGCCCCCAATTTTGGGTTTGTTCTACTCTCTAAAACACCAGAATGCTTGAGGTTTCATTAGATAAAAAGTATTTGGAAAAAAAAATAGTGTACCAAATTGGTAGTCAATTTTAAGACACTGAACATTTGCTTTCACACTCAAAGTGAACTTTACTATTTGGTTTACTTTTTTTCTGAAGACACAAGGTGACACCACAAAAAAGCGCCTCACATAATAATCATCCTGCAGCATTCACGGAAAAGAACAAAGAATACTTTGGCTTCCATAATTTCAGCCTCAGACCAAGGACAAGGCTCTCAGTCTTTGAATTAGAACGACATAAATCTTACAGCTTCAATCCAACACACACACAAAATCCCTGCTCTTGTCAGTTTTGGGGTTTTATTTTAGAAATTGGTGAGTAAACCCTTGAATATAAGAACTTATAAAGGACTTTAAAGATCTTAAATTTCCAATCTCCTTGTTTTATGCACAAGGATAATTAATTTAAGGGAGACTAAGTGATTTTCCCAGGGTCTTATAATTAATTAATGATAGAACTTCCAATTTTATAGTTCTTTCCAGTAAAATGATTACCTAACACATTTCTATTGCCTGTGTCTTTTATGTCAGATTATGCCCTCCTCCCAGACTTTTCTGTCACGAAAAAGGAACTGCTTTTCTCAGTCAGGCATCATCCTTTCTCATCAAATTAGGAAGGACATAGTTTTAATACCAGGTAGTGGCACAGCTCTAGAAACTCATTATTGCTGTCTTTGTCCTGAATTTTCACACAGAGAGGAGGTGCCATGGTTTGACAGCTGATGAAATGCTTTACTTTCAAGATAAATTTTGATGGCATGCAGATTTTCAACATTTTTGTGCTGATAATTTTTGAAACTATGCAGGAAATAAGGAGTTATTCAATGTATTATTCATATTACAGTGTGTGTGGTCAAGCATGAGAAATTGATCTTACTGCCTAGTGTTTGTATGCATGCCTAAGTAACATAGCTGGTTTTTAGTGTGAGAAAGTGAGAGACTGACTTCTTTGTCTAATTTTATTTTGTTCTTGGATTCTGTATTTCGCTGTACTATAACCTAATGGCAGATCTGAATTCATCCAATTCTTTAAAAAATGTGTCCAGTAACAAGAAAAAAAAATCATTACAACGAATCGGCAGCATTGTTGTTCATTCTTATCGATTTTCCTTGTAACAAAAACTATATTCTAGGAATTGTGCTAGCCATATTCTGAGAACTGTTAAAAGCGTGAATAAAAATATGAACATGGGGACACCTGACTGGCTTAGTATGAGGAGCATGTGACACTTGATCTTGGGATTGTGAGTTCAAGCCCCACATTGGGTGTAGATATTACTTAAAAATAAAATCTTTTAAAATAAGATGAACACAAAATGACTTTTGCCTTCAAAACTCAGAGTCTAACATCAATGAAGTATGTACCATAGAAGTGGAGAGCAGGAAATGAAGCCCTACCTAAGTCGTGAACACAAGTAAAGGGGTGATAAATTAGAAATCGTGCTTTATTCTTCTCAGTTTTCTGAATTCTTTTAGATAAACTTCTACATCCCATAAAAGCTTCATCTGCATCTACCTATCACACCCTCCAGCTCTGCCAGATCAATATTAAAGATGAACTTTATTTTTTTAAAGTAGCTTTATTGAGGTATTTGATATACAAAACACTGCCCATATTTAATGTATACAATGCGATGAGTTTGGACATATGTATGCCCCCATGAAACTATCACCACAGCATGGTAACAGACATATGTATCACTTCCAAAAGTTTCTTTGTGTCCTTTTTCCTTAAACTTTGTGATATAAATATTTAAAATGAGATCTACTCTCTTAACAAATGCACAAAATAGTATTGTGAACTTGGACACTAGATGGTACAGCAAATCTCTATAACTTTTTCATCTTACATAAGTGAATCTTTAGACTCATTGAACAAACTTTCTATGCTACAATCTAAAGCAAATCTTGGCATTTAAATGCTGGATTAATTCCCTATTCAAGGACAATGAACAAGTAATTTTACTTTATTTTATTTTATCATTTTTAATATAATTTATTGTCAAGTTGGCTAACATATAGTGTATACACTGTACTCTTGGTTTTGGGGGTAGATTCCCTTGATTCATCATGTCAACATCATGTAGATTCTGACTAATCATTATTAGTCGGTGACTAATTAGACCAGTGACTGTAGCATGCTTTCCAGAAATGTACAAAGGTTATACTAAATAGTCCTTTGATTTTAACATTAGGTCAGTTCTTAAAGGTTGCTTTCCCATGATACAACCATCATTTCTAAAATGTGGAGGATACAAGTTATTCTCTAAGGCGTTTATCACAAATGCACTGGCATAAACTCTAGCCCAGACACAGAACTGATTCATTGTTTTTTAAAAGAGCAATCTATCAAGTGATATAATTACTGTATATTTTCAGCAGTTTAATTCAGATGTTTATTCAAATACTGTAGCCCAGATGGCAACCAAGGCATTGTAGATAATTACCGTGACTAAGATAGTGTTATTTCTTTGAAGAAAATTAGCATCTAATGTGAGATAACACAAAAAATGTACATTATTTAAATATATATTATAGGAATATATGTGTGATTATATGCATTTGATAAAATGCTGTGAGGAAGGTTTGCTTTCTCTAGGGCTATAATAGAGGACTTAATATGGGAAGAAGACTATGAATTGGGTCATAAGTATGTGTTTAATTTCACCAAGTGTATAAAGAACAGAATAGTAGCTGTATCCTAGAAAAGCTTGGAAAAGCTTGGAATTCACTTAGTTCTATTTCTCCATTTTAATAATAATGAAACTAAAGACCAGCGAGGCTATAGGATATAGCCAAATTTTCATAAAGATTTTGAGATTGAGTCAGATTGGGTCCCCAGAAGTATTTGTGGATTAATCATCTTTCTGTTGTATAATATTATACCTCAGATTGCAAAGGAAGGATGCTGGTGATTTTGTTTCTCTATATCTTTCATTAATTAGCCACTTCTTTATTAACAAAACCTTTATTAACAAAAACCTTTTTTTTTCTCTGTCTTCTCCTATGTAAGAGACTGGAGGTAATTCCTAATAAGTGTAAATTTTTTTTACCCTTTTAACGGTTACTTTCAGAAAAAACACCTGATACAGTTCTGCCCAATAATGTCACAGGAAGACCTTTAAGAGTTGCTTTCTGGTAAATCTTTTATCCTTGATAAAAAGAGAATTATGGTGTATCAATCAGAATTCCATCCAGATTCAATTTGCCTAGCCAAATGGACACATAAAATTATCACCCATAGTGGAAGAAAGGCCTTCTTTTTCTGATGAAAGCCTTTCTGAAATGCCTGGAACTTTGCCAGTCATCTTGTAACCATGGGTCAAATTAAACTGACACACTGAAGATGTCAGAGAATAAAGATGAAAAATTCTGGATCCTTATAACATTGTTAGACCACAGATTAAACTAACCCTGGAGCTACTTTTATAAGATGATAAGTCTTCTTTTCTGTTTAAGCCAAGTGAGTCAGAATTTACTGTTGCTTGCAGCTAAGAGCATCCCACTATACTTTGTTCTGAACAATCTCAAAAATAGGTATTAAAATAGAAATACTTTTAAGATTACTATGTTCTTGCATTTAAGGTTTGTTGTTTGTTTGTTTGTTTGTTTTTCTTTTTTTTCCCCCATGAATGTTACCCACAACTATACCAGATAAATGAATGTGGCCTCTGCCTTTAAAAAGTCCATCTAACTTTCTGGTCCTAATTGGTTTAATTATAGAATACCAGCATGCTTTGCAATAAGTTGCTTGATTAATGAACGATGATTTGAGGTCCCTCATTAAATACAATATTCATATTTGGGGATATCTTAATTAGCTAAATCCACAGACTTGCCTATCAGCATGTGGGCTGATTTTGAAGTCAAAGTCAAAGTAGAGTGTTAAACAGAAGTGAATGTGGAGAGAGTGAGTGCCTGCCTGCTGGGATAACCCCACAGTTTTCACTGCTGGTAATGGTTTTCCCTCAGGAAAAGGAGAAATCTGATGGACATCAGAAAACTGGTATATATAGGGCCCTGAGGGTAAACAGGAAGAACGATGAGGATCAAGGTGACTCAAATGTATATGTAGATGTACACATAGTTTATCAGCAGAGTAATACATGTCCTCCCAGCGTGTATCCAGACCGACAGAAAAGTTATTGGAAACTTACACGAAGTTGTCCCCAGTGATTTTCCCTGGATGTGTGGAATTTGAGATCACTTTTTATTTTGTTTCTTTTCATGACTCCATATTTTTCTCTAACGTCGATTGCTATTATAATGTGTAAATGTGAATGAAATTAAAATCGTGTTAGTGAAATTAAAATTACTGTGGTGGCAATTTCTCCAACACTTCAAGAGATCACTGTTGGTTAACGGCCCAGATAACTGAGATCGAATGGTTTTTGATTAATAGTCCTGGGGCTACTACCTATTAACTCGGTAACTGTACTGGTTATGTCTTTGTGTAGTTTTGTTATTTATAAAATGGGGTCATAATGATACTATGCTCCCATTGTTGTAGTGAGACAGTGAGATAATGCATGTAAACTACACAGTAAGGGTCCAATAAATAATAGATATTTTGTCACTCTTGCTTGTCTAATTGAGAAATAACCGACATAAAACATTGTGGAAGTTTAAGGTGTACAGAGTGTTGATTGGATACATTTATATACTCCAAGATGATTACCACACTCTTGTTAGCTAACACCTGCCTCTATCATGTCACATAATTGTCTTTTTTGTTTTTTTTTTTTGAGTGTGTAGTGAGAGCATTTCGCATCTATTGGTGACTATAGTCATTCAGCTGTACATTAAATCTCCAGATTTTATTCATCTTCTAGGTACAAGTTTGATCCTTTGACCCGTATCTTCCCAAGTGCTCTACTCTCCAGACTCTCGTAAACCCCATTCTATTCTCTGTTTAAGTTTGGCTTTCTTAGAGTCCACGTATAAGTGGTATCTTACAGTAATTTGTCTCTCTCTGACTTATCTCACTTAGCATGATGCCCTCAAGATCCATTCATGTTGTCACAAATGGCAAGATTCTCTTTTTTCTCATAGTTGAAAAAATATAATCTATTATATATTTTTGTCTATTGAGAGATATTGATATCTATCCATCTATTTTTTTCTTTTTTTTTTTACATTTTTATTTATTTTTGAGAGACAGAGAGAGACAGAGCGCAAGTGGGGGAGGGTCAGACAGAGAATGAGACACAGAATCCGAAGCAGGCCCCAGGCTCTGAGCTGTCAGCACAGAGCCCGATGCGGGGCTAGAACTCACTAACTGTGAGATCATGACCTGAATGGAAGTTGGACGCTTAACCAACTGAGCCACTCAGGTGCCCCTATCAATCTATTGACTGATAAGATACATATAGGTATATATATCCTATATCCTTTATCCATTTATCTTTTGATAAACACTTAGGTTGTTTCCATATCTACCTTACCTATTGTGAATAATGCTGCAATAAATATGGAGTGCCAATAGCTTTTCAATATCTTGTCTCCACTTCCTTTAGATCTATATATGCAGAAGTAGAATGGTGGGGTTACATGGTAGTTCTGTGTCTAACTTTTTGAGGAATTTCTAAACCATTTTCCATAGCAGCTGAATAAATTTACTTTCACCAATACTACAGTAGGTTTTATTTTCTCCACATCCATGCCAACACGTATTTCTTGCCTTCTTAATGACAGCCATTCCAGTAGGTATGAAGTGATGGCTTGCTGTATTTTGTTTCAGTGTTCATTTATTTAATTTTTTGGGTTTAATTTGAGAGAGACAGAGAGAGAGAGAGAGAGAGAGAGAGGCAGAGAGAGAGGGAGAGAGAGAAAGGATCCTAAGTAGGCTTCACGCTGCCAGCACAGTCCAATGCAGGGCTTGGACTCTTGAAATGTGAGATCATGACCTGAGACAAAATCAAGAGTCAGACACAACCGACTGAGCCACCCAGGCACCCCCTGCTCCTTGTGATTTTGATTTGCATTTCCCTAATGATTAGTGATGTTGAACATCTTGTCACTATTGTTGATGTTCCTGTGTCATGAATGAAATCAAGGAAGAATAATTAGTATCACTTTTGCAAAACAAAGAACACACACATGCACATACACACACATGATTAAAACCAAACCTTTTAAGCAATAGAGCAGAATGTTAATGCAGCAGGTTTCTAAGGGCACCGAAGACTCTTGTAGCACCTGACATCATTTTGCTACTTGAGGTTTAGCCCTAATTACTATCATAAGCATAATCATGAGGCCACAGTTTCAGTGACTGGAATCTATATCAAGAGAACTTTCACCTCTGGGATGTAGCTTAACAATTTTACAGGATAAGTGCTCAATATCTCAGATACTTTGAATATCTAAAGTCTTTGCATCTACATGTTTGCCCAGTTGAATAACTTCAGAGTTGAAGGAAGGATGAATTGAAGGTAAGAATCAATAGATGTGTAAATATTTACTAGCAGCTGCCGTATAGGGTATATAAGAGCATGCACATATACAGATATTTGTATATATTAAAGGGAACAATGCATAACACAATATTCCCTTTTCTACCCAGATAGTGTAAAACTGTTCTTTCAATACACATACATACGATTGGCAGAGACACTGTGACTGGAATGATATATGCTAGCACAAGAATTTTTGGCACAGAGATCTCTTTGGGGTGCCTGAGTGGCTCAGTTGGTTAAGCGTCTGTCAATTTCGGCTCAGGTCATGATCTCACGGTTCATGAGATCAAGTCCATTGTCCAGCTCTGTGCTGACAGTGAGGAGGATTCTCTACTCCTCACCCACTTGCATTCTCTCTCTCTCTCTCTCTCTCAAAATAAATAAATAAACTTAAAAAAAAAGAACTTAATCATCCTAAAAATATTTTAGATGTCTTCACAAAATGATACCCATGCTTTATTTTTTGTTTTTTTTTTTGTTTTATTTTTGTTTTTTCTTTTAATATTTATTTATTTATTTATTTATTTATTTATTTATTTATTTATTTATTATTTTTTCTTAGGGAGGCCCCATGTTGCGGAATTTCCACTCTCATTGAGAACACAGAATTGTGCTTATGTTCCATTGTCTGTATAGCCGGTTGCCCTGGTTCACTGTCCGTGTCAGGTGTGGGGAATGGCAGTGTGTCATGTTGCAGTGACACAAAGCTGTCACCTACTGAGGCAGTCACAGAAGTACCCAATAGTATTTTGGTCCTGATTTGACTGCCATGAATTTATATGTATATAAATTATAATAAAAAATAAAGGTGTCTGTTGTGATGTGCAGTGGAGATGGGGGTGGTGTTTTGAGATGCCTGGACTAGGCTATAAACCTGGCTAAAGCAATATAACTTCAAGTGGTCTGGATTTTTTAGGCCTGTCTTCTTGCTGTTTTGTTTGTTTATGTAATGGGTACAGTGATGCCCAACTCTCAAGTCTGTGAGGCTGAAAGAAAAGAATATAGAGGATCCCCTAACATGCAGTGGAGTATCTAGGAGGCAGTAAAAACTGTTGACTCTCTTTCCCTTCTCATTTATTTACATGACTTCACAGATTGTGTGTACTTGCACACACAGTATATGCACACACACATATGCACAGACATAGAGGGTTTTCGTTTTTTATTTTTTTATTATACTTTCAGGCTTTTTTATATGGTTCTTTAACAACTTTCCAAACAAAGCACTTACAGATCTTAGGAATACCAAAGTGAGAAATAGATAATGGATGGTGAGTTCATATCACATATATTTGATGGAAATATATGAATCTTCTATTTTTTGTGGTAAAAAATTGCTGAATATTGACAGTTATACATGCTTCAACCTGATACATTACAAAGGCTCTGAAACTTTTTTGAGGAAGTTGTGAGTTTGAGAAAGGATATGCTTTTCTCCATGAAGAATGGACAAGTTCTGGATAGACAGCAGTTGGGGAGGAAGTTGTAAGGATCAGAATAAAGCCCTAGCCACAGCAAGCTTATTTAGAGTATACCAAGCCAAATAAAGCCTGCCAGGTGTTCCCAGTGACAGAGACAAAAATCTACCCTTCCTGCTCAGCTAAATGTATTCAAATTTTAAGGGAGGAAATGACTTAATACTTATTGGTAACTGCTTTAATTACTTGCATTCATTATAGCTTACTTGTGATCAAGTCTGGGTATTTTAAGGACAGTAAAAAGTTATTGCAATTCTTTACTTCATGAATAATCTTTCTCTTGCCAGGACGTGTATTTTATAAAGAGATTCTCATTACAATCCAATGCTTCATTCCGATCAAGTTGTCCATTGCAATTTCCAGGAAATAAGATGTGCTCAAGCATCAACATAGAGTTATTTGCTAGATGCCTTATGTTGCCATTAGAATTACTCCTAATGGCTTTTGTTTGGTGCAAAACCTAAATTCCCTGATGCATTAAGTGCAAATGACGACAAGTATAAAACTGTGTCTGAGTCTTGTAGCTAATGAGGAAGCCTGTCAGAAGAACCATCGTTTCCATGTTGAGACTATTCTGTGCTACAGCAGATATAACAAAGGCTTTACTCTCGAAAAATCTACTGTCACAGCTAGTCTGCTTCTTGTTAGTTCTGACTTTGGACAATTACCTTAACCCCGCCATGCCTCAATTTCCTCATCTACAGAATGGATATAATAATAATTGAATATATAGTAAATGAGTTCATTTTTTTTAACACTATGACAATATTCCTAATAGTGTTTGTAAATGGTAAAGGAAGGTCCATATGCTTGTTTTGGTTCAACAAAAAGCTTTTAGGTGGTTACTAAGTGTCAGACACTGGATCCACCTCTGGAGATACACAGATGAATACAGCAAGGTCACTACTCTCAAAATCTTCTAGTCTAGTGAGGAAAATGGTAAGACATGATTTCCCTTCAGTGTTGTAACAGCTGGTGCAATAGGTAAAATTTATGGGGCCTTTCCTATGTTTTTGGATCCTCTGCAAAAGAGTTTATTTGCATAATATCATGCAATCTTCTCAATCTGATGAATTTTCATTTTAAACTTCATTTTGGAGATGAGAAGAGAGTTTTTAGAAAGGTTAAGGTAATTTTCCAAAGTGGAAGAGGAGGGATTTGAATCCCTATGCACTTATCTCCATAGCCCCAGTCTTGGCCACCACACCGTAGTGCTAGGATTGAGGAAGGAGCAATCTGCTGATGCAAAGGTCGCTTACCTAACACATCCTTGAGGTTAAGACTCTCTAGAATATATTCATGGAGAATATAACTGAGTTTCATATTATAGAATGAGTACAGATTACTTTTGATAAAAAATAGAAATTTATAAGCACAGGCAAAAGATTTAATAAAATCTCAGAACACTGAAATAGCATGATGTTTTTTCAGAATCACAATAAATATTTTGTTACTGGAGCATTCTGTGTGAAAGAGGAGTAGCTGGTGATTGAGGGGAAAAGAAGCAGGGCCCAAACCAAGGAAGTTCCTGTAAGCTGTGCTATAAAATTTATCTCTGCCCGGAAGATTATGAGGGACCATTGAAGTGTTATAAAATGGGGAATGATATGGTCAGACTTCGTTTTAACTATGGCATCCCGTAGAGGCAGAGAGTCAAAAAAGGGTATCACAATAGTTTGAGTAATGGACAATTAAGGTCCTGATCTTTGACCATGTAAGTAAGGACGTTGGGTACAGAAGAAAAGAAATATTAAAGATGTAAAATTAACAGAACTGCATGATTGATTGGATATATAAGGAAACATTATCTACAAGTCTCAAATTTCTTGCTTGGCTGATATAGACAAGTTACAGGCTTATATTCATTGAGCTATGAATACAGAGGGTATTCACTAGTATTGTGATCATTGTTACTAAGAGACCAAATGCCAAATGTGACAACAAACGAGCAGACAACACAGCCAACTTGGGAAATGCTATATCCAACATAGAAAAATACATTTGTTAATTCCCATTCATCCATATATCCAAATTTAAAATTATTTAGTACATATAAAGTTTCAGGAAATGAGGGTTAAGTGTGATAAATGCTATGTTTTTAGTAATCACACAGTTCCAAGAGCTTATATAATGAGGTTTGTACCTCACTTTTTGTATGTAGCAAGTTATATTTTGATTTATTCAACGTTAATTTGTTTAACGTTATCTTTTGTACTAGGTATTGAATTTCTTAAGATCAATGACTATCTTATTAATTTCTTCTTGTCTAGCAAGGGTTTTAACTTTTTCAAACAGAACAATTTCCAAGTAATTCTTTCTTTGGATTGATTTAAATGAGAATGTAATCCAGATGAATCATTAAGCTTTTTATGGATTATGTAATATACTTGAATGTTCAGTTTTGTATGTGTATATTTGGGTTATAAAAACACTCAGCTTTTTTTAAGTATCATAAATATCTCAGTTACATTACAATCATCAGCCAACTTGTGACTTTAGGGAAAAAAATCAACTAGTATCCTTAATACCATCTATTCCACCAGCCTTATTTAATCAGTTAATCTTATTGCTGCTGGGACTCTTTGAGCTTCTATCAATATGTGAGGATATCCTGGTAGGTACAGCGGAAGCTGTGGGTGTATAGCAATCAGAAACTAGTTATCCTTATCGCTTTCTATGAATGGACAGAGTCAGGGAATTTACATAGTATATGCTAGATCAATAAGTGGCAAAACAGAAAAAAAAGCAGTGATCTTTAATCAAGTATCCATTAAGACTTTCACATATTTTCTTTTTCATTTCTTATATCAACTCTAGGAGATAGATGTTGGTCAAATGTCATTATCATCATTTTAACAATTGGAAAATTGCAGCTTTGGAGGTACTCCAATATTATTTTTGATGTGTCAATATTGTATTCTTTTATTTTGTGGAAATCACCTTTCAGTGGAGCTTGAATTTTTCTATGCTTGTGCCCAACTACAATAATCATCTTCTATTTTTCCCCTAACCAACCAGATTAGATTGCAACTTTAATTAGGTGGTAACTATTTATACACCCACTTACAAATAATCACACCCTAAGAAATGTTGAATGAGTCACTACCTTTTCTTTTCAATATCTTTTTTGTCTTCCTCCATGCTATATCCTAGGATTCTAGAGACCACTTCTTAGCAACTGAGAAAGGTTTATTTTTCCATTCACAGATTTCATTCTCATTTCACTATATCAACTACTGAACTAAGTGCTAAAGTGTGTAAAAAATCTCAAGCAGCAAAAATATCTAGGAAGTAAAAACAATATGTTCAGAAGGAAACACACATGCACACTCAAGGTAATAAGTGCGATCAATGAAATAAACAAAAGGTGATAAGGAAGCAAAAAGGAGTGACCTATTAACCCTTCCTGGAAGATAAACATTTTATTTGAGACAAATGTCAATTATATTATTTGAAAGATATTAATCAGAAGAGGCAACCTGGAAACTATACAAGTTACTCTCTTACATAATTCTCATTTAACAAGCCAACACACAGTTGGTCAATTTAACAATGAAACAGCTATGAGCCAACAGAAAAGAAGGTATGCACTACCTTGTTCCAGGACATTAGTCACGTTCCTACTTTGGCCTACTGTTTACTTCTAAATATTGCATCAGAGCAATCCTTTGTTTGGGTGTGTTCTTTAACAAAACAGTTCTAGGTGATGGAAATGACCTATGTCATTCAGATATTCTGTGTCAGGCTAGGCTCCTTATGCTAATTGGGATCCTGGACCATTCAGAAACAACTTGTTTTATTGGCATAACAGTGTATCATCCCTATCAGTACTTTCATATCGTAGTAAACAAGGATGGGACTTACACATGTCACTTGTATGCAAATCATGTTTTCACATACATCCTTACAATTTCATACTGTTTATGATATTAGTGTATGTATATCAGGCAGTTATCAGAGAGTAGGTGGGCTAAACAACACTGGTTTATCTTTGAGGGAAGCAACTGTCATGAATAACATGTTATATTTTAATAAATTAGTCTAGTGCCCTAGCAATAATAATTAAAAGTTTAAATTTAAAAATATATTTATTTACAAATTGTTTACTTTGCCCACAGTAAATATTAATAATACAAATTTTATAAATCACACATATCAAGAGAAGGAGTGTGAAGGCTAATAGATGATCTCATAGGATAGTGCTGAGCTGGAATTAGCATGAGCTAATAGGTCAGATTACATGAATTTGGATTTTCATACTTTCACTTACTTGTTGTAAGTATACCTGTAAAGTCTTGTTGACCTTAATTTGTAGAAAGGGTTAATGGCTAAAATCCCAAATCACAGGCTTTTAAAGATGTAATTACAGAAGATATATATAGTATGTACACATAAGAGGCATTCAATATGTAACATGTGGGGCACCTGGGTGGTTCAGTCAGTTAAGCATCATACTCTGATCTCACAGTTCCTGAGATCCAGCCGCGGGTAGGGCTCTGCACAGAGCCTGTTTGGGATTCTCACTCTCCCTCTCTCTTTTCCCTTACCCTCCCCCTAAATACATAAATAAACTTATTTTTTTTTAAAGTATGTAACAATCAGGACTATAAACAAAGGTAGTATTGAATTAAAATATGCTATTGAGAGTATAATGCTAAGTAAAATAAGTTAGAGAAAGACAAATACCATATGATCACACCCATATGTGGAATTTAATAAACAAAACAAACAAGCAAAGGGAAAAAAGAGAGAGTGAGAGAAACCACAAACCAAGAAACAGACTCTTAACTTTAGAGAACAAACAGATGGTTACCAGAGGGGAGGTGGGTGGGTGGGGTGGGAGAAATAGGGGATGGGGATTAAAGAATGCACTTGTTATCATGAAAAAAAAGAAATAAAATGAAAGAATACAATAAAACCCCCAATATAAAATAAAATGAAATAAAATATGCTATTGAGAAAATAAATGACTCTATTCATTCATTCATTCATTCATTCGTTCATTCATTCCATGATTCTGGAAGAAAGCATGCAGATATTAGAAGTAGGTTGTTTGGAGTGTTTTTAAATTTTTTTTAACAATAATACCTACTGATGATGAAGTTTTAGAAAAATGGAAACTTGTACACTGCTTGTGGGAATGTAAATAGTATAAATATTTTGAAGATAAATTAGGTAATATGTATTCAAAAGCCTAAAAATTCAGAAGCATCACCTATATCATTCCAGACTCCTGGTAGATGACAGTATCCATTGTACCTAATTTGAGACAACAAAGATTTATTAAGGAGTATTCATTTACAGAATTAATGGGGCCTGTAACCAACACATCTGCCACAGAAGTCAGAAGAACTAAACACTACCACCTCTATGCTTGAAGGAGGACCAATCCCCTTGCAATGGCCTTGAACCCTGGAGTCTAGTAAATGTAGTTTCTCAAATACCATAGTGCAGAAGGGAATCTAGAAGGGAGGCAGTCAGTATTTAATGAGCCAATCTGCAGTATCTTCCTCATTATTTATAATGCTCTTTTGTATCCTGACGGAGAAAAAAATAAAGGGGTTACACAAAAATGGAAGTAAAAATCTTTATTATACCATGTTGAAAAGTTTGAAATAATATAAACAAACAACAATAAGTGTATGGTTAAGTAAGAAATATTTCATTTCATACAAGGATGTAATATTTGGCCAATTGAAATGGTGTGGGTGAAGATTGTATAATGGCATGTGTATGTGAAACGATCAAGCTAGTTTAAAATGACAGAATGTTGGAGGCCATAGCTCCTTCAGCAAGGGGAGGGAGGACAAAGCCCCATGGACCTTGCGAAGGGGCAGACGCTATGGTGACTAGCTGAGCTGCTACACGATAGTGACTGTCTATCTACATCTATGAGCAAAGGGCCGTCAGCAACTTTGCAGTAGTATTTCTTTCAACATGTCACATATTCAGTATTAAAACATGGTGCCAAATTTCAGAAATAGTTTTTGAACTGTTTCTGAACATTTCAGAAATGTACAGTTTCAGAAATAGTAACAGCAACTTTATTTCTTTGGTACCTATTTAACTAAGGACCTATTATTTGCCAGAATTTGGGAGATGAATAAGGCCTGGATCTACCCTCAATAAATTTTCACAATCCTGTGAGCATTATAGACATAGCAAAGGATTTCAAACGTGTTAGGATTCTTCCACTATCTACCTAAGTGAAAGGAGTAGGACAAAAGAAGGAGTAAGCAATTGCTCTGCTGCAGGGGGAGGGTGATAACAAAGGTTTACAAAAAAGGAAATAAGCAGGTGTAAGTAAGACAGCCAAAATAGGATAGTAATAACTGAAGCTTTGGATTTCTTAAGATGTGCTAAGTACTTGGCATAATTTATCACATCTGATCATATCACAGCCTATGACATAAATATTATTATTATCTCTATTTTGAAGAGAAGGCACTGAGGAACAGAGAAGTTCAAACTTTGCCCAAAGACAATTAGTTCAATAGGGGAGGGGAGTTCGATTTTTGCTAAAGCCCTTGCTTAACCACCGTCCTATACAGTTGATCTTATAGAAGGAAAGAAAAGTATCTCTGGCAGAAGGCATATGTATAAGAGCCAGAGGTGAAACAGCACTGTGCTTTTGGAGAGCTATAAATAACTCAGCATGGCTGGAACAAAGGCTGTATTTGGGAGTGGTGGGGTGAGGGGTCTGATGGAAGCATCAGGAAGCAGACAAAAAGATGTGAATGTGAAAGATGAAATGCAGAAAGGTAAGACTAAGTAGGTCAGGTAATCAGTGAGAGAAGACCACGGTAATCAAGGTAATAGCACGGTGGTAGACTGATTAAAGCAAATAGTAAGGGTAAAGAGGCAGGTAGTGCCCAGCAAGGGAGTGATGACAGAGGGTAGACAGAGTTTGGAAGTTCACTGAATGTGAATGAAGAAAACTAGAATGACTTCCAG